>NC_092631.1:27124804-27724804 GCF_039555335.1 Amphiura filiformis
AGGCTTATCACACCAAGCCCTAGTATTTCATACTTATAGCAGAAGACATCATTGACCAAACACATTGTAAAATATTATTTCGATCAACAAAAATCTGAAATTTATTCTGTAGAAGTAAATACTAAGGAAAAATAAAATATCGGGATCAAAATAAAAAGGTAGCATGTAGTATTCGAACCCGTGCGGTTAACTTTTCCGTTTAATTGGTACGCGCTCTACCAATTGAGCTATTTTAAATCTCAGAAAGAAAGAAAGAAAGAAAGAAAGAAAGAAAGAAAGAATTAGGAAGAAAGAAAGAAAGATGGAAAGAAAGAAAGAAAGAAAGAAGTTGAGGTAAAAAGCTTTTAAACATATCGTACAGAAGAGGATAGGAAAAGTAATATTATTAAAAGATAGCGCTACAGAAGATTCGAACTCATGGCTATCATTATAACCTTTAGTTCACAAGTCGCAACCTCTACCGCTGCAACACGAGGAACTCTCTGAACATTTAATCGATTTATAATGTATATTAACTTATTCAATGTACGTATGGTCCGTGGCGGCGTGATAGAAAACTTAACTGAAACGTATTAAACAGACATAATTTCATCGGTTTACTCCGAATATATTTGTTGGCAATGTATTTAGGGTTGTAAAAATAAAATTGGAATTTTGATTCATTAACTTCCCCACGGTCGACAAAATTTAAAGAAAGAAAATTACATTGATTTCTTTTTAAACTGATTGTGTCGACCGTTAGCGTTATACTTGGAAAAATGGAAAAAATGCCGGGAATTGAACCCACGCCCTTCCGTTAACTGTCAGTCTCCTTATCCACTGAGCTATTGGGGTGTTGTAATTTTACGTGCACCTTTGTACTATAGATTCATTATAAACGAATAAAAAGTGTTTAAAACTAATCCACTTGTTTAATGCAATAATAATTGGCTTATTGAATAGAGAACCACGGTATTCAGACCTGTTCTTCACAAATTAGATTCCAAAACTTGACATAAATAGAAAAATGCACGGTATGCAAGCCAGTAAACAATATAGAGACATAGTATTAAAATCTTTATTGTGTCTGCATACCGTCAAACTCGTACATTGATATGGTCTAACTTATCCCAAACAAATCAAGTAACGTTAAATAGCTCAATTGGTAGAGCGCGTACCAATTAAACGGGAAAAGTTGACCGCACCAGTTCGAATCCTACATGCTCCTTTTTTTTATCCCGATATTTTATTTTTCCTTAGTAGGCCTATTTACTTCTACAGAATAAATTTCAGATTTTTGTTGATCGAAATAATATTTTACAATGTGTTTGGTCAATGATGTCTTCTGCTATAAGTATGAAATACTAGGGCTTGGTGTGATAAGCCTTTTGATAAGTATGAAAACATGTTTAATATTCAGCTAGCTTAGTATGTATTATCAGCTGACTTCAGATATGCAAACTGTAATAACAACATTTATTTTCATTTTAGACTTCTTTATAGTCTATATTTTCTTCATTTCAGCTTAATTTAGCAGTTGTCATGGTTGTGTGCAAATTCCTATTACTATTAGATACGTTGTAATAAAACATGATTTTAAACATTTGTATATTACTTTTCTCTGAGGGCTTGCAGCAAAATTGATATTTTATCTTCCTTGGTATGGGTTTGTGGCTAGTAGTCAGGTATTTATCAGGTCACGTATTTCCTCATTTTGCACCACACAAACCAATGGAAAACATTACTTCCGGGTCGCCGAGAAGGCAGGAAAAGTAGGCGGGGCTTGTGAGAAAAACTTCTAAAATCGTTTGAGCCTGGTTTGAGCCGGGACGGTAGAAACACCGAGTGCATTAAAATATACGAACCCAATGTGGTGGTGTGGCGGATAACCAGTAGCATCATTCCGTGTTGTTTCAATTAGTTTCATTTTTTTCCCCTTATGAATCCCAAAGAATTTCCGAGCATACACACGAAACTGTTCACCACGCAAGCTGTACACAATGGGGTTAGCTGCACTATTTATAAATGTAAAATGATCTGACGACATTTCGTACATCTTGTCCTACTTCATATGAAGGGTTGTAAATTTCCATAAGTATCACACCGCAAATGGGTACCCAACCAAAGATACACAGACCCAATAGAATGACCAGTGTTTTGATGGATCTACGTTCTCTCTTGAACCAGATATGTCGCAAATTACCAAGATTGTTGCGCCCCTCTCTGGGCTGCTGTTGAGGTACGATCCTTCTTTCCTTTCGTATCTTTTGAATCACCACGCGAAAAATGTGTCCATATATTATGCAGATTAAACACAACGGAAACAAAATATTGCCAAAGATAAGGAATTGTAGGTAGAATGGATTGAAAACTGTAGCAAATCTTCCACAGATTAAATCTTCGTGCGTTTGATTTACAATATTAATAAGTGGTAATCCATATATCGTTAGTGCTGCATTATAGGTATACTGTATACAGTTAGCATCCTGGACAACCGATTCTTTTGTTATGCAAGGCTCACTCAGTCATTTAATGAGGCAATACAAACGATCGAATTTGGTGTTGAAATTAGCTAAATTTTTAGTTACACCTTTTCGATGTAAAATTAATTTTCTCGGCCAAATGAAAAGCAATCATTTTCATTTTTTCAGTAAATGTCAGGAAAAATTGTAGTGCTTGATACTGTATTTTTTTCTTCAAATTCTAGTGTTAAACTTAGGCGTGAAATTTAGTCATTTAGTGTAAGATTTTCGATTTTGATAGGCTTAAACTCTGCCCGCGAGCCTTTTTTTGATCAACCTTTTAGCTTTTCAAAGTAAGATAGTTCGCTAATGAAGGATTTTTCCCAACTTTCTAACGCACATCACCGTGAGCGATATATCATAGTTTTGTCAGAATTTGCGTTTTCATTTCACCATTTTTACTGCCGGCTGACCATTTTTCAAAATCAACGCGTGAAATCTAAGGCTAATACTAGCATTGTGGATCGATATCCCTGGGTTTAATAGGAATACCGGCATGGCTACAGTGTTGCTAGAACTTCAATATAGCAAAGAAATTCCCAGGCCTATAGCGCTCCTACTGATCATGTTTAACCAGAACACTCAATTGGGGATTTGGGCTACCAAATCGCTGGTCGGGCAATTTGCTTTCAATGGAAAATTGACCTGGATAAACAACAAAGGAAATATCGACTATTTCTGCTGGTTGCTCTCGAGATAAAAGTACTGAGTTAGACATTTTCGGAGCATGAAGGGAAAAAGGTAAAACAAAAAACGGAAATTCTGACAAAACTATAACATATAGACCCACACGACGTGCCTTAGAGGGGTGGGAAATATCTTTCTTTAGCAAACTATATTAGTTTGAGACGCTAAAACATGAATTCCGTAAAAAGCTCGCGGGCGAATTCAAGGCCTATAAAAATCAAAAATATCACACTAAAAGACACAATTTGATGCTTAATTTTAACACCAGTATTTTAAAAAAAATGTATATCCAAGCACCAAGTTTTTAACTGACATTACTGAAGAAAAAAAATTATTGCTTTTTATTTGACCGAGAAAATTAATTTCATAGCAAAAAGGTGTATCTCTGAATTGTGCTGATTTTAACATGTATCGATCGACTTTTAGCGCGACTAAGCATTTCTAAAGAATCGGTTGTCCAGGTGGCTGACTGTATACAGATATCACGATTTCCGTTGCTACTCTTTTAGACATCAAGTCATGATAACGCAGTGGCATTACAATTTTTAGATAACGATCCAGGCTGACAGATAGTAAAGTCAAGCAACTTATGACAGAAGGAAATATAACAGTACACCGAAGCAAAAGACATCCAATTGCTGATATTGGCAACTGAGAATATGAATTGATAGTATAATGTTTGATATGAGGGTGATCCCGATGGTAAAATCGGCACTTGCCATTCCTATGATCAAATAATTTGTAGCAGTTCTTAGGTGACGGAATTTGATAACTAGTAAGAGAACCAGTCCGTTTCCTCCAAGGATCTGGATCTGGATCTTTCAGTCCAGCACAAACCAATAGCAGCCGAACCACTATATCAAATGTATTGGCAGTATTGACCATGTTCATGACGTTAGTAGGCCTACATTGTACGTACGCTATTATTATTTTTAAAATAAGATGATCAATAGTCAATACACTTGACCAGTAAACATGAATAGAAACTTCCTAGAGATTAGGTCTCGACTAGGCTTTTGTACACAGAACCGGTTAACCGTGTATACTCAGAGAAGATGAGAATAGACATCTTCTCTGGTATACTGTACCAGAGAAGATGAGAAAGAATCTTTCTCATCTCCTCTGACTGTATGATGTAAGTAATATATAATAATATCACTGTAGGAAGTTGGGTATCATAAACATGTAAGAGTTCTGATTTTAGCTTATTTTATGCAATATAATAAAAAAAAATTGTTGGCTAAATACACTTGAAGTTGAAGATCACACAACTGTTATATTTGTGTGAGAAAACATCTACAATCAAGATTAAAAAAACCAATGTGACGATGATAGCTATTTTGCTGGACAATACCTCGTGATGCTTTAGTAATAATAATAAATACTATCTTTCTGACAATCGTCCCCACTTCACTAAATGGATTGATTCAAAAAAGTTTATGGTACCCGACGTTATTCGGCTTTTTATATAAAAAATATCGCGGGAAAAGACCAAAATTGAAAAGAAATGGGGTTTCAAATTGAACTTTGGAATTTGAAAAGTATAAATCACGTTGGGTCGAAGGCTGTGCTATCTAAGACTGTGCTAACACTTTTCTTTGATGACTTTGACCACAATTTTTGATTTTTTCAAATATCTTAAATATCTTAAAAATACAAGAGTCTAAGCTCATATCAGAGAAGATGTATTACATCTTCTCTGGTCATATCTGATATGTGTCCGCAGGACACAGTTAACCGGTTCTGCATGTACAAAAGTTTAGGGCCTATCGATCCCTATCAATAGGCTATAAATAATACATGCCCATCTTCTCTGATGACAGGCCTAATCAATACTTTCTATTCATGTTTATGAACCAGTATTTGTATAAAGGATAGGGTCAAGTGTATTGATCATTCTTGTATAATAATAGCGTAAACTGCATTGGAGCAATCATGATTCATGAACTACTAGTGTAGTACTATGCAACCAGGAAAGTCTTTCTCAGCTTTCCTGATGCAACTTTGTAGTGGCTTGCGCTGGGTGTACGATAAAATGTCCATCTTCTGTGAATTGTGATCAGCATGAAAACGATCATTCTTGCATCGGTTTTCCTCCAAACATCACAATTTGTGGTAAGTTCAGCCGAACACCATGGCATTACCTCCGTCGCTTCTTGGCAATACAACCAATTCTACCATTAGCCCAGATGATGTTTCCGAACCTTCTTCATTTGCGACAGCGATCATCTACTTCATTTCTGGTTTAGCTTTACTTGTGATCCTTGGAGGGAACGGACTGGTAATCATACTTATTGTCAAGTTCAGCCGCCTAAGAACTGCTACGAATTATTTTATCCTAGGGATGGCTAGTGCCGATTTTGCACTCGGAATTATAGTTACTGTGGTTATTATTATGAAATTAAATCATCACTGGCCAATGCCACAATTTGGATGTCTCTTGCTTCGGTGCACTACGTTATTTCCTGCTGTCACAAGTTGCTTGACTTTGCTATCCGTCAGCATGGATCGTTATCTAAAAATTGTAATGCCACTGCGTTATCATGACTTGATGTCTAAAAGAGTAGCAATGATGATCGTGATTTCTATATTCGTATATACAGCACTAACAATATATGTATTGCCGCTCACGATTTCAAATGGAACGCAAATATTTAACCAAACCTGCTGGGTCGATTTTTCACTGACCATAATTCATCCAGCCTACCTACAATTTCTTGTTTTTGGCAATATTTTGTTACCACTGTGTTTAATCTGCATAATGTATGGACAAATCTTTCGTACGGTGATTCAAATGATTGGACATGAAAGGAGTATCCGCATACCTCAACAGCAGGCTAAAAAGATGCGCTACATGACTAGTCGCCGTTCTTCGCGAAATTGGATAACACGAGAACTTAGAACCATCAAAACACTGGTCATTCTATTGGGTCTGTGTATCTTTGGTTGGGTACCCTTTTGCGGTGTGGTACTTTTTGAAATTTACAACCCTTCATATCAAGTAGGACTGAAAGTTTTATCTGTCATCAGAATGTGTACGTCTCTAAATAGTGCAGCGAATCCAATCGTGTATAGCTTGCGTAGTGAACAATTTCGGTTGTGTATACGAAAACTCTTTGGAATTACCAAGAAACACAGCAATGTAACAAATCGAAACAACACGATATCATGATAGAACAGTGATTTTTTGCTGTAAAAGAACCCACGGATTTATATAATGGAATTACAATGGACCATAATTAATATGATTACACTTTGCCGAAAGTCGCTGACCTCTTTGGCACACGACACACCATCGAGATGGACACACCTTATATAAAAGCAGCTCTATCCTGGGGGGCACTTCCATAGTGGATACGCATCATGTGCCTCGAATGACCCCTTTTTCAAACCGGCTTGTACCCAATGACCCCTTTTTTAAGTTATGGTACCCCTTTAAAAAAAATCCATGTACTCAATGACCCCCTTTTTTCTATTTCCTGCTATACCCAATGACCCCCTTTTAATTCCCAAATTTAGGTGGTATTTGTGTTCTCCTCCAGAAATAATGAGATTTTTCACATTTCCAAGGTGGCCAAGTTGTTTTTACGCAGTTTGGCACTTATTTATGTGTACTTAATGATACTCTTTGGCAATCCTGTACTCAATGACTCCCATTTTACTTTTTGTTACCCCAATGACCATCCTTTTTTCAAAGTTTCATACCGAATGACCCCATTTTTATTCGGGTTGTGTACTGAATGACCCCATATTTTTGTAATTGTACATTTGACCTGAATGCCCCCTACTTTTAACATGGCCGAGGCACATCCCTGCCATTTCAGATAGGGAGTGTCCCCCCCCCCGGGAGCTCTATACATGAGCCGGGACATGAGCAAACCCTAGTCAGCCTAAAGTAGACATCCGAGATTTACAGGTAGACCGGGATCGACTATCATTAAGTTCTTTGCACATGGGAATTGCAAGCCCCGGTTTCAAGCTACATGTAGCTCATTATTTTTATGATCGAAAACAGATCGATGTAGAAGATCGAGAGCAAGTACCCAGCAAAAGCTAGCAAACACAAAACGTTTTCGACATCATTCGCAAAAGGATATAAAAGGTTATCAGAAAACGTTTAAATGTCGGGTTATAAAGGGTATTATAAAGAGTATAAAAAGTTTTCAAAACATTTTGTGATAACCTACTGCAAATATTTTAACATAATGTTATATAAGTGTTGACAAAATATTTGGGAAAAATGTTTGCAAAAAAAACAACGTTTTCATGACCTTTATATAAGCCGACATTACGTTTTTACCTGAACCAATACACAAAATAATTTTTTTAAAACGTTTGAAAAACATTTTTGTGTTTGCTGGGTAAGCTTTGTTGAGCTCACTTTAACAGAACTTCTTCAAAAGTATAGAACAATTAACAGTGCAGTGAAAATGCCGTTTTGACTACAATATACAGTGTTTCAATTTGAGATGCGTGAGTTGTTTGATAGTTGTCTTTCTTGTACCAGGATCCTTGCTAACTCTAACCCACAGACTGTCCCTGATAAACAGGACTCAAGTCTGGTACTTATGGATATGAGCAGTCATGCGGCGGCGCGGGGTAAACAGTACCAGACTTGAGTCCTGTTTATCAGGGACAGTCTGTGTAGCTCAGTGGTAAGAGCGCTCGCCCGACAAGCGAGAGGTCTGGGGTTTGAGTCCCCGCACAGGCAGGTATGTCCGGAGTTTTTACTCTGGTATATCTGCCTATGCATGTAATGTTTCCATTTGTAAATTCATGTTTAATTGTGCTAGTGTGCGATGCGTAATTCTTCTTTCCCCTGCATATTGATATTATTAAGAATACGATTAAGCATCGTTAATTTGATCTCGTGCGCTAGTTTGTAATGTTTGAATGTTTCCATGTCCCAGTGTATGATGCGTAGGCCTCTTCCCTTGTTTGTATTTTACAATAACATTTTTAAAATATAAAAAAAAAGGTTGTAATGTGTTTCCATACAAAATGTTTTAAAACGTTCCATGACCTTTATATAACCCGACATTAAATGTTATTAAAACGTTTTTATTTAAACCAAAACCCAATATAACATGTTAAAACGTTTTAAAAACATTTGTGTATTGGGGTAACATCTCTATCTTCCATCCCAGCAACATTTTACAGAAAAAGTTTAAATGTCAGGTTATTATATTATTAGTATTATGATAAAAAAACGTGATGCAAAACACTGACAAAATAATTTAGCAAAAATGTTTGCCCAAACTATTTTACAATAACGTTTTGAAAACCTTTATATAACCCGACATTCAATTGTTATTAAATACATGTATTTTGAATAAACGTTTTAAGAACATTTTTGTGTTTACTGGGATATACCGGTATATCTGATGATGATGACTATTTAATTTGTCATTCAATGTTTCTTTTGTGCAATAATCAACCATGAAGAAATAAAAAGTAATAAAGAAAAAAAAAAGTGAAAACAAAGGTATGCTTGTGTTCAACTCACGTTGTGTGATATTTTGATGGTCACTCTTGACACCCCTGTCATCAACTCTCTCTATCTACCGGAGAAAAACGCGATTTGGGAAGCCAAAATAACGCACACGGTTTTCCAAATAACGAGAAAAAATGCAGAGAAAAACTACTATTTAAAAATAAACAAAAAATAAATAAAATAACAGTTCTGAGGTTTTTATTCAGGTGTTTTTTGTTTCGTGTTTTTTTAATAGCAACCAGAGAAAAATTACTATTTAAAAAAACAACAACAACAACAAACCGAAATAAAAGTTCTGAGGTTTTTATTCAACGCTGACTTTTAGGTGGGTTTTTTTCGTGTTGTTAAATAGCAACCAGAGAAAAATTGCTATTTAAAAAACCAAAAAACAACAACAAAACCTAAAAGTTCTGAGGTTTTATTCAAAGGTGGATAAAGTTTAACAACTTTACCCAGCTTTGAATAAAACACCTCAGAACTTTATTTTATTTATTTTGAAATAAACTGGCCTCAAAAAGAAACTTTCACAAGGTCATATCTTAAAATCCTGTCTATAAAAATGAACAAAAATTACACACAGGATTACATTAATACTCTACTCTAAACACATGTCAGTAACCAAGCAGTTGTCCAACTGACACAACAGTAAAATGCACTGACACGTAACAGCTTCCAGGACCACATTCACAGGCGAATAATTAGAACCCAGCAAAAGAAATCTGTTGGGGTGTGAATGTGGTCCAGGAAGGTGTTCCATGTCAGTGCATTTTGCTGTTGTGTCAGTTGGACAACTGCTTGGTTACTGACATGTGTTTACATGTAGAGTAGAGTACTTTAAGATATTACCTTTTGAGGCCAGTTTAGTACGTTTTCTCTGGTTCCAGCCTTGAATAACAAGAAATTTAGGGTCTATAACTTTTTTTAAAAAATTAGAAAAAAAAAACCCGCAATTGCACCAAAAACGCAATTGTGGCCGCGAATACCGCGATCGCGTTTTCCTCCGGTCCAAAATACAAGACTGCCCTACCCCAGACCCTACCCCAACCCTAAACTCCATAAACGAGGCAAGTTGCACCCTATTCGGTAATTGTACCCAAATACGGTTCATTTTCTACATGTAACCTTTTTATGGAACAGCTTGTATTTTTACCGTCTGTTGCATCGAAATTACAGTGCTTAGAATCCTCTGAAAAATGCGCTATATAAATTCAAAATTTATACTAAACATGCGCATATTTTTTGGGGGCGCCAGCCCCCGGGTCAAAGCAGGGGCGCCAAATCAAGGGGCGGCGGAAGAAAAAGGGTGGCAAAAAGAGGGGCGGCGGAAGAAGAAGGGGCTGCAAAAAGAATTAGTAAAGAAAAAAAGGGTGGAAAATTTGAAAAAATTGTACAATACATCAAAATGTGTTGCTTTTGGGGCACACTGTTGCCTACATGTATAAATCCTTTTTTTTGTTCTTCACTTTTCAAACGGACGAAAAAAAATTGGGGCAACCTTTTCGGGCTGTTGACGAAGGGGCGGCAAAATTGAATTTTCTTCAGCCCCCCTGGGTAGGGGCGGCCACGGTACGTCACTGCTAAAGATCATAACTCATACATTTAAATGCTATGAAGTGTTAATGCAAGTTCCGAGTGAAGTCTTTACGATGGGGTCCTGGGGCACCTTAGGGCCCGGGCCGGGAAATTCCTGTGGGAAGCTTGAGATTCAATTTTTCAAAAGTAAGTTGAAATTGTTGAGCCTGGGATTTTGAGGGTAAGCATGGCAAGGGTGTGTTCAGAAATAGAAATGGTGGTTCAGAGAATCTGGCACAAAAAATAGTGACCCCCTTACAGAGCACAAAAATATACCACTGTATACATCCAGATTCTCAATTATGGTGTACCACCATTAAAGGGAGTCTCCGGTAACCATAACATTATGCCTTATATGAAGAGCTTTGTTTCAAAACCCCATACATCCTCTTGCCCATTTTTGAGAACACATCAAAAAATCATCAAAAAAATCACTGATTAAAGGAGGATTTCGTGATCCTAGCATCCTCTTTTTATGACATTTTTCAGTAGATATCCACGAAAAAAAAGCTTATTTCCAAAATTTCAGTTGATTCCGATTTTGCGCTTATGCGAGTTATGCATGATTATGTGTATTACGCTGCTCCATAGACAATGTGTTGTAATTTCGCTCTGGTGCACCAGAACGAAATTCAAATTTGGCGATATTTTTGCTAAACGAATTAATCTGCAAGAAATATTTGGTACATAAACATTATGTAGCCAGAGGTATCCAGTGGTGTAAAAATCTCAACTTTTTTTGGGAAAAGTGGGGGGATGAGGCTGTGGATCACGAAATGCCCCTTTAATGGGGGTTTGCAACAAAAGCAGTTTTTGGCGGGATTCTTGGGTAGGATGAGCATCCTGCCAAAAACTGCTTTTGTTGAAAAACACCTTATACATTGTATCAGTGATTATTTTGATGATTTTTTGATGTGTTTTCAAAATTGGGCAAGTGGATGTAAGGGGTTTTGAAACAAAGCTCTTCATATGTTAGAAAAATAATTATCAAGCACGAATCACATGGTTTTATTTAAAACAAACTCATATTGACCATAAAAACAAATAAAAACAGTTGGATCTCAACACGCGATATTCAAAATTCCCACGCCGAAATTGTCTAAGTGCAATGACGTAATGGTTATTTGTGCTCAGCCTTCATTGCATTATACAGGGACGTCATTGCACTCGACAGTTTCGGTGCCCGGGGATTTTGAATATCACATGTTGAGAGACGGATGTTTTTATTCGTTTTTATGGTCACTATTGAGTTTATTTTAAATAAAACCATGTGATTCATGCTTGATAATTATTTTTCTTACATATAAGGCATAAGGTTGTGATTGCCGGAGACTCCCTTTAAGAAATTGGATGTATAGCAGGGTTTTTTTATGCTTAAAAAGTGGTTTTTTTAACCCTTTCAGCTACATGTACATGTACCCACTTTACCCCCTCATATGCTCTTTACATATTATGTTAAACATCACAAAAAGGGGGAAAAATTTAGATTTTTTTTTTTTTTAACCCCTTCAGGAAAAAGCTTAAAGAAAACCCTGATGTGCAGATCTGTAATAACTAGACTACAGCTACAGGGCATATCAAAATGACTGGTACCCATATTATCTAATGATTATGGCCAAGACTGCCACATCAAAATGCAGCATAACATCCACCTTATTTGTACATCTATGTGATAAAGGGTAATAAACCTATGAATTGTAGTCTTTTAAAGCTGATCTAATGCTGAATTTGGAAGAAACATTAGACACTAAACCTGATGGGTACCTATCATTTTGATACACCCTGTACAACAACGCTGAAAACAAATCAACCAGTACAATTCTATTTATCAGTTTTCTTCACAGCTGTTTCTTTAATAATATATTCTTCACCATTTTGAACACACACACTGTATGTCAAACTTTCTTTACAAATATATTCTTACAAATCGGTGAAAATAAAGCTGTGGTATTTGGTTATCAGGCAAAAACAGTTTTGTTTCTTTTATTTCATAGAAAAGCCTAATTTTAGTCTTAAAATAGTGAAGTGGGTGTCAATCATCTAATGAACAGTGATTTCTGCACACAAAAATCCCAAGCAAGAGTAATTATACAAGCAACTTTGATTAAGTGATATACCCTTATGTTCTTTATAAAAAAACCAAATAATGTAAGCACCAAAACCTTTCTGGACCCCATTGTACAAACCCTTTAAAACTTTCAAAGTGCCCTCTGCAATACGCTGGCGAAGTTACGTAATTAATCGGATTAATTACCATAGCAATAGGTGAAAACAATATACATATCGGTTACACTCATCGCCGGTGTATGTACGCAATCATAGATTGAATACAATACTGGTCTTTTCAAAGATACTAATCTTACAGGTGCAATTGATCAGATTGATATGGTTCAATGCAGAGGTACCGCGTGAACGTATCAGTGCAGAGCGGTATATTCAAAAATTGTTTTCACCTATTGCTATGGTAGTTAATCCGATTATTACGTAACTTCGCCAGCGTATTGGTTTGCAAATCTTGGTAATAGTGGTCCATGTTTAATTCAATCACACACTCTGGAAATGTGCTCTTCCAGTTTAAGTCCATACACCTATGGAAGACATGGCCTTAACCCTAGTGTAAATTTCAAATGCAATTACCTGAATAGGTGACTCCATTTGAAATCTACATCCCTGTGGGGAAGATTCAGGATATGTCTTAAGGGGTGTATGGATTTCATTTGGAATAGCGCAATGACTGTTCCTGGTACAGTTGCAACTGTCACACACCTTGGGTTGCCAAAATATTTACAGCTCATTTTATGGGCGCAATACTTGATCGCCAAAATTCCACCCCAAGAGTTAACAGACCAGGAATCCTTTTACAGTACATTTCAAGTCTACTTTTGCCTCAAATTGTATTTCTACAAACCTTATCCAAAAATCATTTTGAAAAAATATCATGATTTCATTGTTTTTGTGGGAAAAAATCAACTGAAATGAATATTTTTTTCCACTCAGCTCCTAAATCCAAAAGTGGCAGAACTTAAGGTATTGGGCCACAAATCACAGAATTGGCAACGATGCTTATAACCCATTCCCTTCACTACACAAGCAAAAGAACTTGAAATAGTAGTACATGTAGGTGTAAAAGCTGTTTCTCCTACATTCATCTGGAGTGCAGATATAAAATCACAGAAAAGAAACAGCCAATTTTGCACTGGGTTACAGATAATATTAACAAAATGGGCTATTCGGTTTATAATCCACACTACCCATGTGGAAGATTTTGGAAATTATCAAATATCTACTGGGGGAGTATGAATTTCAAATGGAATGAATACATTAGTCAGTTCCATCTGAATTCCATATACCCTCTGAGAAAGATTCAATCTTAATCTTCTACAGAGCGAAGGTGGGTTTCAAATAGAGTTGCCTAATGTGCTAATTCTATTTGAAATTCATACTCCCCATGTGGAAGGTATTTCCAAACTCTTCCGCAGGTGGAGTGTGAACTTGAAATGGAATAACCCAACGCAAGGCCCATGGGCTTTGTTTTTTTTCTTCATTTTACACAACCCTGGTTTGATATCTCAATATGAATACTCTAAGCTTATATCAATACATGTATGTGATTTTGTTCATCTGAATCATTTCATCAGCTACATGTACATGTATATAAATTACAAGTCAAAACCTATTTCTTAAAAATCTGAAATTTTGAACTAAAATATAAATCCATGCTGATGATAATATAGTTTGTTTTTTAAGTTAATACTAATTGGGCAAGTGGGAAGACCAAACTCCTACAGTTTGATTACTTTTGATTATTCAAAAAAATAAATGCAACAAATTATACATAATTAAAATCGCAAAGTACATTTCATGGAATCAGAATAAAATACATATTGAAGAGAATACATAGAATATGACACTGGAATACAATAACGTAAAAGAATAAAGAAACATTTTGAACATTTCGGATGCAAAATGAATATATCGAGGGGTCAGTGACACAAAGACGTAACTCCATTTTTTGTGAAAATGAGATTTTGATATCAAAATTTTCAGAAACATGAATACTTTCCAATAAACACATAGAAGTAACTCCATTTACAGGCCTGCCAACCTACCCAAGTCGGAAAGAGCGACATTGAGGCCAAAACCTTGTACATGTACACAAACCAGGTACCGACAAATTCAAAGACTTGAGGTGTGCAATACTGTCGGAATTCAGGGAAGGTTTTGCAGGTCTAAATTGATCACAATAGACTAAAGAGAATGCTATAGCATTATTTTAAAGTGTAATTTGCATCATTTTCTGGTGTTCTTACATTTAAATTTGCCATCACTGAAATTTTCAGAAAGCAGGACTGTTCCTCTTTTTCATTTTGGAAAACCCCAAATGAGGGACAATCCCTCAAAATGAGGGACAGTTGGCAGGTCTGCATTTACCACCCCATTGAAGTCAATGTGGATCATTATCTTGTTAACTAATTTTTCTCATCAGGGCTAAAATAGAGGCACATCTTTGTGTCACTGACAAGTTGAAAAATACAGGAGGCAGCCTTTTGATATATCGTCGTTGGGCAGGAAAAACCTATGTGCTTGTGGCCCCTGAACATGTTTAAAACAAAACTGCCAACAGATAACATAAGAGGTTTTGCTTTAAACATGTTCAGGGGCCAAGGACACATAGGAGGTTTTTCCTGCCCAGCAACATTTTTTGGTTTGCATCTGAACTCTTCATTTTGATCAGAGCTATCATTAAAATAATATGCATTGAATGAATATTCAAACATTGACTAAAATGACCCATTTGGACATCATGTTTCTGTCAAGATAACTCTAGTGGCCAAATTATCTGCCTCTAAGAACTACTTTGATTGGTTACAAAGGGGGCTATATCATCATGATCATGTATTTTAGCCAATCAGAGATATGTTAAGAATAGTCAGAAGAGCTGTCGGGTATTATTGCCAAGAATAAAGAAACCTCTATGGTTAATCCAACTATTATATCATGTAATTGACCAACCAGGGCCTCTGTAAGAAATGCAGTAGTGCCCACAGAGTTAATGGATCAATTAAATCAACATTTTGAGTAGACCATCAACATGATCAGGTAGATCTAATTACTCAAGTTGGGGGACCAAAGTCTGGTTTTCCCAGACTGGTTGTTTCATTGACTGATTGGGCTGCTATTCCTTTTAAAATCCACACTACCCCTGTGGAAGATTTTGGAAATATCTTCCACAAGAGGAGTATGTTTTTCAAATGTAATTAGTCAGGGTTAATCATTTTGAAACCCATACCCCCCTGTATTGTGCCTTTACCTGTATCTTCCACAACTGGAGTGAGTATTTCAAATGGAAGTTACCCAACTGTCTGTTCTATTCGAAACTCATACTCCCTCTGTGGAAGATATTTCCAAAATCTTCAATTTTAAATGGAACAGCCCATTCTACCTTCCAAGGTAGAAAATGGCATAAACAACTTTATACTCCCTCTTGTGCATAGCACTGGATGAGAGTAAAATACCCTTGCATCCATGATTATTATCTAAACACATCCCGAAAAGTAAATGCATTGCCCACCCCCCTTCATTACGAGACAATTAAGCAAAATTTATGCATCAAATTTTAAAACTGAAATAGCAAAAAGATACCCAGTTGCGTTCTGCAAATTTTGATGTCGTAATAGCCAAAAATGTATTGTCATGGCAACCCTTGGAATGAAAAAAGATGCAGATTTTAAAGTTGCGCCTAAACCCATTGAAAATGTTACTTTTGTTGCCTGCGCACTGGTCACCGCGAGTCATCCTTGACCAATCATGTAGAGAATGTAATGGTACATCACTGGAGTACTTTTTAGTGCAACTTTTGATTTTGCATCTCTTTGCATTCAAAGAGTCACCATGGCCACAAATTTTGATGCATAGATTTTGAGTTGTCTCATATTAAAGCGGGTAATTACTATTTTTGGGATATGTTTATTTTGAATAAGTCAACATGAGTCCAGGTCTATACACACACAAAATGGACACACGACTAATGGACACAACATCCCCTGGTCAAAAATAATCTTTTACACAAAATACATTATATACATGATAATAATTATTGATTATACAAATGTCCAGTTTGACAATGACCTGGTATATATAGTTTAGGCAAAAAAAAAATAATGGTTTGTCTCAAAGCTCACGAGTGGTTTGAAAACAAATGCAAAATGCAATTCTTTTTTTTTATTCCTAACACGTTTTTTCCTGGTATTTGGAGAAAAAAAAATCTGATTTTCGCCAATTTTTCCAGAAAAACTAAAAAAAAAAAATTTTGAAATAAAAAAAAAAATCCGCATTTTTTTTCTCCAAATCTCACAAATTTACAAATCATGCTGCTGAGCTTTGAGACAAACCTTTTTTTTGCCTTATCATAAAACAATTCAGAATTGTAACACAATCAAGTTAGAAAATCATTTGATGCCCTAATATTATCTGAAGGAAATTCAGTGCTAAATGCCCATATAAATATGAATTTCATTTCCATCAATTTGGCAACATTTTAAAATATCTCCGATGTATAAAAGAACCTTACGGGGGCACAATTCAGCAATCAAATTACCATGATTCATCATTCCTTTCTTTGACTGCAGCACCTACATAAAAAGTAAAATTAAGAAGCAAATTATGCTGAACAGTAAATATACATCAATTGCCCTCTCATTTTCCACCAGGCCTTTCAAAATTACAAAATACAACGCCACATCTCACCTAAGGGATGTTACTTTTCCTGCACCAAACTGGCATTACCAAGTAATAGTATTCAGTTACCCATTGATGCTATATAGACCCAACTCATTCAATGAACACAGAAGTACTGAGACTACATTCTTCATCACATGATAAATATCAATGATTTTGCCTGTAACACCACATTTTTCTTACAGAGACAGATTTTCAATGATACAGTCAAATTGATCCCGTCAGCATAACCCATGTCCAATTGTACCGGCCATCATTCTCATCTGCTGACTAGCACACTGCAAGCAAAGAATGATGGTGATAAAATCGGAAATAATAAACATTCCATGCGATACAAAAACAGCAATTTCATTTGAAATCCATACACCCTATGATATAAATTTAATCTCTCAGAAAGAGGGTTGGAGTCATCCAGTCAGGTAACCCATTTGAAATACACATTCCCTATGCGGGAGATTAAGGTCATGCCTTCCATAAGGGGTGTATGGATTTCATCTGGAAAAGTCTAATGTTTGCTTTGTTGATGAGTTTGTTACAGCTACAATTATTGACACTTTCATCACAAGTAATTTCTTCTTTCATTATCACCATTACATATTTTTTCCATTTGATAAATCATTGCAATATTCTGATATATTCTTCTAGTGCAAATTACTTTGCACTTTATGAACCTATATAAGGATACTGTTACTGGAAATCTGGGGTTGATATCCATACAGATGTTGTTCAAATGACTTTTAATCCAATTAATATGTTCTCAAAAGCATTTGTATGTTAAATGATAAAATATTTTTGAATGAAAGAAAACGTCTTGGAATTGTAAGCTGTTATTTTATAATGGGCTAATTTATACTCTTTTTGTGTAACAAAAAAGCTTTTAGAATGACAAACTGTTACGGAGCAGTGCACAGTGTCACCGCCCCGATATCTTCATGGCAGAAATCGCCATGGTAGGTTGAATCCACAGCCACGCATGGCCATTTTGTTCTGACCTTTGAGATGCATAATGAGCCGAGGACATGACCAAGGCTACTGACAATAGCCTGGTAATTGACCTCTCTGTGTGTGAGTAAGCTTGTATATGTCATTGAGGTCAATGGTCATCCACTTTTATACTGCCTCCACGGGAGTAGTGAGTGCAGCTAGCCTATGCGCTGAAGTCCATACAGGACAAACGCAATATAAAATCAGAATTTTGGTCAGTTTTTGAGTTCAAGACGCACGCTTCTTTCTCAATACTCAAGCTAATGACTATCATATCCTTTCAACACATGTTCAAGTGAAAGGATCTAAATATGGCTTCTTTAGAACAAAAAAATTATGGGAGATATTCATCATTTTTTACCCCGGTATCCAAAGATTCATTATTTTTTACCCCGGTATCCAAAGATTTATCATCTGAATATCAAATCGTGCATAGCACATTCACGTGTATCGATCCCGGGTATTTATTTTAGTATCTCTGCTGTACCAAGTAATTATTAGCCAGGCGATGTCGGTGTGAAGTGTGAAAGAAATTGTCGTTGGATTTTAAAAGTATTCAGAACACACACCTGTTGGGGTACCCATTGCTTTACCAACCAAATTAACAACAGCAGCAGCACAGCACAAGTTACAGGCATGGGGCATTCATTTCCCCTATGCCCACTGGGATAAAACAAATGGGAAATACCTGCTTGCCGACCAATTTGCCAAATTTTAGGAAACATTTTCAGATTTTTGACACCCCCAGGAAATTCACTTTGCCATGACCCCCAAAAACAAAAAAAAAGAAAATGGTGATACCACCTGAAGATGCACCTGTTTTATAAATCAATCATTGACTAATAGTTTAATTACACCAAATCATATTCAATGTAAAATAATGGGTTCTGCAACTTATTACAAATCTTTACAATATATGTACAAATATACATTAAAGCTGACTATCATTTCCTAATTTCTGTACAGTACTAATTTTCAGTCGCACCAAACAATTTTTGTTGGACAAAACTTACAAAAGAAACTCAAGTGCCAGCCATAACATAATGTGATGTATTTACTAATGATTTGCCCAAATATGGTATGACACTACCCATATTTGATAATTCCAAAACTCTATTGAAATTTACCATACTGCATTGAACTGTACAATATTTACCATGCCAATCAGCGGTGTTAAAAATATGGCGGCCGCTAGGCCCAAAACCCTTGAAACTTAATGGGAGCTAGTAGATGTTCAGCCCTAATGGCTCTGAACAGACATTGAAAGTTTTAAGGAGCAACCTACTTGGCCAGATCACCACAGAGGAACCAACTTACAACTGTTACTTTGATAACAGACAGAACAGAATTTACATGGATAACATTTCAACCCTGACTAATTCCCTAAGGAACTTGAACCCAAAGTGGGATGGCCTCTTTGAGCTTTTCCAGCACAGACTAATATACGAGGGGGGTATCAAAAAGTTTTAGAAATCGCCCAGAAGTGAAAGAGCTATATCAATGAAATTTTGTCAGTGCAATCACTGGTCTTTATGTACACTATGGTACAAAAATGGTCTCATAAGCATGTTTACTTTTTTTACAGGCGCTAGATGTCAGTACCTGCCTATATGTAACCGCATAACCAGCAAAATGGAGAAAATTGAGGCATGTAGCATGATTAAGTTCCATTTAAGGGTTACAGTGCCCAAAAAATGTGATGAAATAAAAATTCATTTTCCAAAAAGCAACAGTGACAGTATCACAATCACCACCGAAGATAACTTTCATTTCATCATCGATTTTCTAGGCACTGCAACCCTTCAAATGCAGGATCTTAATAACGCTGCTTGCCTCAATTTTCTCAATCTTGCAGTTTATGCGCAGTAACTGGGGCAGCAGGTTATTAGCATCTAGCCGCCTGTAAAAAAGTAAACATACTTATGAGACCGCTTTTGCACCATAGTGTACATAAGGACCAGTGATTGCAATGACAAAATTTCATTGATATAGCTCTTTCACTTCTGGACGATTTCTAAAACTTTTTGATACCCCCTCGTATAGGCCTAACCATAAGATAATGCTACATTCTTTGGATTTGGCCCGTAAAATTGACAAGGGCCTCTTGGTTTGAGACCTTACAGTCCTTGAAAATGTTGGCCTATTTCTAACACTGCCAATCGGTATGTACATGTACAAGTATGATATCATTTGCACCAATGGCAGACAAATTACACAAACACTTATTTTTTTATAAAGCTAATATAATTTTGCACTCACAATGAGGGATATAATTCATACACCACCACCATCAAAAAGTCACTAAGCAAAATGCTATGTCGGTAGCATAAAATAAAATAAGCTAGAACTTCAAAGATACCAGTAGCAGGGAAAAACAACTAAAAAGTGGACATTATTTCTTTGCTTTTATCATTCCAATCCAAGCAGCTACCATGTAAATAACCACACACGATCAAAAATATTCCTTTTATAGGTCAATGTTAGCAAGCCCAGAATCGCAAATCTAAAAACAGGCGACCCTGTTCAAAATTGGCATGGCGTCAAATTAATCGAGCAAAAAATATCCACTTTTACAGTCTGAGTATGCACCGTTCACTTCAATAAGTTTAACTCTTGATTCCGTTTTCAACTTGTTTTCCTTCAAATTTACAATGTTTGTGACAAACGTTGGGGCGCTCGTGGATAATTTCTTTTGTCTATATTCTACATATATAAAATTTTACACCACTTTGTTAAATAGTTATTTTTATACAATTTTACATACAAAATATTATATACCATGATTAGGTTACAGATAAATGTAAAACATGTTTGGTTGTTTAACATCACCCCTTCCTAATATGCGGCCACAAAATCTTAACATTCAATCAAAACCTATTTGTTTGTCATTTTGAAGAACACTGTGCAAGTTAAGCAACTTGCCATTTAACATTTATAGACAAGCCATTCATAACTGAGGTATATCACAGCCATACATCCCTTTCTCGGTGTACATGTACCTACATGTAATAGCCAAACTCTTCCAAACTTGGTCTAACAGTTCCTCTTTGATATTTTAACTTCAGCACCCATGTATAAGTCCAGATGCATACTGAAGTGCTTTTCGGTTTGAGGCAATGACATCATTGCACACCCTGGGTACCGTCTTTCAACTAATACTCAAGGAATCTAGCTGTGTTATATACCTGTTGGCTATTGAAATGGCTAAACACTGTGGGTACTACCAGCCAAATTATCGGCCTCTAAGAACTGTTCTGATTGGTTGCAAAGAGGGGGTATATCATGTTTGAGCCAATCAGAGATATGGTAATAATAGCCAAAATGGCTGAAGCTTAAAATTGCTGAGATGTATAAAAGCTTGGATTGGTTAGTCAGATGATTACATCATGTAATTAACCAATCAGGGGCTCTGTAAGACAAGCAGTAGTGCCCACAAGGTTACGCACAAGAAACATACAAAAACACTTAAATATAACCCAGAAAATAAAAAATAAAATCTATCTACATGGCACAGATACAATGATATAGTGTAAACATTGATTTGCTTATTATAGATTTAACATCAAAATCACTGGGATTCAAAATAAAAAGGAAGTAAAACTCTAAAAAGAAATAAAAATCAAAAGTCAACTCACACTTGCTGTTGAAGAATGATTGAGTACTACTACATGTATAAATTCCAGAGGTAGGATTAAAATGTGACCTTAACATAAATTGTCTATCATTTTTTGGGTTTCTTCCCGCCAATATACAGCAAGAGGCCATAGACCATTGTAACATATATTCCATGGTCTGTGTACGAATACCAACTACTTCATGAGTATTCTTTTCTTCATGAAATGGGCAGACTAATAAAGATACAGACGATTCACCAACAGGCAAAGTTAAGCATCATTTGTTAATAAGGGCCAATCGTTCCATGAAGCGTGTGCATAAATATGCAATCTGTTACAGCATATTTTTTTTAAAACAAGTCTCAACATATTTTTCGTAAATGTACAGGCACCATAGAGTTGAGTTCATGAAGTGCGTGATTTGTTAAACACATGATAGAACGATCGGCAAATATGCATGAATTCTCATTGCATTCAAAGAACAGGGACTTTGCCTGTTGGTGAATGATCTGTAGTTTATTAGTCTATGATCTTGGGTGATTATTGTTTATACACAGGCAGGTGTAATGAATCTGTGTGCTATCAGGCAGGTGTAATGAATCTGTGTGTAAAGTGTGCTGAGGCTTGTGGATCAACGTCTAGGCGTTGTGCCTGTGCGTAGCGCACTATAAATCACTGCGCTTTTTTTTTTTTTTTTTTTTTTATCTTTACATATGCACTAAGTGTGAGGATTCCTGGCCCTGTCCTGTGTCAGGTGTTCAGAAGAGGCCTAATAATGCTACCTGTTCTTAACACAACTTGGGTGCACCAAATGGGCTATTCCAGTTGAAATCCATACACCCCTTATGCAAGACATGACCTCAATCTCCCACACACAGGGTGTAGATTTCAAATGCAGTCACCCACTCAGGTAACCCCATTTGAAATTCACACTCCCTGTGGGAGATTAAGATCATGTCTTCCAAAAGGGTTGTATGGATTTCAACTGGAATAGCCCAATGCCTTCAGATTTAAGCACCTCACCATAACTACCGTACATTAAATAGCAATAAGAAAGCTTACGAAAATATGAAAAAGATGCGTTGTTCCGACTACAAAACGCAGAAGGCACACATATTAATAGGCTCTTCGGATTTTGCAAGGTGACTTTTAAACCTTTTCATAAAGATACAAAGTGAGCCATCCATATTCCCCGTAGAAGTGATGATATAACAGGATAACTACCATAGCAATTGGTTCAAACAATTTTTGAATATATTGCCCTGCACTACAAGCAGGTTGCACCCATTACCTGTGTATGTCTGCAATCATAGATTGAATAATACCGCCCTTTTTAAAGATACTAATCTTACAGGTGCGAGTGATCAGCACAATATGCATATTCCTTCGAGTTTCGATCTAGGTCTTTATCAGTGTTCTTTGACATCTATGATTCAATGCAGAGGTACTGTGTGAACGGACTAGTGCAGTACGGTACATGTATATTCAAAAATTGTTTGAACCAATTGCTATGGTAGTTAATCCTGTTACATCATCACTTCTACGGCGAATAGAATTTTCCAGTTTTGTTATTAAAATAACAGTCTATTGTATCTTAAAATTCAATCCCATTTATATATGATTCAATTTTGTGGTTAACAGAATAACCTCATGATCAACCACATGCTATGACAAAATATGTAAGTACAACAGCTGTTCACAGGCTTCGAAAAATAAAGCACATAGTAACTATGATGACAAGAATACAAATGGACTACTCCTTAATTCCAATAATATCCTACCAATTAACAAATTTGATTTGGTTTAAAACATTTTACTGTATAGTGTCAAATTTCTATGGCAACAGATACAATCAATAATTAGCATCGCCTCAAAATTGAAAGTTTCATCTCAAAAACGAAAGTTTCAATATTCAGACTATATGATGCTATTCATATAAGTTATTTTGTTACGACAATTTTCATTTTATGAATATAAATTTGCTTGCCCATATTACAGGCTAAAATATACTGAAAACACCATCCTAAAATATGTTGAGAACACCATCAAATTCAAATAAAATCTCTTTCCTGATTACTTTTATATTGCTGGAATACAATAATTTGAATACTTCCATTATACGTATCAATTTTCTGCTATATCCAACTTAAGGAATCTGGAATGAGCGTTTTAAGAGTTTCGACAGTATTTTTTGTGGGACATGAGAGCACATCAGGCATATCGAATTGCATTCTGAATACGCAGAATGTCTTTCTGATATCAAATAATTTTCATTTTTTGAAATTTACGATATAATACAAATTTTATGACAAATTATTAAAATTTGATATTTTTCACATTTTTGATATATAACAGTCCTCGAAGTAATTTGATCAATCTAATGATATATTCTTAAACTGTATGTAGCTGGGAGGAAAAGCCGACGATCAATTAAAAATGTTGACCTTTCATATTGAAGATATGGATTTTTTTCCCAAAAAGACCTAATTTTTTTGGGTGTTTTGGGGAAAAAAATCCATATCTTCAATACGAAAGGTCAAAATTTTCAATTGATCGTCGGCTTTTCATCCCACCTACATACACTTCAAGTATAAATCATCAGATTTATAAAGTTTACTTCGAGTACTGTTAAATATCAAAAATATCAATTTTTAACGATTTGCCATAAAATTTGTAATACATTTCAAATTTCAAAAATCAAAATTATTTGATATCAGAAGGACATTCTTCAGATTCAGAATGCAATTCGATATGTCTGATGTGCTCTAATGTCCCACAATAAATACTGTCCAAACGCTCATACCCCAGCCCTTAATCAATCTAATGAACATCATCACTAAAGATACCCTTTCAATTCGGTATCAATTCAATAAAACACTATCTCAACATGATATTGACCTTTTTGGTAAATCCCATAAGGCTTTGCGAGTACACCTGAGAACTTGTCATTTGACGTCACGACAACTTGCAATGCGCAGTAACAATGTTCGATAAACGATGTGCGCATCGGCGCAGATCGGCGTGACGTCAAATGATGACATATCAGGTGTGCTCGCAAAGGCTTATGGGATTTACCGAAAAAGTCAATTGATACTGCCATTTTGAAAGTCCACAGTACAAGATTGATTTCCCTCTTTTTCACCTTGCTCAGGAGACTGTACAATGGACAGTACTTATGCTAAGTTGCGCTAATACCCAAATGCTAGTCCCTATTGTTTTATGAAAAGGATTTTACCACATTTAGCATGTTTATACTGAGAATGATTACCACGTCGGATACAGTTCGACCTGTAATCATGCTCGGTTCAAACTGCCTGTGCCATTATTTCTGATCAACATGACACATCAATATAGGGTGCATTAACACCAAGCATGCAACGCGCTGGTCCAGTGCTAGTCCCTATTGTTTTCAGTGGAAACATCCGGGATGTAAAAGGTGTGTTGGTTATAGCACAGCAAAACGTGTATTGCCGTGTTGGAAGTAGAAACATGTTATTATTTTTAAAGACTAGCAAAGGTATTATCATTTCCCAAATTTTGATTTCTCTCCATCGGTCTAACAAATCTTTGAATGTCCATAGCATCAGCATGGAAAATAATAAAAGTTCATAACACAAACCTTCAAAGAGGCACTCGCTGTGTACAAAACGTGAGTGAAAAGTAACAAGGTTTCCTTTGTCAATAAGGCTATATGACGAATGTCACTTTCTGATATGAAATTTGTTCTCTAAATGATTATGTTTTCTAATAGTACAAAATTGAATTGAAATGTGACAAGGTTGACTTTGTCAGTAAGGCTTTGAACATTGTCATGTTTTTAGATACGAAAGATACTCCTTAAATGATATGGTTTTATAATTGTGAGAAGGCAATTGCTAAAAGGTATAGTGGAAGGCACTTTACCGTACATAAAATGCATCAGCGGAAATTAGTAGCCAATACGCTTAAAGTGAAGTGGAATTCATACTTACTAAAACAGGCTTACAGTATAATAGTGGACCTTGTCTGGATATTATCCACAAAAAGTGAAGTGTTGCTTTATGTTTATCAGAAGACATGTATCATGCATATCCAGTAAGTAAATCACATGATATATAAAAAGGCACCCAACAGCAGCTTTGGCCCAAATCCGATGTATATAGTCCATGTCCAGATAGCCACTAGTACAATGACGATGCAAGTTGAACCACATAGACAATTGAACCACTTACATGTAATATCTCCTATATGTTAGCATGAAAGTTCATCTATATTGATAATCCTATATTAATGAGTCGTGCGAGGTCTAGCAGCATCACGCCATCTACTAGTCAGTACATAACGCTACCCACGATGTCTCTCAAACAACCCCAACCATGTTTTTGTCCATTATACCCATGTGATCAATCACAGGCATATCGTATCACAGTTCCGTTGTCATCGTAGAGCGTTTATTGGATGACACATCTACACCCATAGGATCCCCATAGCCTTCTATCTGCCATGACGCATTACCATTCGACGCCATGATGGGTTGCGCAGGAGTTGTATACGTGGTTGGTTTCTTGTTACTTGTGAAACTCTTGTTGCTGCTCAGGCCAGAGAGCTTCTTCATACTGCCTGATGACGACTGTCTTTTGTTGGATTCCAATGCCTGTGGAAGGATAAAGCGATTAAATATATGTGATTAAACACAGTGGAAGTAACGCACATAAGCCATTTTTATGATTGAAACAATTATGGCATGGGGCTATTCCATTTAAAATCCACACTACCCCTGTGCAAGACTTTGGAACAGAGGGAGTATGAGTTTCAAATAGAATAGACAGTTGGGTAACTTCCATTTGAAATACTCTCTCCAGTTGTGGAAGATATAGGTAAAGCCATAATACAAGGGGAGTATGGGTTTCAAAATGATTAACCCTGACTAATTACATTTGAAAAACATACTCCTCCCTGTGGAAGATATTTCCAAAATCTTCCACAGGGGGAGTGTGGATTTTAAATGGAATAGCCCATTACAAACACTCTCAAATTATGCGCTGCTTCAAATCACCATTGAAACACAATGTTTTACTTCAAAGTGAGGCCTATAAGGCCAAAAAAAAAAAAGGTTTGTCTCAAAGCTCACAAGATTTTTTTATTTTTTTTATTCCCGACTTTTTTCATGGTATTTTGATAAAAAGTGATTTTCACGATTTTTTCTGGAAAAAACTAAAAACAAAAAAATTTGAAATAAAAAAATTTCCGCATTTCTTTTTTGTCAAATCGTGCGCTTTTACAAATGCGCGCGCAAGCTTTGAGACAAACCTTTTTTTTTGGCCTAATACTGATTTGCAAAATATCTCAATTTGCTGTCTGCAAAATGCCATAATTGTGCCAATCATAAGAATAATTGTCAATTAGAGGGAAGTAATATTCTTCCATTTTGAGACAATCACGGCAAGAACAGCAATCAGTGACCCACAATCAAGGACAGAAACAGAGCTCATAAACTTTTATTTAGTCAATAACATTTGTCACTTACCTTTTCAGGCTAAAATAAAATTACCTTTGAACCTGTCATCTATTTTGCACTTACAACTAAATATGTTTCCAGTTCGGATTGGTTTTATTTAACACACCACTTTATATACCTCATCTAAAGATTCCCGAAATCTGATTGGTTAAAAGAGCGGGCATAGTTTTGACTATGCCCGCAAAAGTAACTATTCCCCGGGCATAGTTCTGCGTGTGCGTTGTTCCCAATCACCGTAAAATGATATTACGCATTACGTTAATGTTTTCGCGCTATAATTACGCTGGAAATCGCAGATTGTAATGATCTGTGTCGTTCGCCTTGAAACTATTAATTTCTCTTCCCAAAATCGATGCTTTTAACCAAGCAGATGACAAGAATCTTAAGATTTGGTATATAAAACAAATATTGACAGCTTTTTATTCGGGGCATGGTTTAAATTATAGCCCCTCGATGATCTCAAAACCATGACTATGCCTAGTCATGGTTTTGAGATCACCTTGGGCCTATAATTTTAACCATGCCCCTCATAGCAGTCAATATTTGTATACTGGCAGTCAAGACATCATGCACATGTTGTTTATTCCCTTTGCACAAAATTGGGCAATTGCAGTTGAAATCCTTACACCCCCTACGAAGGACATGACCTTAATCTTCCACATATGGAGTGTGAATTTCAAATGGGTTTACCTGAATGGTGACTCCATTTGAAATCTACACCCCATGTGTGAGATGGGAGACACACAGACATATATCACATGTGCACAATTCTTTTATCGGTGCTTGTTGAGGTCAGTCTTTGTGGGCAATCAGTCTGACCAAGAGAATGTTTATGCTTATTTATTAAACTACAGTTATCAGGGATAAATAGTAAAGAAGCATGTATAAATTCAACCCTGCTTTTGATGTCAGTTTTCATATTAATTGCCTTTTTGGATTGGGGATAGACAGCATTATAAGTTGCAAAATGGATGACAAGTTCTGAAACAAAATATACACATCGTCTGCTTGGTACACACAAGTGCTAAATGCATTAGCTACTTGGTGCACAAATGAGTTAACTGCTGAGGTGAAATGAAAGCAGTTAACCTTTTTGTGCTCCAGACAGCTAATGCAGTAACCCATTTTGTGCTCCATGCAGTCAACGATGTCAGTGGAACACATCTGTACAAACAAAATATCTGTTTGGAATCATGCAAAACAACATCCATTTCGCAGTCAACTAAAATTTTAAAAGATAAGGAAACATTGATGTAAATATAAATTAAAACTTCCAACATAGGTAGCTAAAAACTTCATCAACATTGAACTTTTCCCGAAAGTGCCATTAAGATCATTGTCAACGCCTGTCAGACTTCGCACACCTTTCAACATTTCAATTATGTTGATGAAGTGTCACAGCACCAATGCAAAAAATTTAAAAAAAGAAACAACCAAACAAACATTTTAAACAACATTCAAAAATATTAAACCACATATTACATGCAAACAACAAAATTGAGAAAACAATAAATGACAAGTGTTTGATATTACGAAAGTACAAAATTAGCATGATCCACAACCAACACCGGCAATTTTACAGGTTACATTTCTGATGGAAGTTATGATTGAACAGTTACGTTAGCATAATGTGTTTCCCAGCCTTCACTACTGTTTGCAGTTAATCATGAAGTAAAGTGTTAATACCACCACCTTTAATAATGATGTGCTTTCAAATTGTAAGATATAGCTTGGTGACTTAGTAATGCGACCTTTGACATGCCTAGATCAGCGAGGAATGTAATGACATTGAAACGTATAACTTTTACATCATAAAATACATGTAAAATTGTTACGTCCTTGACTATTTTATTTGCATTGATTATTTTGTACATTTTAAATTCAAATTGCCTATTGCTATTAAAACCCATATGTGGGTGTGGCTGTTGCCTGGCTTCATCATCTACATCAACGTTTTTTATGATGTGCAGTTTTGAAGGTGTTAGGATTATCAAAGCCCAGGCTATTATATTACATCCTGGGTTTTTTTTTTCAATTACAAATTTCTAGGCTAAAAATTACATATAACAATATGCAATTCTTACTAGATTCTACCTGGGCACCTTGGGAGAATAATGCTAGTGCATTGAATGCTCAACCCAGGTTAAATAAGAAATAAATATGGGACAGCACATTTTGGGCCTGACCTTGACTCTCCTATTAATCCCTTTTTGTTGATGATTTTGGAGGAAATCAAGAAAAAATTCCAGGGGAAAATTACCAAATCTAATTTAATTTCTCTTCTAAAACTGTGTTTTTTTTCACAAGAAAATCCTTGGATTAAGAGCAACTACGTCATAGTTTTTAAAGTATTTCTTTCAAAAATGATAACAAAATGAACAAAATATGTCAGGTTATGAAACACAGATATGCTGCAGCTGATGAAGTGAAATATTACACTGGACCCTAAAAACATAAATTATGAGAACGTGCAAAACTGTTTTATCTTTATTAGTGTTTACACCATCTTCATGAAAACTTTGGCTAAAAAAAGAAAGGTTTATAAAAATAAAAGTTTGAAGACATTTCATGCACATGAGAAGTATATCTACGCTACATTCTACAGAGCATGCTAACTAAATTTAGTTTTTGGATGCAAGCAAGCAAGCAAGCAATCACACACAAACACACAGAAGATATATAATTATCAGCAACATACTTCTAGCTTGTTGGCAGGGTTTGCTGCGCTAGTTGACGAAACCATTCTCTGTGGAGAAAAGAAGTGACCAACAAACAAAGCCACTCAAGTGAGTAAAATTTATGGTTTGTTTTTATCAACAAAACTGCCCAATGTGGATTAATTTCTGACAAAATTTATGCTGATATACCAGGGGCGGATCCAGGAATTTTCAATAGAGGGGGCGCTGAGCCACCACCGCTGCCGCGGAGGCTCGGCACCCACACAAAGTCAGGCGCCACTCTGCCAAAATACATAAAGTCAGGCACCGCTCTGCAAAAATTAGAGGGGGCGTGCGCCGGGTACACCCACTTTAAATCCGCCCCTGTATACAGTTCCTCATGTCCGCGGTACTATTCAGCACTTCTAATGTTAAACTTGTTCAGGTTCATTCCATTTTATACTTGGACTGACACAAAAGACTCAAATTTGGATGATGCAAGCAAATGTTTTGTTGGGCTTGTATCACTATCGCAATACTTATACATCAAATTGGCAGCTCTTATCCATGTGAAATTGTGGCACTATGGATGATGTCATTCCAACAGGGTTTGAATTCAAATGGAATAAACATCCTGGTTACAATGGCTGTCAGAACAGAACTTAACACATTTGGCAGATATGTTGATGCTATAAAATGCAGTTATTGCCTTTAATAAGATTGTGTTAGTGTTAGTAGATATATGCATTTAGATATGCTATCATTGACATAGCGGTTCTTTGATGTTATATCGACATTTCAATTGGTTCATTTCATTGCTTACACCTAATGGGCTATACCACTTAAAATCCATACACCTCCCATATGGAGACATAACCTTAATTTCACACACAAAGGTGTAGGTTTTGAATGGGGTCACCCAATCATGTAACACCATTTGAAATTCACACTACCCGTATGTAAGATTAAGGTTGTGTCTTCCATAGGGGTGTATGGATTTCAACTGGCATAACCCAAATATATCTTATCAATAGCTAAATGAATTGTTTGTTGCAAGATATCAGTGGAAATTTTTCAATAATATTCTTGCCCATTCCAATGGCTACAATTTGCTAAAAAAGGCATTGGATTTATGGTTCTTGAGTTGAAATGAACAACAAAGAAATACCACAAGAATAGAAAATTTGAACAGAACAAATGAAGAATAATCTTTCTTTCAACCGTATATGGAAATTGATTGGATCAGAACCTTTTGCAAATTACTTGAACCAACTTACAATTTAATGATAATTTTTTTATTATAACTTAGCCGGAGATCTGTTTAGATATTGGGAATCTACCAATGATTTCTGATTCCTTGACAAAAGTTGAGCATGATGTGCAGGCCCTGTATCCTAAATACAGGATCCAGATTCACAAAGCAATAGCAAAAAGTCCATGCTACTGTCGCACAGTTAAATTATTACAGTAATAGATGCATCTCTTGCTCACTACACATTACTCTGTTTGGTGAGTGGTGGCCCACTACAAGCACAAAAAAAATCCCTGACACAATGTTTTCAGTAATCTTTTAGTGATGTTGTGGGGGTGTGTGTGTGTGTGTAAATAAAAAAGTATGGTTGTTTTTATCAGATTGAAATCAGGTACCAAGTGATCATGAATGCATGACTTGAATCACTGTGCATGCACAACACAGCCATACATTGTACATTAGAAATCCTTATGTGTATGTGAAAGGTTGACCAGTCAAACATGATTAAACGTATGCACACATACATGTTGACAAGTCGAACAGGATCATGCACACATATCAATCTCATTCCAGAGCAAATTATGTAACTGGCTGTAGTGTCTTGCTTTGTTTTGTTTTGATGTGATCATTACAAGAATTGTATCAGTAAGTGTGAAAGGATAACTCTGAGACTCATCGCCGTGTTGAGACTCATCATTCATAATTAAGTTTACTAAATCTTGAATCAAGTTGATTGGTCAACTAAATCTTGAATCAAGTTGATTGGTCAAGATTTAGCATGCCTCAAATCTTGTGTAGTACAAATTATACTCATCAAACATGCACATCATGCTTCATAGGTGTCAAGAAATAGGCCAATTTATTTTCTATAATATTCATACTCTCAGCAAGTCACTGACTTCAGTGGCAATTTAATGGGGTACAGCTTCAAAATGCAATCGTTTACTAAAAAACATACCAAGGCACACATTTAAAGAAACCACATAGATACGCTTGTGAAACCACTCCCACATCAGTGACTCGCTGATAGTAACAATATCATAACTAGCTATTCGCTCACTTCCCACAACGCATCCTAATTGGATTGTAATCCAATTACAATGCATCATGGTATATGGGCAATTTATCAACCTAACGGATGATAAATTTCCATTTTACAGTCTCTAAATTGTGTGCAAGGTGCAATAGAAGTGAAAGACAGTGCAATGTCTTTTGATAGGGAAAAGTGACTTACACAAGTGAAAAATAAAAGAGTCAAGCATGGAGGTAGAAGAAATGGTTTTGGGGAAACATTCTATGATATATTTTTGGTTTCAATTCAATGTATTTTACATCATGCAGCATTGCTCCATGCACAGTGTGTACAGTCAGTTTATGCAGTTCAGTTCAATGCATCAGTGCTAAGTTAAGACAATGTGAAGGTTCTCTGGGACTACCTACATGGCACCATAGAGCCAATAGGAACATACATGACCAGCTGCAGTATATATGCAGTACTGTATAATTGATGACCTACTCCCGATTCTAGAATTTATTGTTACCGGTAGCTCACGTCGTTTGGCAGTGGCCCCTGAACATGTTTAAAACAAACTGCCAACAGGTTACATAGGAGGTTTTCCTATAAACATGTTCACGGCCAATGACACATACGAGGTTTTTCCTGCCCAACGACGTAATGTTGCATGTACTTTCTTTAACAATGTGTGGCCCATAATTGCCCCATACCCTCTGCATGCTCTTTCTGTTACTTGTGTGGACATGGGCTCGAATATGGCATTTAAAAATTTTCAACTGAAGGCACTCATTTAAAGGTTTATGGCCCGATTTTTTCAAATGGGTTTTGTACCCCTTACATTGAGTCCTATAACCGAAGCAACCCAATTCCAAATTTGGTTATTAGAAGCAAATCCGTGTATCCCAGTGGCCCATAGAACAGTAAGGATGGTACACCACCATGGGATGAGGGTGCTACTTTTTCATTCAAAACAAAACATATCTTAAGCCTAAAATTGTACTGGGTTATGAGAAAATCTGACCTTTCTGCTGATGCCAAAAAAAAATCTGAATTTTACCGCGGTAAATGGGGATGAGACTGTCAATCAGGTTACACACCTTTAAAACTCTCAATTGATCATATGCTCAGCGAATATTTGTCTCAAAAAACGTTTGCTAAAATTTTGGCAGGCTAGTTGTGACTCCAGCAACTGGACCAATGGGCAAGTTGATTAAAAAAAAGCATGAAACCTGTCGTTGGCACAGAAGAAATACCAAGCAACTTTAATAGGCAAAATCCACAGCTCCTGTAGATAGCCCCGTTGTGAACCTTAATCCAATTTGTTCAACAAAATAAGTACAGCAACTTTTGTGCAACAGCTATTCCATATGCCAATGTTCCTTGAAAAGAGTATTTTGTACCTCATATCAAAAGTGGAACCGGCACATAAAATTAGCATCAAATATGCCGTCACATCAAACTGAACAAAATGAAAACAATCGATTCCAAATGCTTCTTCATTTCACATTGTCTTAGAACTACCTGGCTTGTGCTTGGGAAATGAAATGAGCGACTCTTTGGTTTTGTCAAAAACAGACCACTGCTTATCTGTAGGTAATGGATCAAAAGCATTGAGAATACAACAAAGTATAAAAAATAACTTTTTTGGCAAAAACGGAACTTTGTTCCTTGCGAAAACTGAAAAAATAGCAACAAATTCAACTACTGGTGGGTAAAAAGAAGCAAAACTGAAAAAAGTAACAAACTCAACTACTGGTGCTATAAAAATAATGTTACAAAACAGAAAAAAATATAAGGAAAGTAGAAAACTGAATAATATAAATTAAAGCTAATTGCAACAAAGTAAAGAAATAATTCTCTCTACCTGTCTTGCGCCTAAGGTCAGAGGTTAAATGCTTTAGCCAAAAATCTGTATAAATGTATCAGCTTAGATGTACTGTACAGTTGTGCTCTACTTTTTGTGGCTATTAGCAGGGAATATATCTGACCTGATCTGTTATAATCAGTTTGAAATTTATGCCATGAAATTTTATGTTCAGAGGTCAAATCTGATTTATGATATCTTAGGGAGTAATCGTCTTGAAGTTCAACCGTCAACATATTTCTTTTTTTATAAAATTGACCTCTGAATGATAAATTTAACAGCAAGTTCAAACTAATTTAAACAGAACTGGGCACAGTTTAGGAGAGAGGGTGCAAACGGAAAGTGTGTCGCAAACTTTAAAAAAAAACATACCACATCACTTGGGTCGACAGACACTGCAGCAGTTGCAGACACAGATGACGAAATACCAGCAGTACTAAGGGGGTCTATCTCAAAATCATCGTCTGGCGTTGGAGGGAAAGCGCCAGCGCCGGGGCTTGATACCACGCTGCTGACACCTGATTGAGTGACTCCGTCAGTCATACTGGTGTCAAAGGTGAATGCGGTGGCACTAGCCCCGACGGTGGCGCTTGTTGCAGCCATGGAAATGGCTGCAGCGGCAGCCGTTATGTTATTGACTTTATCGTCTGCTGTGCGATTTGGGGTGTTGGGTGTTGCTCCGTGTGCTTTAAAACCATCATGCTAGAGAGGGTTGGGATTAGGGGGAAAGAGAATTGTAAGTTACGAGCAAAAAGAAGATCAAAAGTATACTTGTCATCCTAACTGGTGCAACAAAGTTTTATAGATTCTGTCATTGTTGCCGTATGCTATTGGAAATTTATATGACTACAGAATGCCAAGGGTTTTTTTTTGGGGGGGGGGTTGGTTCCTGAGATTTAAAGATAAGTTCTGAAGCAACCTGACGGACCAAAGACAAACACTCTGAATTATGAGATAAATAACTTTCTAAATCCATAAATGTGTTAACTTGTTTGTTTATTATGTCTGACAATTCTGGCAAACTCTTGAACACAGTTTTGAATTTTGGTTAATTGTTTTTGATTCTATGACATCTATGATTTGTGATACAAAAGGGATAGATTTTGCTTTAAATTCAGGATTTCAAAATTGAAATCATTCATTGGAAGTACAAAATAATTAGATATCGACATATTTCATCATTTGTGGTTTTTATCATGGTATGTACCTAATGAATTAGTTTTGAATATGAAATAAATAGTTGCTTAATTATCTGAACTGAATTATGGCATGTGATTAAATAAACTTGGATTAAAACACAATGAGGAATGTTTCAATGCTATCTAGTTTTTTGTTCTTTTCGTCTTTACTCAATGAAATTGAAATATGTTTATAATCTGTTAGATATTGAACAGAAAGTGAAACGAATATGGGGGTTCGGATTTGAAAAACAAAGTGTACAAAGTGGCACAACAAAAGAAAAATAAATAAAAGCATAAAAACAGAACATTACGAAAAACATGCCTCTAAAATGCATATTGAAAAATTGAGCAGTGTAGTTTTATGGCACGATAGGAAAGAAAAGTGAAACAGGTTTCATTCAGAAAATAAGCGATTTCATGCACAAGTATTTGTACACTATCTTGCATACCCACACCCTGACCAGAGACAAAAGAATCAGATTGCATATTCTGATCATAATAATTGGATGCTATAAAATGAGCAATGTTGCTATTGGTAAATTTGAATGGAGTTAGTTGATTTGGCACCCTCACTTTTAATGTTAACACTCAATACCATGATAAATGGATAAAGCAAACTTGATAAATACATTATAGTAATCAGAGTTAATGCACTCCCATTTTAATGGACTATTCAAAATTTACTCCTTACATCCAAAATTTAAAATTTCAAAAGTTGAGGGGAGGTGACTTTTATTTTCCTTTAAATCAAAATATCTATCAAACAATTTATCAAAACAAATTTCTTTCAAATTCCAAATCAGGATAACTTAGAAGGGAGTGAGGATAATATTTAGAATAGCCATTAAGTTCCCTCTGTTATGAAACAAACCATTTTGCTCAAAATATTACGATTGACCTTATCTATATGTCAATCATTTTGACTTGTATGCACATACACCCCCACCCCCACACCCACAAAACCCACCACATATACCTGGCAAACAGACAGATTTGTCATTGCCTTACCACAGACATACACATTTTGAGTTTTAGTCAGCTGACCACAGACTTAACGACAAGTGTCGACTCGCATGCTTTTTGATCAAGTAACACCTTCCAGGAAGTTCCTGTGCATCCACTTACACATAAGATTTGTCATGTGCATGTCCTCGTTTGCCATGTTTACAAACACTCCCTCACTATCATACACCCCCCCCCACACACACACCCCACCCCATACTCCCCCCACACACACACATGCCCCCACCCCATACTCACACATTAATAACTCATAGCCTTTATATCTAACAATCAAACATCATCATTTACTCCCAGCAACCCTGCCATTTGTTACCTGTAAGCTCGAAGCCGACCCCGATCCGTTCAAGTCCGGATTGCTAGCTGTACGGAATGACAGGTCTCCGTTGACTCCCGAGTGCATCTGATGGCTGTTTGTTGCCTTTCCCATCATGGCTGGTATATCCTCCGAGGAAGACATATCTAAGCACACACCTGGTGGTGTACACGGGTCTTCTAGGTCATCCATGTCTAATCCACTATGTAGATTATGAAAAGAAATTGGTTAATAATATATCAATTAGTACTCATTAACATTGATTGACTTGATATCTGTAGGTGTTTAAGTTAAATCTTAGGGTAAATTTTCCCTTTGCTAATTAACCAGGAATGTGCTTCAGACCACAAGTTTTCAATGTGGAGTTATATTTTTAAATGCTCGCCACAAGATAAATTGCACTTTCTGAAGTACATTTTGGATCATAATTTGCATGCTTTATCTCAAAAATTCAATGAATATTATGTTTCATCATAATGAAAAAAAATATGACCAGTAAGATCACCTTTTTTTATTAACATTATATAAGAATTACTTTTTTATTATTGGATAAGAAATAATCTGAATCATAAACAAAGATCTTTATATTTTAGAACCGCAAAAATGTACACAAAAAGTAAGGATAAACCAAAAATAAAACACTATCAGATATGAAAACTTATTTTTCAACAAGACTTGAAACCAAATTTCCACAAAAAGACACCCCTCTAATACATTTGCGCACATGTATTAACTTTATATAAACTCACATGAACTGTTGGCATGGCCTATTGGCATATAGTTGAATGCATGTGTAGAAAAGTGAATAAAAAAGGGTTAGTAGGTTAGTATGCCAATCACAAAATGACAACTATGAATGGTGGTTAGTTGCATATGTATAATATATCATTAGTATGAAAATGAGTTAAGATAATGTTTTAGTTATTACAGAGGTTGCTGACCAGCAGGTCATGACCCCATTTGAGGTTGTGAGCCTTGTGGGTTTAGCGAGACTACTTGGTGAATAAGGTAAGCCATTCTTTGCAAGTGGTTCCAAGTTTTAGAAAATGAAAATGAGCTGAAGTTAAACATATTCCTCTAAATGCTGTTGTCTGTAAAAGATAAAAAAGCAAGTTCTTTGATTTAGTAAGTGCATGCTATGCAGCATGTGTATATATATACAAGCTGTATCAAAATGATTGATACCTAGCAGTTTCCAGTGGTAAATTTGTCAATTAATATCTTGAAAGGTCATGCAACAATAAATTGTGTTCGTTTCAAAAGGATTAAATGTTGTATTTGTAAGAAGCGGTCTAACATAGAAACAAATGGGTAGCAATCATTATGATACAAAACATATGGTTAGTAGCAATACTGATATGAAGTTAGGTAAAAAAATTAATATTAAGTGCTGCAATGACTTTTTCTTTATGGTAATCAGCTATCATCTGATCAGAAGCAGAAGTTAAAACCAATAACTTCTGCATGTAGAGTGTGCCCAACTGCCAGCTCTGAGCCCTGCTAAAAGCAACATGTCCACTCAAGGGAAAGTACAAATTCACTTTGTCCGTTCTATTTTTTCCCTTTGCTCAAAGGCATTTTTAAACACCTTTCAATGTCTCCCCTGTATTATTGTATTATAGTTCCTACATGTATTCCTGAGAAATGTGTCATTTCGTGTTTTATTTTATTTTAGATGTATCATAAAAATCTACTTTGGCAACAAAGTCCTCAATTTACTTGCTTACACTACCAGATTCCTATTGCTGCCATCCCCAGAGGTCTACTGCCCAGATACTTCATTGGTACCTGTGTGGGTACTAAGGAGTACCCAGTACCCACATCAGATTCCCATGTACAGTCCACACACTGGTAGTGGATTGGCCCTGCACAGTAGAGTAGCCACAATGTAGAAGGGCAGCACTGTACCTCTGGGGTCAAATAGGAAGCTGGTAGTGTACAAAGTACTCAATTTGCTTGCTTACATTGCATCAAACATGCTGTGGATACCAATACGTAAGCAATACACTACAGTTAAGTGAAGCATTATATGCTATCAAAATATGCAATTAAAGCATAAATAGTGCAAGCAGCAAAACAGGAACAATGAATGAAATAAATGTATGATAAAATGGAGCATGCTTGGTGGATACTTAGCAAGCAAAATTACAAGCCTGTGCAAAAAATGAGTAGAAAATACAGGAATCAGAACATAGCCCTGTAAACTAGTTTGGTTAGAAAGGGAGGGGATTCAAAATATTGGTTATATTTTTTATCAGTGGCATTGCCAGGGGCAGTTTTCCTATGATTAGTATTGCCCCCCCCCCCCCTCCCATTCCTCCTACTCCCAAATGCTGACCACCCTCCCTGATATTTAAGAATTTGATGTACCTTTCAGTCCATTTATGATCATTTTCATCAAATCCCCCCTTGATTTGCCTTGCCCCACCATGCACCACCCCCCACCCCCCCCACCATGAAAATGTCCTGGCTACAATACTGTTTCTTTATACTAGTAAGAAACATCAATGTTATTTTGATCTGCTTCTGATTTTGTTACATATAGGGAGGGAGCAGCATTGTAACAAACTAGGTTGATCAATCACTTGCTTGATTCTCCGTGTTACAACAAGCAAGGTACAGCAAGCAGAGCAAATGTTGCTGGTTGTGGCTAAATTCCTCAATTTAATTTCTATCACATGACCTACATTTTACCATGCAATGCTCTTGAGGTATTAAAGTAAAGTTTCAAATTTGTTTTACCAGATAGTCATACATCATCAGAGAAGGTATCTTGCCCTTCCCAGAATCCTTTCCAACATCACCTCATTCCATCAAATGACACTCCAATCACTTTGTACACATTCCCTTTGTTTCACTTTGCGAATAGACTGGCTAAACATGGGTCGATAGTCAATCAATACACATAATTTACCAGATCTGGATGTGCTCTGCTCATTGAGGTACATTTTGTCACTATCAACCCATGTTGCAATGGATAGCAAATCAGTACAGATAACTGAAATGGGAGAAATGCATTTTGGGAAGTGTAAGCTACCTTCTCTGATCATATATTATGTAATCTTGACTGTAGGCAGACTGTGAGCTTTGTGATCTAAACAGAACTGGCAACAACTGTAAGCATGTGCCAAGTTGCCAAGTGCTGATGATATTCGACTATCTCAGGTAAAATTATTTTGAGGTCTTACTTTAATTATACAAAGATCACTATCTAGTCTACATTTACCTCTATAACTACTAATTATAGTCCATTTGGCCTCCTTGAGGAAGTGACATCAGTGTATGCTCCAGTGGGCACAGTATTAAGTCATATGTGTTGACTTAAAGAAGTGGCACATTTACAAAGGTGGCACACCAGTAAAGCTGAATTTATACTCCATCGCTGAGCGACGAGTGAACTTGACCAATGAGGTAGCGCGCTTTCACAACGGAACAAAATGCGCTCTACCTCATTGGCTAGAAACCAATCGCTATCGCTCAGCGATGTAGTATAAATTCAGCTTAACTGTGACAAAGTCCTGACATCATTGCCTTGAGGAAGCCAAATGGACTATAGTATAAATAAACATACAAAAAAAACTCATTTGAGGTGTAACACCTCTGCAACTATAACACAGAATCACATTTTGGCAAAAAGTCAATTGAACAAGGTTAATATATCAAAATGGTATCTGAAAACATTAAAGTGTTTAGCACCCAATTCAAGGGGAGACTAAGGATGACTTGGATGGTGTGGGATCAGTGATTTTGAAACTTTCTTCAGCCCACTTTTTGCAAGAAGTTATATGTAATTGTGGGGTGGTAATTGTTTATTTGTTTGATCTGAAATTGAAAGTTGAGCTCAGAATCATCTGTAGTACAATATCAACTTCTTTCTGTTCACAAAATGAAAATGCAAAAATGTGTTCCTGTTTTGCTACATAAAGCAACAAAAAAATGATGAACTAAAGAGGCATCATCATCCTAACATTTGGCACAAAGAAACCAGGTTCCAAATAAGATCTGAAGTCAATGTCAGTCTTATTGGATGACCTGAACTGTGCAATCTAGTGAGTGATGATGTCCATGACTTACACGCCTTGCATACTACTGTACTGTTTGGTGCCGGCAGTGGCAGCAGCTACCCTCTGGCGGGCATCGCCAGTAGCGTGGGGTGGTAAAGAGTTGTGACGCCTAAGAAAGATGATCAATGACACACGACAAAACACACCAGAGCACACAGAAAAATGAATAGGTGAAATTTTGTAACAGAAACTAAAATATAATACAATAAAATCACACTCAGGGAAGATTTTTTTTTTTTTTAGGTTTCATCAGATGGGTTTCCGAGTGCCTGCGTCACTGCATCAACTAACATCCCATAAAAGTTGCTGACACAGGACAGGTCCAGAACATATCTAAGAATTATTCAAATTAGCATGTCAGAGGAGAAGCACCCACTATTCCTTGCACCTGCCCGTGTGTGAACAAGGGATTGGATTATAATCACTCTGGATTGGCCCAAGCCATGATGAAGAGAATTCAAAACCCAAGAAGGAGTGGGAATCCCTAGGACCACTGTGTATTGGCATTTCAAAAAGTGCCCTTACACTAATTCTATATCGGTGCCTGCATCATGAACTGTTTGAAACCTTGATTTCAAAGTACCGCCCTTCAAGTACAGAAGTAGTGAGAAACAAACGAAGTTATTCTCATTGTAAATTTTGTTATCTTTATCCTAGGTCTCATAATGATGGTATGATCATCTTATGTCACTATCAATATAATTCCAATGAATCATAATTTGCACTAATAAAACTAATGGAAAAGGCATTTATCTACTAGAATACTTTCACTACCCAATTCACCTTTTCGGTAATCCCATAATCCTTTGCGGGTAGACCTGAGATGTCGTTATTTGATGTCACGCCGATGTGCACATTTTGTTTGACAAACACTATTACTGTGCATTTGAAAGCTGTGATGTGTGCAATAATGATGTGCGCATCAGTGTGACCATCAGAGGTCTACACGCAAAGGCTTAAAGATGAAGCCCCAACAAAGCAGTTCTTCTGGGGTGAAGCAAACCTGCCTGGTTATCAAATTAATCAGTGATAAGGTTATCTCTGAATTTGCTAGGTGCTAATTGATATTTTAATGTTATTGCATCAGTTAGCACCTGTCAAATTCAGAGACAACCTTGTCACTGATTAATTTGATAACCAGGCAGGTTTGGTTCACCCCAGAAGAACTGCTCTGGCGGGACTTCCTCTTAAAGGGATTTATCGAACAGTTGAATACAAAATTATTTCATTATCTCCTCTAGTGCTCTACCAAGTCATGTTGAGAAAGGCCCTTACTATACATGCAAAACAATTGATGCATGTTTCTACTGCAGTAAATTTAATACCTAGCATCATATCGCATGATCTACCTCATGCTCAATAGAAACATACAGATTGTTTCTGTTTGGGATGTTACATCTAGAAACACAGATTAAGATCACACAGCCAAAGAAATGCTGCTACAAGTTTTTGGTCCAATGTAATGCCACTATGCCACAATAAATTGTATTCAAAGACTTGTTTCAACAGTCACTGTACTGTATGTGCCATAATTCAGTCCTTTATTTCTGAAAAATGCAGGAGCTTTGTTAATTACTCTGATTTTTTGAGGAGCTTAATAACTAAATAAGGATAAAACACAGGATTTCAAATATTAAGGGGCTCTACAAATCACACTCCTATAATGCTGTTAAGGAGAGCTGTAGGAGCTCTGGAGTAATTGAGCTCCTTAAAAACGAAGGCCTGATAATTTGTAAGATCTGATATCTCTGATTATGCATGATAGTGAGCAAAGTTCATGTATTTGGTTCAACAATATGAGAATAACTAAGTTTGTCAATAGAGGTTGGTGAATTAAAAAAATAAATAAATGAATAAATTAAAGTTGAAGAGAGAAGCCAAGTGCTGAAATATCATCTGCAAATTATTGCACATCAATCATACACAAAATAGTACACCAAACAATGATGAATTGCTTTATGACGGGAAAATAAAAATAAAAATAATAAACATCTAAATCATGGCAAAACTTAATTGAAACAAAGACGATAATGAAATCTTAATTAAAACAATGAAGATAATGACATCTACTTTCATAAAATAGCAAAGATTTCCACAATACACTTGACAAAAAAAAATTGATATATTATTTTTACATAATCAATCAGTAATTTTCAAAATGTCACTTACCAGGTCAAACCCTATCAAATTTGTTATTTATTTTCTTGACATCTAAGATATTAACCACTTATAAATAAAATAATTACCAGTTTCTTATTTAACATAAATCCCATAAATTGTAATCATGTTTTGAAACAAATAACATGCTCTTTTTTTGTTAGTTGACTTTTCTTTGAAAATAATATTAATTCTGAAATCAATATTTTTTTCATTTTGTATAATTTATCCATTTTCTTTTCCCATGCAAGTAACACATATGGATAATAATTATTAGCATTAATATTAGCTCCCATCACCACACATGGAAATGAAAATGTTGTATATATTGCTTGGTTTGTGATTTTCTGCATTGCAATCAGAACTGTGTTATATAGCATTTTGCATGAAAACATCTGGCTGATGCCCAAGCTTATTGCTAAATTGAAAATATATTTTGCTGTAGGCTTGCTATAGTCTATATATCTACCTCAAATCACCGGTACAAGCTTTGAAGTTCAGAGCGTTCTGCCTTAGCTTAGTGTTACTTGGTGCGTGTACATACTTTTACACATGCGATCAAGGTGGCGAGGATGTACACGCAAGAAACATGGCGCTTATGTACACGCAAGAAACATGGCGCTTATGTACACGCAAGAAACAATGCTAAGCCAACGCAGCACACGCTGAACTTCAAAGCTAGTGCCAGTGACTCGAGGTAGATATATAGATTGATTGCTGCTAGGAATACGCAATTGCGTTATTTGCAGCGCAATTTGCGTATTTTGGCTCCAAATGCATTTTTTGACATTTTGGGAAAAAATAATTTAAAAAAAATTTCTTTGCCACGAATGATTGCAGTACTTCGGTCTAGGTCAAGGGACTCTCCAAATTTGTGAAAAATTTGTTTTAAAAAAAAAATCGCAAAAAATAATAATATTAATACTTCCTTATTTTTAAATTTTGCATTTTTGGAGGGAAATCTCAGATTTGTGCGGTTTTTGGCCTCCAAAATCGCATATTCCTAGCAGTCCTAGGCTAACTGCACCCATAAAACTCCATCCCTAGGTACCAAATGCGTTTGAAATCAGTCAGTCAAAAAGTGTGTTGCTGCACTTGTTTATTAATTATCACTTCAGAAGTGTGCCAATAGGAGAATAAGTTTGTGTCTAGCCCCTATTATTTTGGTCTAACTTTGTACAGTGTTTCAGTCTATGTGTCCTATGTGCCCTGATTTGTTACCTACACATGGTATAATCCAGTGCTAAATTCTGAGTGTTTATCTATTCGGACTTCAAGCTAGTTTCAGATGTGCTAGAGAACTCACTTTGAACTCACTTCAACAGAGTGCCATTATAGAGAAAATTTAATGTAATGCATTGTAAACTACCTGTGATGTATGCATTTTTAGCCTCCTGTCAGTAAAAAATTGTTTGAACTATGTGACTACCTTGAATTCACTTCAACAAGGTGCCATTATATATAGGAGAAACTGTGTGACTATTTACAGACTAGAGTGAACTCATCAGCTATCTTGAATAGTGCTACCTACACATGATGTAAAACCAGAGCCAGATTCTGAGTGCTTGCCTAGCGTGTTGGAAATTACCTCAACAAGAAGCCACGATAAGAGAAACTGTGTGATTATTGACAGACTAGATTGAACTTGGCTATCTTGAAATCACTTTAGTAGTGCTACCTACACATGATGTAAACAGGTGCTAAATTCTGAGTGTGTAACTAGTATAACAGTCAAGTTAGCTCAATCGATAAGGCGTTCAACTATGGTGCGAGAGGTTGCGGGTTTGAACCCTGGCGGTGCCTAGTATGCTCTCGTGGAAAAATCGAGTTAGCTTGAAATTCCCCTGGACAAGGAACTATAACTGCTAATTGTCTCGTTGTAACCCGTACGAAACTCGGGGAGCTGATCCTGGTTGCGATGGTTATTTGTGGAATGTCTAGGGTGTGCGCTCTTAAAGCAACAAAGTCCCTGATTTGTTGTTAAATGGTTTATGGAATGATGTGGTCCGTAGTGGTCAGCGACAACCTGTAAAGTGTGCTGAGGCTTGTGGATCAATGTCTAGGCGTTGTGCCTGTGCGTAGCGCACTATAAATCACTGCGCTTTTTTTTATATAGATATGCCTCAGTACATTTTAACTCTGTGACTACCTTGAGTTCACTTCAAGAAGGTGATGTAAACTGATGTTTAATTCTGAGAGTGTAACTACTTTGACTTTAAGTCATTTTCAGATGTGCAATAGTATATTTCAAATCTTGTGACAACCTTGAGTTCACTTCACCAAGGTGCCATTACAGATAAAGCTGTGACTATTGAGGAGCTAGAGTGTACAATCACTTCAATAGGGCTACCTACACACAGTGTTGCCAAAACTTTTCAGCTCCAAGGCGCGGCACATTGGCTCGCCAAGCCGCGGTAAATGAGTCTCAAGTAGCCCAATTTTTAAACTTCCTAAAAATATTTGGGCGGATTTACCCTAATTTAGAACGCAAATCAACCAATTGGGCGAAAAAGCACTTGACTTCAAAACTTCCGGTACTTAATGGGAAGTTAAGGACCGATCAATAAATGGTCACAAAATCCATTGTAAATGCAATTTCGAGCTTCAGTGACTCAAAACCTTTATAAATCGGCTAAATTGAAAGGAGAATACGTCAAATTACTGCCGCAGCCTGACAATGACAAAAGTAGCCCAATTTTAGGCAAGTAGCGGCATGCTTTTTTGAGTAGCGGCAAGTGATCGCCAAGTAGTCCAATTGTGCGCCTAAGGCGCGGCGTTGGCATCAGTGCCTACACATGATGTAAAACCAGTGCTAACTTCTGAGTACTTATTTATTTTGACCTCATGTCAGTTGTGCCTAGTATGTTGGAACTCTATGAATACCTTGAGTTCACTTCAACAAGGTGCCAATATAGAGAAAAGGTGACTATTTAGAGGCTAGAATGAAAATTGGTGCTAAATTCTGAGTGTGTAACTAGTTTGACCTAAAGTCATTTTCAGATGTGCCACAGTACATTTAACTGGCATTCATAACTTGCATTCACTTCACCAAGGTGCCATTTACAGAGAAGCTGTGACTATTGAGGAGCTAGAGTGTACTCAGCTATCTTGAAATCACTTCAATAGTGTCATTGCATTGCACATATCTGTAACCTTAATGTGCATTCATCTTACCAATAATAAATATCTGAATCAGGCCGCTTTTCTGGACTATGCAATGCACATCTACAGAAACAAATGACTCTCTAAAGGTCAATGCACTTGTTTCAAACTTGAGACTGTAAACATGGTAAATGATAATTGCATTGTTGGGAAAAAGTGCCATTCTCCCATTTGTCATAACCGTTGGTATATAGTTAATCATGTCGCTTAGGCTTATACCTAACTATTTTCGACACTACATGTAGCCACTTGGGTTGGTAATCCTAAAAGCAACCTACTGGCTCTACTACAAGAACAACTGACCCTATATTAAAATTATTTCTACGGATCTAAAATAGTTACTTATTTTAGAGTGTTAAGCTAACAGCCCTATCCTTATAATACTAACATATTCACTAATTACATGAAATTTTGACATGACAGTCCATTGCGTGAGCATCTTAAAACACAGGCACATTTCAAAGCGTGCAATTTGAAAGCTTGCCACACTTATTAATTATGTGAGAAACATGACCGAAATTTATGCAAAATGTACACAAGCAAAAAGAAATATGCAAAAGCTATGCTGATGCAAATTGACATGCAGCCGTTTTTTGAAAGAATTCCATTCAAAAGAAATCATTTTCCTGTAAAGTACAATGTACTCCAAATGCCCACAAGCATGCTAAATCTGGATTCAGCAAGAGTTTTTTTAAAAATAAGCTACTGTTGTCTATATGAAAATAAATATTGTCTTGGATATTCTGACCGATTTGGGAGATTCTATCAATGAGCATGACTTGTCTGAAGAAAGAAATAGTGGCTGCTTTATGTACAATTGGTAAAAGTTTTGTATTCATCAATATTCATTAATATTCAATCATCAGTAATGACTGGCTGGGAACTCTGGTAGTATGTTATCAGTCAGAATATGGTGTTGTCAATGATTCTCTATACATTATGTATGACATGTACTGTATGGTAGAGATATGATTATTGCTTGATTTTTTTATTCCTGTTAGTTGTCCCTTCACCAAAAGATTATGAGGCGTACCCAAAATCACAAAACAAAATTTGTTAAAAATATAAAGACATCATGTTCTTATATGAAGTGATAAATAATTGAAAAAACAAGAAAACAAATACCATACCTAAATTGCGAGTCGTCGACAGATAAATTGTTCTCGGGTTTCTGTAAGAGTTTATATTTGGCTTCTTCAACTTTTTCAACGTCAGTGGCTGGCATGCGATTCCTGGCGTCCATCTGCTCTTTTAGAGGGTTAAATTTGAGTTGGTCTGCTGTCAGCTGGCCACCGACAAGTAATTTGCTAGTCTGTTGGTTGTTGGGCGTCGACGTGAGGTTGTTGCCAACACGTAACCTGGCTGGATTGGGCGTGATGGCGCGGTTTCGTTTTTCGAGTCCTTTTAACTTGGCTTGAGCAAGTTCTGCTTCACCTATGAAATACATAATTTATATGGGTGTAAATCAGTTTATTATTAAATCAAAAGGTGGCTACAATATATGCATATCACACTGCCAAGGTTAAAGTTATTTACTATTAAGTTAAATGGAGATAACTTGGTGCATATCACACTTCACTGCTTCAACTGGGTATGGAAATTTCACAAGAAGTATCTAATAAGTTACAACTTCAGCTGAATACTTAGTCCAGCATCTTAGTGACAAGTATTTGTTTTTCTGACTGATGGCCTGAATGGTTCTTTCATAAACAGGAAAAAAAATAGCCAACTTGGTCAATTAGTTAAATCTCAAATACTTGTCCCTAGTGACTGTAGTAAGAATTAAGCTCTACATGTAATTTGATTATTACAATTAATTCAATGAACAAAGGAAAATACTCTACAACTATACTTCTTCAGTCAGTGATGCTAAAAAACTTCTACAGGAGTAAAGGTCACTTCATTACATATATGGGCATTTTGGGTTATTCCATTTGAAATCCATACAACCCCTATGGAAGACTTGAATTTAATCTTTCGCACAGGCAGTATGTATTCCAAATTGAGTAATCTGAATGGGTGACTCCATTTGAAGTCTACACCCCCTGTGTGGACAATTACGGTCATGTCTAACATAGGTGGTGTATGGATTTCGACTGGAATAGTCCATTGCTTTTTGCATATTAAATATAATGATGCATGTGTATGTGTATTTAAGGATTTGCTAGGGATGAGCTTTGCTGGTTCTCAGTGACCTGTGACTTTGGACTCACAACATCTCTAACTGACAAAGATAGAGGTAGGGGCAGTGATATCTACCCACCAGTATTGTTTACTACCCCTTTGCGCTATCCTAGACTCATACATGAGTGAGTATGAGACCATTAGCTGCCATTATATATCAGGCCAAAGTAACATTTGTCTGCATCTGTACCATCTTTTGAAGACGAATTTTGGTAGAATAGGCTTACTATGTATGCCAAAATTTATTGGACTAGTTGAATGAACATTTCTAATCATCTAATTCTTATCATCCTGATGAACATTTCCAAGCCACCCCTGCATTTTGAATGGACTCACGGACTCCATAAATTTGCATTACACAGATATTCAATACTCAGCGGCTACTTGCATTCAAAAAATGACACGAATAAGAAATAGAAAGGAATTATCAAACCTGTAGTGCAAGGGAAGCAAGGGAAGAAGTTCAAACTTTGAACACACATTTCATATATTTTGTGAGTCTAGGGGCGACATGTAGGGATGACATCAGAAGAACAGATGGAGTGAGCAAGGCAATAACTTTAAAAAGGGTGTTGCCTTCATGTTAGCCTAGTATCAAGACACAGATTATACAGCCCACAGAAATGAAGTCTTGACTATAGGCTAATTCAGTGTATGCTTACACAAAGGAAAAACCGGTAAGACAAGAGGTTCATGGATAATTTATACATCTACTGTAAAAACTTGATAGTTAGCATATGTGCTTACTATCGAGAGCTTTTTAAACATGCAAACATGAAGAGCCCCATCCACAAAAGTGTAAAGGGTTTTGAGCAAATCATTGATATATATATACATGTATTATATACGAGCAAGTAAACCTGCAAATGTGTGTCTCAACTCCATTAGCTCAGTTGGTAAAGCGCCAGACGTTGGTACAATTTCATGTTTTCAAAAGTGCTCGATAGTAAGCACATATGCTAAGTTTTTACAGTATACATCTTCTCTATGGGTATCCAAACATATCATTTGCAATCATAAGTGCCACACTGAAGGACAGCCATATATGAAGATGCAAAGCTATGAACGCAGGCATAATCTTACCATTAGATCCTGTGTGGTAAAACAGCGAGGACAAAGCAGTAAAATAGATAAAGGGTTGTATCATGTAAGTTTTCAAGAACATTAAAAAAAAGTTTTAAACTTGTAAATTGTGTGATATATTTTGTGTGAATATTAAAGAGCCAGGAACAAAATTGCAACTACCTGTACAGAACACTAAAAATATATGACCTCAAGTCACTTCATACATTATTGTACTAATGAACTTTCGCAAGGATTCTACAATAGGCTGCTAGGAAACAGAACTCTTAACCATTAGATTTTAATCACATAGCTAATCTCTTAGTCACCCAGTGCCATATCTTGTCTTGATGATGGGCTGCATGTGAAAAATTACAATTTCACACCATTTTGGCCCATATTCAAGTTAAATTTAGGTGTAAAACATGCCAAACAGATATGCACACTAAAATATTGGTACAATTTCTGCTTGGTAGACCGAGCTGGACAGCCCTATAAGCCACCCTTCAGAGCCCAATTTTACTAATCAAATTCCCAGTCCTTTACACCCTGGCTATGCCAATGTTACATTTTCAAGGTTTAGCTACGAGCAGGGTTGCCAAACCCGCGATTTGGTAGCCCAATTGGGCGACCTTTGAAGATTTTTCCCGCGACTTTTGACAATTTCCGGTCCCATAGAAAACAATGGTTAAGAAAAAAATTGGACGACTTTTCAACATTGGCTCCCGCGACTTCCGCTAGTTTCCTGCCCCATAGAAACCAATGGTTAAGAGAAAAATTGGGCGACTTTTCGATTATTTGACCCACGATTCGGGCTGAAATCTTTTGGCAACCCTGGCTACGAGGTGGATGCAGAGTGTGGACCAGATGTCATGGACAGATCACCGATACTGTAGATTGGACTTTGGACTCACTTTCCCACATGGTCTAAATATTCACAGTCTGTGCATAACAACCATATAGCACTCTAAATCAACCTTTTAGCTAAAACCTTGTAATTAATCACTTGAACCAAGGAAAGTCACCACAATTATTTTCCTAACAGTCAACTTATATACTGCGCCAATAAAATATCCTTACACTTGGAAAAATAATCACAATTCCCAAACTGAACAATATTGGGGTAAATTTGTTTTTTTAATAAATGCACTAGCTAATCGTGCACATTATGACACCACATTGAATCCAATGTGACTTCAAGAAGCAAAGTTACAAGCATTTGAAGGTCCGGTTTTGAAATTGACAAACTGACCTATTCAAAACTCCACAGACTAGACATCTGGTTTGAGAGTGGTGAATGGCTATGCGTTTGGCTTTAATTTAAAACAAAAGGAACAAAATAACTCACATATAAAATGAAAGTTATGAAAAGTACAGAGAAGTAAAAACTGAAATAAAAACTGCTTTAAATAACGCTTCATTGAAGAAACTGTGTTTCGCTTGTTGGAATCTTTTTGCCTTGTATAGGCCAGTTTGTCACTTTTAAAACTGGACCTTCGCTCTATTCAATTGCTTGTAACTTTACTTCTTGAGGTCACATTGGATTCAATGTGGTGTCATAATGTGCAGGATTAGATAGTGCATCTATTAAAAAACAAATTTAACCCAATTATGTCCAGTTTTAAAATTGTGATTATTTTTCCAAGTGTAAGGATACTTTATTGGTGCAGTATATTTCTACTTCACTGTGCATATCAAGGCTCAACAGAACCATGTTGAATCTTAGTGCAAATATATGTTATCTCATTTGCCTCACCTCACTCAGATGTAATGAGATAAATTTATAATAATTACAACTCTTCTGTCAGTTTCTTTTGAAAAAAAGACCTATGTAACTAAAGAAACAAGGTAAAACTTACTCATGCCGCTGTTCATATCAACTGTTTTCGGCTGATCAAACGACGATGACGACGACGACATCATCAAATCCCTATTGTTTGGTTTTCCTACCACTCCGATAACAACTTCCGACGTTGCACCCGTATCGACGTTTCGTCTCGGTCATCGCCTTGCAAACCCCGCCTGCAAGGGATGGGCTCTGAGATGGTGTGACGCGTGTTGCCGAGATACCACCCATGTTAGGCGAGAGAGCTGGCCGAGTGGTGGTCATAGCGTGAGGACTGAGTTCATTGTTTACATTAGCTGCTGTTTGATCTGTCGGTGATGATGGTACTGAATTGATGATGGCAACTTCTGTGCGATGAGTTGTCCTGCGGAAATCATTGGTTAAGAGGAGCAACACAGAATGTGTCAGCTTCTTATTTATTTCTCCTAATTATTTTAGCAAAAAAGTTTACAACTGTAATATGTTTTTTGCAAAACCTCATTGAATGGAACATACGTTAATTCACCTCAGGAAAATAATTATTTTAGCAAAAATGTTTAACCTGTAATGTATTTTTTGTAAAGCCTCGTTGAATGGAACATTCCTTATTTCACCTCATGAAAATATTCTTACTATTGTACTCATAAACATTCAATATTGGGCTATTCCATTTAAAATCCACACTACACCTGTGGAAGATTTTGGAAACACCTTCCACAGGGGGAGCAAGTTTTTCAAATGTAATTGGTCAAAGTTCCCATACTCCCCCTGTTTTACCGACATATTCCACAACTGGAGTGAGTATTTCAAATGGAAGTCACCAAATTGTCTATTCAATTCGAAACTTATATTCCCTCTGTTGAAGACTTGAGTTAAATCTTCCACAGGGGTAGTGTGTATTTTCAATGGAATATCCTATTTGTATACTTACCTATGATGTGATGATGCCTGATATGTAGGCGTACTGTCTGGAGTTATACCGGCAGCCGCTGCATGGGCTGCTGCCGCGTGAGCTGCTTCAGCTAACTGACGAGCTGTATACGGCAAATATAATGTGGGTAGCACAACTGGTTAGAGCAGGACGGTCCATTGGTTAAGGTTTTTGACTATGGTGCAAGAGGTCCCAGTTCAATTCCAAGTGGAAGCAAATATTTATTTTTACAAATTCACTCTAGATCTCAATTTCTGCATCTGAGTGTGTGGCAGAGCCGCAGATGCAGTGGAATACAAAGATCTCACAGCCATTTCAGATCAGGGTAATGCCTGACTGGCTGACTGACAACATGATCCGCCCAGATTAAGTAAGAAACATATATATCTTTTTAAATGGTCAATCACATATGTATGGCTTACAATTACAATTTTCGCAGGTTTTTTTTATTTGTACCAGGCAAGCAACTCATAATACGTATTTAGGGGTAAAAAGATACCATATTTTTGAGAAAAGTAGTTTTTCTGTTCACATTGTTTACGTAAGTTTCTCAATTTGGATTGTTATAAATTCCGCTCAGAATGGGGACATCTGTTGGCCTAATTTGGTCAAATTTTGGGGTACAATTTTGTTGTTTTGGTGGTTATTTTGGATGGTACAGTATTTAGAGGGTGCTGTGAAAAATTTAGTGCACACAAAGCTCTGCTAATTAATTTACATTCTATCCATCCATATGCATACCTCTTTTTTTGTGCATACGACGCTCGTCTTGAGAATCTCTGACTAGGTCGTCTTTCAAACTGCATGCTTCTTCTCGACTTATTCGTCTTGGCTGTCTGGAATTCAGTTCTACCACTGAAATACAAAGGAACATGCATATACAATTGAGCACAAGTTAATGTATTTGCAACTCGTATTTAGACTTCGTATATAAGATTGAACTTGCTACTTGATGCTGATACTAGTGTATAATGTCAGCTTAAAAAGTGAAACAATGAGATAGATGGATATATGTGAGGGAGGGAGGGAGGGAGGGAGAGAGGGAGGGAGAGAGGGATGGAGGGAAGGAGGGGGAAGGGAGAGTGGGGGAAGGGGAAGGGGAAGGGGAAGACAATGAGAGAGTAAAGGAAAGAGAAACACACTATGTAAAATTGTGGAAACAGAATTTTAGGGAAACATATAATAATACAGATGCTAGATTGACAATTTTTTATGCGTCGACTATTTAAATTAAACATTTTTTCAGATATGGACATATGTTCTGAAAGTGTCATTAATAACACACTAAGCTCATACCTATATCTGAATCTGGACCCCATTCTTATAAAACCCTGTCTCTGATTTTGTGTCCTAGCAGGTCCTCTTAGCCTGAAGAAAGCATGATGCTCTACTGCACAGCGCCATAGGTGCTTGCACGCCTTGGAGTTCTCCAAACGGAAGACAAATGTGTGTTCTTGTTCATGGCCCTGACAACAAGAGAAAAAAAATTATGTAAAATATTATTTAGAGAATAAAATGCACCTATCCCCACAGGCGATGCCATTATAATGGTTCCATGCATTATACCAGATGATAGATTCAAGACAAATGAATACCTCTATTGCCTTGTATCAATTAAGATATTTAATATTAAGAAGTAGGTAAATAAAAGGAAATCAGAGATCTTCCCTTGGAATTACCTAAATTTCAGAAAATCAATCCTGCTGTCAGCAAATCTTGTTTTAAAACATTTTCCTTCCTTCTTTTTTTAGAAACCTGTTCAGGTAGCCCCATTTGAAATTCACACTCCTTGTGTGAGATTAAGGTCATGCATTGTAAAGTTGCATAGTGGTGTATGGATATCAACTGAAATAGGTTATTCCTACCAATGTTTGATCATCAGCAACTTATTTCTCCGTCGGTACCATGGCTGATGTCATATAGGCATTACACAGAAAAAAAATGAAACATAAAACTTGACAACTTACATTTTCATCATCTTCTACTACAGCTAGGTTAAGCTTCTTGCCTCTGAAATCTAGCCTCGTCACTTTGGGCCAGAAAAATAAACCTATTTTAGTGTCGCCTTCAAACACCAGGATACCTGTTGGTGTTAATCCTAGCTTGTATTCATTATAATCTTTGCCCTGTAGTAGAAAAGAATGGAGAAAAATACAGAGGTAAATTTAATTTATTATGTGCTGTTGCATAATTCTGATAAAACAAAATTATTAGTTACAAAATTGTATACAAATGATGAAGTTCACACTTTAAAAGTTGCGATCCTTTTTTTCTAAAAATCAGAATTTCAGCAAAAACAATTGATTCTCCAATTCTCCTTGATGTAATTTTTAATCAAAGGACATAGCCAACTCTGGCAGGCAACATGTCAATGTTCATGGTGGACCCACAGAGGAGAGAGAAACAGAGAAAGTACCACCAGTCAAAGTCTCCGCATCATCCGATAATGAGGGCCGATTGTTCCATGAAATGCGACAGGTGAGACTGCTACGCAATTACCGCGTATTTTCATGGTCTATCGCGTAATCGCGAAAACACGCAACGCAGCGCTGGCGTGATTGTTTGACACGGCACGATCGAACAATCGGACCTCATGAATATGCGAGAACTCACCGTATGCAATACACGGGGACTTTGACTGGTGGTACGTACTCTGTAGTACTCTGTGGGTGGACCACATCAAAATGTCCCTTTAAAGCAGAGAGGATATATTACACTTCCCATAATGCATTTCTCCCATTTCAATTTTCTGTCTGATTTGCTATCTAGTGCAACATGGGTCGATAGTGTCGGATATTAATGCACCTCAATGAACAGAGCACATCCAGGTCTTGCAAAATGTGTTTCTTTCTTGACTGTTGACTCACATTTAGCCAATATTTTCTCAAAAGGAAATCAATGGTGAGCATCATTGATAAAATGAAGGGATGTATTATGTTGCAAAGGATTCTGGGAAGGGTAAAATATCTTCTCTGCCTTTCAAGTACATTGTTACAAATTGTAAAAAATAAATAGGTACATGTACACATATAACCAGTTCTTGGTCTCTATAAATATATCAGGTAGCAAGAGCAGATTAAGCATGATGCTGCCTGGTTGATAGGTAGGTCAACTTCGCTCAACTAGTAAAAAGGCAAACAGTGTTTCATTTTGGTTAGAATACACTTGTTGCCAATTGCGTCTCAACTTACACCAGTGTAAATTCACAAAAGCGTGGGCCAGTCACACAACATGTTAAATGTGTAATTGCCATAGGGGGTGACCTAGTTGCATGTTTGCTGTTCAATAGGAACCCACAATGTTATAAGTTTTGCCTATAATGAGTTGATCACTCAAGTGTACCGTATGTCACAGTAGCAGAAGGGAGTATCCCATTATGCTTTGCAGTACCATAATAGAACTGTACAGGCCAATGAAAATGTACACAAAATCCCTCACTTTCAATTACTCTCTTAAATTAATGGTGCTTAGATTTTTGTTTGAAAGAATATGACCCCTGAACTTAGTATTATGAAACTATCCATAGCTCTTAATAAGCAGCTCTTACTCATTTTTTGTATTGGAGCAAGCAAATACACTGCAATGCATGATGGGATACTGCCTTCAGCTGCTGTGACCATATGAATCTTTTATTATCCTCTGGTTGCATTTCAGATCATGATCATCTATCTATACTACTGTCTACCACATACTAGTTCAAATCAATGTTTCACTCAGAATCTTAGAAAGGATTTTACAAGTGCCTTAATCATTTTCACCAAAATTGGCTGTGCAAAATTTTAACATTTTGCACAGCCAATTTTGGTGAATTTTCAGAATTAAAATTCTGAAAACATAAACCAGACCTCTGCCCCATCTGGGGTTCAGTCAGTTCAAATAGCAAATTGCTATAGCCTGGATTTATATTATTATTAGTCAGGTTTTGTGTTGAGTTCTAAAAACTTATTCAAGCATTATTTTTAGAATTTAGCATATGTCACAAGATTAATTTTGCCTGTCCCATGAGCAAACTGCCTGTCCAAAATGACAGGTGGACTGCTAACACCCTGATCATTCAGTACACTATAACACAAGGCTACTGTCACACATACATATGTCTACAGAGGAAAAAATACTTCACTTCAACTAATTAATTAACAATTAACTTGTTCCTTACCATAACACTATGAATATCCACACCGTACATTTCTAACCATTTTGCTTTGTTTAAATAATTCATTTCTGCTTGCGCTGGGTTTTGTCCTCTGTGAAAAATAAATATAAAATGCAACTGGTGAGTAAGGTGATTAATTTTATTTACCTAGTTGTCATATATATGCTTACAAATACTTTGCACATTTTTTTTCAGAGCTTGGGAATACAAATATTATCATTAATAACCCTAAAACTGGTAACATGACTTTTCGCATAAAATTCCATCAAGTTTCAATTACCCGAACACATTTTAAAAGTATTTTTCATTCAAACAACATTCATAGGCTTAAAATATATTTGATATTGATGTTTAATACTCTTTCCACATATCTTTGAAATCTCTAGCAAATCTTGCAAGATCCCACACCCTGTATACCTACCCAGGCTGGAATAGGGTGGGGCTGGGTGACACACAAGGCACACCGTCCCCTACCCACACCACCCCGGTTGATTATGATATGGTTGATTCTGTTCGGTGATTTTCCCAGATATGTAGCAAAGAGGTACCGGTGTCCATTTACATGTTATATGGCCATGTTTGACCTCCCATGTCAGGAAATGCAAGGACATATATAGAACGACACACCCCTGATCTGGACTGATCTGCTTCTGCCAGGGTGCCCGTCTGTCAATTAGTTACAGTATTGACACAGTGACAGACATATAAATATCGGTTATCAATTTGAGTACACATCAAAACACGCAATATTGATAACCTCTTTATATATGCAAAGAACAAAGTATTGTTTTATGAAGGGATGATGACTCAATTTGTTACATTTTGAAAGGTGGTTTGTCATTTTAATAATTTATACACAATAATTATCAAGTAGTCTAAGAGCTTATAACTAGTCATAATTAGCTGGAACTGAGCAATTCTTAACCAAAATTAAAATCTGAAATATTTTACCAAAAATTCAAATAAAATTTTTAAGCGTCAAATACATAATGGATCAAGTTTAATAATGTTGAAGTTTACAGAAAATGCTTGTTTTGACCTTTGACCCAATAATATTCAATGTCAAGTTCTGACTGTTGACATTAGAACGTATCGCGATGAAAATTTCAACCAAAACGGCTCATGATAACACCAGTATGTCGTCACTGTGCAGGAATGTTTTTTGTTTTTTTGGCGTGCACTTTTACTGTTAGTTACCTGTTTTTTCAATAGGTAACAGTGCAAAACATCCAATTTAACGATATTACAAAGATGCCAGTCAGTGATGTCAAAAAATAATGAAATGGCAAAAAAATTCCTGAAAATGTACATTGCCTATACATTTGTACAGATCATCAAAGGAAAATTTCCTGAAGACTAGCAACACTGATATTGTCAAACTTTTCAAAGATAGTTTTTATGTGTACCCCCATGGTGTTGCATTTTTCAAAATGATAATTCCCAGGAAAATCATCGCTAGTACCATCTGGCGGTGCTGCGGCGTTCCACAAACAATAAGGAAGTTCTATGCACATGTAGATATCGTGAAGTTGGCAGTCGCATGCATCTTCGAAAATACGGGTAGTGGTACTGTATGATATTTTCAGCATTTATGGAACAGTTTGTTTGAAAATAAAATGGTGGGGCATTTATTGGAGAGGGGGGGGCTTTAAATAAGAAAGAGTACAGAAAGCGTTTTTGCCCAGCGACAATGTGCATTTTGCTATGTGTGACAGTTTTGTTCAGGTTGTGATGAATTTTATAATTTAAACGATGGACTTCTAACTTTTTTTCTTTTCAAGCAGCATGGATATAAATCTGAAATCACAACATTTATACATACTTGAAACCCTTGAATTTGTCCACGATGTCCTCTTCAAACTCCTCCGACTGCTCTGGGACAAATCGAAACTCTGATATCGCTTCTGGATTATGTTCCTCGATGTCATAGTCCCCAAGTTCAGCTGTGGAGAAAAAAAAGGGAAAACTTTAATGATGTAAAGTTGATTTCAATTAAGTTTTTGATCTACACACTATGTAGTGTATATATTGCTTTTGTGTGCATGATTTTGTGTTTTCATCATTTTTGCATTATATAGCTGACTGCAGGGAATTGGCACACATTGCCCCTTGTTCTTTTCTCGTTTGTTTTGTGTTTCTTCCTTTTGATCAGCTGTATGAGATTTGTGTTAAGGTACTTTATAAACCTCTTTTATTCTTATTATCATGTTTTCCAATTAGCCGAATCAGTATGGTAGTTAAGGTATCCAATTATCGAGGTTGTGAATGGCAAATATCGCTATTTCAGAAAATGAAAGTTGCATTACCGTTTCTGCCCCTTCCTAGCATGTTATTGATTCCGATAAGTGTGCAAATAGAAGGAAATTGCAATGAGCTGATGAAGATGACCATGAGAAACATGATTTTTTTATTTAAGAAATAAGGGGTAATGCAGTATGCAGTATCCTTTACACACAAATAATGCGTCTTTAACAGTAAAAACGTACATAATGGCTGAGGCGCAGTCGAACCCATTATTTTTTAAAAACATTTTTACTGCCCTTTGGTACATGTCCCTATCATTTATACTTACATTGCAATGCTAGTGCAGAGAGTTCTACAGCCGTCTCATACGGTGGCTCCAATCTTCCTGTTAATATATCTTGCTTTAATTGCAGAAAGAATAGATACCTGAAACAATAAATGCAAACAAATTCAACAAACTTATCCAATTTATACCAAAAACATAATCCTAAAATCTAACCCCAATCCTTACCTCTACCCCAGGGTCAGAATTTCGTTTCACAGTGCGAGAATCAATCTTGATTCTTGCAGAATAAATTTGAGGAAATCATTTGATTCTCGCAAATCAACTTCAGTGTAAACTACAAAAGTTTGCGGGAATCAACTTTGATTCACGCAAATCTGTTTACGAGAATCTTTGCGAGAATCGATTATCTGATTCCCGCCAAAATTCTGACCCTGCTACCCTAACCCAAACCCTTATTCTAAAAGCTAACCTTCATCCTAAAACCTAACCCTAATCCTAACATAAACCTAACCCTACTATTCTCATCTCTTGGGTGGCAGCACTCTAGTCTTGTCTGTCAATTATTGTTGAAAAAAAAAAGAACGCCTCCACTCTTCCCTTCTCCCACAGATTTAATAAAAGGATGAAGAGTTACATTTTCTCACTTGACATCATAGAACGTGCTATTCCAATTGAAATCCATACACCCCCCTATGGAAGACATAACCTTAATCTTCCACACAGGGAGTGTGAATTTCAAATGGGGTTACCTGAATGGGAGACTCCATTTGAAATCTACACCCCCTGTGTAGAAGATTACGGTCATATCTTCCATAGGGGGTGCATAGATTTCAACTGGAACAGCCCAATGCAAGCAAAGCAGCTGGTGAATAACTTGACCAAGATGTTTCTCTTGTAAGATGTTTTCCTGGATATGCTTCCTCTTGGTACAGCCCGATACACTATCCCACGTTACCTGATTGAGAAGCGCTTTGTCTCTTATTGACAGCGACACTTGGCTTGTAAACAACTATTTTGCGGCTGTTTGATTTCATAGGAAGTCTTAGCATCTCTAATTTTACGTTATCTGACGTGATCAATGATGTACGACTAAAGAGTACCGACTCTGCAATGTTTGCGTGCCATTAATGGCAGGCAAATAGTGTACCTCCGGATAATTTTGTTATTAGCCCAGCAAACGATCGAAAGTGAGTTGTTGCAACGTGTTGTCCTATGTGCTAAGCCCTGAGTGCACAAACCTTTGTAATGCTTAAGCTTTTAAATTATCACTCGATTTCAGGCTCATGCCAAAAAAACACTGTAAGTACAGTACACTATCTGCCCTCAAAAAATCAAAATGGCGGTTTATCATAGTGTTTTAACAGGGTAATTTTGAGTCGGTACTCTTTAAGTATAATCTCTTTGGACGTGATGTAATCATGAGAGTCTGCTATCCCTGACTGAATAGACATTGAATGCGCATCAGTTCTTTTTCAAGTACTGTGATAAATCAAAACACTTAAAATCTTGGAATATCCTGAGAGGGCACATCCTCACATATTCTTCCTTTTCTTTTGGAATATCCTCCTGACTTCCAAGAAAAGATAATAAAATTTCAAACAATTTCAAGAGTTTTAATTTTGTGCCACCTTGAAAGTACAAAAAGCCTGAATATCAGTGTCAAAAACCTTTTTACACACATCAATTGATCTTCCTTGTCTATAGAGGTAATTGCATCTGTCAGGTCTTCCCCAAGCCCAGGTGGATAGTTCAATACTATGAAAGCATAGGCCGTCAACAACATGATGAGAGTAACATTGAGATATATTTGGGTAATGTAAGTGTAAAAGTGGAAATTTTTGCGGTACATTAATTTTCACGCTTTTCGTGCTCAATGCAGCTACCGCGAAAATAAACACATGCGAATATGTTCTTTTTATGTATGGGCCTATGTAAGAAAATTCAAAATCGTGAATTTAAAAACGAGTGAAATGGTTAAAAATCGGCAAAACGCAAAAATTTACACACACGAAAATAACCACTTTTACAGTACACTACACATGCTATCACCAGATATCCATCTCTGCTGTTACTTACCTTGTAAGCTCTTCATGTAAGTTGTTGGGCTCCGATGAGTAGAATTTCACTCGAAATCTCAGTGTGTAGGGTGGACCAACTATATAATACAAACAACAAACAAAACAATTCAGATTTGATTACTATACGTGTAATGAGGGCATATTTCAGCTCAGGCCCATGCAGGATTTATTTTTCTGGGGTACAGGACTTCCAAAAATTGGACTTTTTCTGAATAAATGTGCTTGGGAAGATTTTTCGTAAAAAGTTTACCTTAACCCCTAATGTTCCTTTACCAGTGGCAGCGCCAGGAATTTTTTTCGGAGGGGCATGGGGGGGGGGCAAAGGGGTCAAAATTAGCAAATTTTGTGCAAAATTGCCACAGAATGTGGAAATTTACATGATTTGGGGTTTTTTTGCCTCAAAAGTGGAAGGGGGGGGGGCAAACTGGGGCAAAAGTGGACTGTTGCATGTTTGCTTCATTTGAATCTTTCAACATGTATTGTTATTATTGATGTACATGTTCCTGTTAAACCAAATTTAAAGTCAAACTCGCCACAAAAACAGCCCTAGTCCATTTCACTCAAAAACTGTCCACTGTTGCATTGTACAAGTAATCCAAATATACATGTACAACACAACAGCACCATGCATGTTTGGGTAGCTCAACCACAACTTGGTCTGACCCCATACACCTTCTGACCTTTTGACCTTTAGATGGGTAAGCGATGACAACTGAAGATGGGCTCATTTTTGCCGACTCTACATGTACACCTACTGCTAAAGAGTGTCTTACTTGATGCACACAACATGTATATTGTTAGGGAAAATATTGTGACAGTGGTCAAGAAAACAAGAGTCATACATGCAATCTCCAACTACTTTCATCATCTATATCACCCTACTAGTTATGGTGTAGTACTATAAAATCAGCTCTAAAGAAGAGATTTGAAGTCCATTTGGCTTCCCAAGAGTGATATCAATACTTTGGGTGTGACCGTGTGTATAAATGTAACACCTTTGATCACATGTATAAACGTACACCAGCTCTTGAGTCTATGTGTCCGATTTAATACTACCCGCATTGGATCACGCACTTACATCACTCTCTCAAGGAAGACAATGGACTAGGACTATAGTGTGAAGGCCATTGTATAGTCCATATTTGTCGCAGTATCTCGTGATGCTGTGATGGTGGGTTTCTTTAAATGTAGGGGAAATGAGCGATGAAATTGAAATATACTCATGCTATATAGCGCTATCATAAGGAAGATGTGACTATACCGTTTTATAAATTATTCTTTGGTGTTCACCAAAACTGCTCAGCCAATCAGGAGCGTAAAGCACTGAGATCTCAAAAAAATTCAACTCTCGGTGATAACTAGATTATCCATTAGGCAAAAAAAAAATATTGTTGTGTTGCCCTCAAGTGGAAAAATGGGAAAGTTGGGTCACAGGTCGGATTTCTTTTTTTTTTTTTTTTTTAACCTTCAGATTTTAAAAATCCCTCAAATATTAAATAATGCTTCTTCAATAAGGGGACATTCGCCAATTTTGACTTCTGGATACCTGTTAGACATCAATTAAAGACTAGTCTTTCAATATAATATTAATTTTAAGTGAAAAACATTGATTTTTTGAACAAATCTGTAAAAATCATCATTCAAAAAAAAAAAAAAAAAAATTACGACCCTGATTTTTCAGGATTTAGGACCGGACGGTTGAGGGCAACACAACAATTTTTTTTTTGGCCTTACTCAATGATAACTTTTATCGGTGAGGTTGTTAAACTCTGGTTTTAATCAATTAGGGTTAGAACAATGACTAGAGTTATTACTTCAGTATTCATGGTATTGTGTCTATTGAAAATAGATAATTTAATCCTAATTTGAAAGGGAAATAATTAATTCTGTTTTTCATTATGGATATGTTGTCGTCTTCTTGAGATCCTCAAATATGTTACAAATTTTGCCCAAAATCTTGATTGGCAAAGAATATTCTGAGACTGGGTCAAAGGGACCCACCCTCCCCTCCCTTGCCTACTATATTACTGGTGTACATGAGACCATGCACACTTAACGTTTCAAAACTTTTAAAATATCATTATAACCATATAAAGTTTTGTAAATACAAAATAAAAACTTTCTGCTGTTTTAGGTTGTATTACAATTATCCAATACATCAAAAGCATTTGATGCAATTGATCCATTGCCATGGAACCAATACATGGATATCCAGGTACTGAAACCTATAGCCACCGCCTCATCACAGTTCATTGACCTATGATTGGCTGGCATGAGCAGCAGCAATGTAAACCACAGGTAACCTGATGAAATGGAACCGCAAGCTCAATTTACAAGACTTTGATACCAACGACCCATATAGACATAGCTAAACAACCCATAGAAAGTAACTGTGGATCATTTATAATACATCGGGTATGGTGTTGATTTGGAGGCACAGAGAGGGCCATAGCTATGCTAATTAACCCCATAATTATGTTCAAGTTCAAGAACTTTTGTGCCTTAGAGAGAATGTGTGATGGAATAGAGACTTTTTTTTAAGAGTTACATATGGGTGAGTTAGGGAGTGAATTGGAGTGAGTTGTATATAGGTATGGTGTTGTTTGGAGGCACAGAGAGGGCCATAGCTTTGCCAATTAACTCCATTACTATTATGCACAAGTTCAAGAACTTTTGTGTCTCCCAAAGAATGTGTGCGGGGTTAAAGAGTTACACATGGTGAGTTGAGCGAGAGTTGGGGAGTGAGTTGTAGAGATGATGTTAATTTGGAGGCACTGACAGGACCATGGCATATATTAACCAACCCCATAATTATGCTCAAGTTCAAAATCGTTTATATCTCTGTGTGTGGATCAAAGGGTTGAACATGAAAGAGTTGTTTGCACCTGTGGATGAGATGCAGTCTGCATCACAGGCAGCAACTTAAAACTCAACTCACTTGCATTTATTTCTGAATGGCATGTTAGCAAGTTGTGGTGACATATTGCATCCTACTATTGTAGGGCAAATTGCCTTTGAAGCAAGTTGTATTAATAGTCCTTGCTTCATAGAGAGATTTATGTTCAACACTTCCAATCACCTAAGCATGTACAGTAGTCGATCAGACAAGGTACCTACACATATAAAACATTAGATATGTTCCTCTTGTGGATAGTATAACAGTTATAGTTTAAAGCGAGTTTAACAACTTGAACTCACCTGCATATTACTTGCTATTCAGACAACATCCCCTGTGAGTGCTACATTGTTTCAAACCTTGGGAAAAGCTGTACTTTGAACACGCTACTTAAGGATACAGAGTGAAAACATCACATTTTCTGCAGCATTTTGATGACATGAGACTGGTATTACGTAGCCAAGCCTGAGGGAACCAATTTCAATTTTCCTGATTACATAATTACGTAATTTTTATACAAAAAATCCGTATTAAGATTTGAGACTACTTACTTTTGATTTGCTTCTTTACTGTTTTGGTTGGATCAAGCCAGTGCTGAAAACAAAAGAAAAGAAAAGAGAAGATAAATCAATTAACTTACAAAATGTAATATAATGTTAATAATAATTATTTTACTATTTCAAAAATCAAAGAATTTTGAATTTTGGGAAGCAAAGACAATCTTTTCAAAATGATTAAAGAGGGAGTACAGTTGTCCACTTCAAATTTTTACTTATTTGGATAATGTTGGATTTAAGTATATTTTTCTACTTGAAATAGACTGAACATTTTCTTCTTACTGTTCTCAGGACTGTTCTGCCCTTTAAACCAGATAACATGATTGGTTAAACGAGAGTTCAACTTTCTCCCTATTAAAATAATGATATATTAGAATGAGAAAACTTGCACTCCATCAGGCATTTGTTATGGAAAATCTGCCACATTTCTAGAGAAACTTATTCAGTTACCTACATTTGTATGGGTTAAACTCGAGTTTTTAGAATGAGAGACCTTGTACTTCACCATGCATATCATATGCTATGGGAAATCTGTGACATTTCTAGAGAAACCTATTCAAAATATATGGACAAAACAATTCAACTGAATACATGAGTTAAACTGGAGTCCACCGTTTTGACTAATTAGATATTAGAACGAGAAAACCTGTACTCCTGAATGCATATCATTATGCTTTACAAGGGAAATCCACCACAATTCTAGCTAGAGAACCCTATTCAAAATAACCAGAGAAAACACTATGGCCCACAAGAGCCTCATCCCAATGACATAGTCCAATAACCTCAATTACATAATCATAGTGCAAAATTTGACCTCAAGTTGCAGAATATGAGTTTTTGTACCCAAATCTTCTAAGGTCATTCAATGAATGTACAAATGTATTGGGGTTTAAGAACTGTTCCCCTGGTAGATGAGCATGCTGTGGATCCTAGTAAAATGAATCAACTAAATACATCTATGGGTTAACAGTTCACCTTCTAATTTCTTCCTAATTAGATATTAGAACAAGGGAACTGTTACTCCACCACAAGGCATTAGCCAGAGGGGTGTCCAGTTGTCATTTGGACACCTTGTTTTCAATTTTGGACACCCTAAAATTCTGATATTTATAATGGAGTGAATAGGAAGTGGACACCCTGATTTTGTAGAATGAGGTATTTTTGACCATCTTGGACACCCTAAAGATACCCTCTGGCTAATGCCTTGCTCCATCATGCATATCATGCTACATGTATAAATGGGAAAGTATTTTTAGAGAAACCTATTCAAAATATTACACTGAATACAGTATGGGTTAGAGTCCACCTAAATTTCTTTTTTTGAAATTAATTGTCACAATGAGAAACTATATTTCTAGCTAAAAGTTCCAACTATTTCACTACAATTTTTGTACTTACACAGTAGCCCCATTTGCACAATCAGATGAAACTTTTCAAGTTGTGTTAGTGTTTAAAATATCAATATCATATACATATATTAACTCATAGCTCAAACAAGAAATTTATCTATTGCTACTGTTTGTCCAAGAAATTTATGTATTAGGCCCTTCACAATTAATTCTTAGTTTCCTGTTTCATGGTTGAAAACCAGGGATGAGGCGACTTTTAATTATTAATTATCTTTTATTTTCTTTATTTTAAAATAAGTGGTCGCAACCTACATCAAGCCATTTTGACAAGGAGCATGAATTAATTATTTTACTACTATGTTTGATTTTATACATAAGTAATGGTACAATTAGGTTCTATGTTTATTCATCATTATAGATGATATGATCAAATTCAGAAAGTAGCAAATGGTAGTCATTAAAAGTTATTTTTAAAGAGAAAATCCAAAATATAAATAAAATAATTAAATATTTTGCAATTCTCTACTTTGGACGCGGGCGGGAAACAGGAAACTAAGAATCAATTGTAATTGGCAATATGCTCAATTCCTCCAATTTCATGAAGTTTGCCAGCCATATGTCAAAATATTTGTAATACAGTATTTTCCCCTCCCTACGGGGTCTATAAATTCAATGCTTCCTCTCCGTCTGTTTTGTTATCATTATCTCAATTGGTAGATAGAGGTTCTTGGTTCAAATCTTGGAATAGTTAGTGTACATTTCCCCAAATTGTCAATGCATCATCTGTGCAGAACTCCCTCTTGAACAACAACTTCCATGGGGTTGAATGTTACGTGATAGACATGTACGACTGTCTGGCAAGCTTTAAAAACAATTAAAATTGACTTAAAGGCCCCTTCCCGGAAAATACACATCTCTGGGGTCATTTACAAAGAATGTTATGGGCTGATTAGTATAGCATGTGCCTTGTACACATACCTATTATCACCGATCATAGGTACTGCATTACTTTGCATTTTAGTTTTGATGTACTGTAATTCCCTTTTGATTGTATGGAATTCAAATATTACATGACATGCAAACAACATTCTGGTACCGAGGGCCCCTCTCCTCCTCATCATCACATGCATCCAATTATTAACCATTCTCCTTTACATGGATTATGTTGTGTTGTGACTGGTTATCATAGCAACATAGACTCTTGTGTAGTCTGACAATTTTCCTTTCAGTACATACAAGAACTATTGTACGTTTTATTCATGGGTAAGCATGGTAAGGAGACCAACTTGTGGGACAGCTGTTGTGCTCATGCTGTTTGGCAGTATATAATATTCACAAATTTTACTTTCACACTCTTTTGAAAGCATATGAAAGTACAGAAATCCTAAACAAAATATACTTTATATTTTCCCCTAGTAACACATTAGTTCACCTGCAAATTAAAAATCTGACACCAAGTGTCCTATATTTTGTACTTTAAGCTGTAAAACTTTTGTCATGTACAGTAAATATTGTTGCTATGGTGGAGAACCTTTGCATCTCATCATCTTGCTAAGGAGGATCACAAGGATGACTTCAGACAGATATGAATCATAAATGAAATGAATGATCTATCTGGCATGTGATGGCTGGCTGGCTGGATGATGAAACGGGTAAAAATAAGACCAATCATAATGCCCTAGCCACTCAACTACATGTATCTGCATGCAACTACTCGAGATATGATTATTTTAAATAGTCAGATTCTTTTCTTTGTTTGTTTCTATCTTTACAAAAACAAACCCTCTTGATTACTCACAGCACATGAAATTCAATTTCTCATTTTTTGAGTCATGTGTCTTGAATGATAGTAAAGTTGTAGCATCTTCAGTTTGTAATCACTTTTGGGCTCGTTGAAATCGTTCATTTGGTTCACCATGATCACACACGTTTTGTGCTGCATTACATAAACTCAAGAATGTTGCGTCTGACATCAAGGGAGAAGCGTCCCGTGATTGGTTGCCGACCTGCACATCACGGTATATTTCGTCTGATTAACAAGACATCAGACGTTTTAACCGTTGATATATCAATAATAATCAATAAAGCAACTACGGTATCCAATAATATTGATCACCAATATCACTTTCTGAACAAAATATATTCAAGTTGCTGATAATGAAAAAAAGTATCAAAAAATAAGGAAAAAGGACTGCATGAAATTGAGCTCCATAAGTCGCTGGAAGGTGGCTGGTGCATTTGTGAGTCCAAATGGCATAGCACTCCATAAGTTACTGGAAGGTGGCTGGCGCATTTGTGAGTCCAAATGGCATATAGCACTCCATAAGTTGCTGGAAGGTGGCTGGTGCATTTGTGAGTCCAAATGGCATTTATAAGTCCAAATCTATTGTTATGTCATAATAAATTTATCTGTGTTGGTAGTAAACATAATTTAGTGGTTTAAACCTTTGAATAAATTTATGGATGAATGTAGAAGATAGTAGCAAAATTGGGAGGAATTTTTTTTATCGATATTGAGTGGCCAATATATTGATTTTTCTAAATTGATGATCCTTCAAACACAACATTCCGAGTTTATCTCAGCCGGCGATTATATCATATATTTTATATACCCTTTATATAACCCAACATCCAAACATTTTCTGTAAAACATTTTGTGTTTGCAGAGATATCAAGTTGCAAGCAAATTTGAACAAGAACTAAATAATAACAGAGTGTACATCAAATATGAACAAGAATAACAAGAGTATACATGTACATAATGACATGAAAGCGCTTGTCACACCAATTCATGTGTAGCAAATTTCAGTATAGATGTGTGTTATCTTAGTAAGTTGCACATAATCCTACAGATCATGACAACGGCACAAATTCTATTGAGGGGAACAAAAAAATTCAACATTTTTGAACAACACAGCAACGAAGAATGTACATCAAAATATTTCTCTTCATGCCAAATTTACTTCAGTTTAGTAAGTTTCTGATAAGCACATGTTGAGTATTTTAAAAGTGTTTACATCAGAAAATAAGATCTGGGCATGGCTTGGGAAAACTTCCTCAGAATGAAAGAACGATTTCCTTTAACAAATTAAGGAGAACTATCAATTCTAAACAGGGTTGCCAAATCTAGCAGTTAAATTGCCACATCTGCGAGTTTAAAGCCCAAACCACGATTCATGACAGACTCTTTGATTTTTAAAATGCCACCGGGTGGCTTGATGACACACATTTCAGATCACCATTTTGTGTCATTTTGTGTCATTTCCTCATAATCTTATTAGAAAGGCTTTTTTTACAAGACCAATGTTTAGAATATAAAACTACCAAAAATGAAATAGAAATCGCCACTGGGTGGTGCTTATTGGTGGGTGCCTTTCTTTAAACTTCTACTAGTCTTAGAACCGGGCTGATGGTTAAACGGTGAGCATACAGCAAACAGGGTAGTTTTTTTAAAACCCTGGAGCTGACATAACAGACTGAACTCATCTGACTGTTAAGTGTTCATTAGGAAATAAAATTTTCACTGAACAAAAAAGGTATCACAGCTTAGAATAGAAGCTATTATTATGTCTAGCAAAATACTGCACTGGGAAATTGTAATTATATGGATGAGAACATTCTTTCGGTTTTGCAACCCTATTCAACTCAATACAACTTGATTGAAAAAGATCGCCATTTTAAAGACAAGTACAATGTACCTGTACAGAGGTGGTTAAAAAAACCTGCTTTGTAACAGTTTCTGAGGCTCCCAGCTTACATGTAATTCTAAAATGGTCTGAAACAACAACAACCATAACAATAACAACAATAATAAAAACAACAACAACAACAATTTAAATCACAATTTACATAAATATTGAATGATACCATAGTTACTTTCACATTCAGTAAATATCTATGGCAACAGAACAATTATATTGTAAACAGGTAGACTTGTTCACAATTCAATCAGCTCAAGTATTTACCCCAAACAAGGCTGTACTATTTATATATAATTTTTTAGAGGCTTTGCATAGTTGGTTGTGTAAGTTTTGATTTGATTGAGCTGGGAACAACTGAATAATATTTGCTATTATTATGATTAAACTTCTGTATTGCACACACAAGCAGGCATACAACTATAAAGCTTGGTCGGAACTCGCAAATGAAGGTGAACCAAAACCTAAGGCAATATACAGATACACAAGCAGTCAGTGTTTACTGTGCGTCAACTTTCCTGATTGTGATTTTCACAAAATTGTGGTAAAGTGTGAAATCATTGACTAATTTATACAAGAGCACCAATGGCGCTGTGGCTCTGTGCTTTTTTGAATGTGAAAGTAATTGCAGTCGAATGTGCAACAGGTGAAATCATATACATTGTATGTGCCAGATCACACGCAATCATACATCTTGCTGGTTGGTAGCTATATCTTATTTGCAGAGCATAATACATCCATCAATAAGTTTCATATCCACATGAGGTTTTAGTAATTTGACCACAGATGACCCTGAGTGACCTTGGATGACCCCAAAATGACATTCCAAAAATTTGGCTTGAAATGTTGACTGTACCCACCAAGTTTCATGCCCATGCGAGTTTTTAGTAACTTAACCTCAGATGACCCCTGGGTGTCCTCGGATGACCCCGAAACTTCCAAAAATTTGACTCTAAATGTTGACTGTACCCACAAAGTTTCATGCCCATACAACAGTTTTTAGTAATTTGACCTCAGATGACCCCTTGGTGACCTCAGATGACCCCAAAATAACCGTCTGAAAATTTGACTCTAAATGTTAAGTGTACCCACCAAGTTTCATGCCCATACAAGTTTTTAGTAATTTGACCTCAGGTGACCCCTTGGTGACCTTGGATGACCCCGAAATGACCGTCCGATAATTTGACTCTAAATGTTGACTGTACCCACCAAGTTTCATGCCCATACAACAGTTTTTAGTAATTTGACCTCAGATGACCCCTTGGTGACCTTGGATGACCCCGAAAATACCTTCCGAAACTTTGACTCATAATGTTAAGTGTATCCATCAAGTTTCATGCTCATACGACAGTTTTAGTAATTTGACCTCGGATGACCCCTAAGTGACCTCGGATGACCCCAAAATGACCGTCAGAAAATTTGACTCTAAATGTTAACTGTACCCACCAAGTTTCATGCCCATACGACAGTTTTGAGTAATTTGACCTTAGATGACCCCTGGATGACCTCGAGTGACCTTCACCCACTAACCAATACAAACTTGTTCTGTCTGGGGTCAAGATGCACCCGCCCACCAAGTTTAAGAATGTGCGACCCCTAGTCTCCGAGAAAAAAGGTTTTTGCATATTATGCATAAATTATGCAAATTAGGTAGGTAATTACCATATTTTGCGCTGAAAATCGAATCAGGTCGAGATCCTCTGGTCATGCTACCCCACCACGTTTCATCATCATAGGGCTTAGCATTCTTACGGATCCCCAGAAACAGCTTCACAAGGCGGATTTCTTCAGATTTCCAACCATTTTGTAGAAGCGTTCCGCATAAATTATGCAACTTAACAACTAAATGCGCATACTTTTCGCCAAAAACTAATCAGGTGATCAGCAGGTGTGTATCATTCCTGTCACAAGGTTTCGTTACCATGCACCGCTATCAATTTGCGCTGATATTCGCATAAATTATGCAAATTAGCTATGTTAATTTGCATATTTTCACCGAAAACATACAATTACGGAGCAAACTTGGATACCCTTCCTCCCACCAAGTAGCGTCCCCGTAGGTCTTACGGTTCCCCAGATACAGCTCCGGACAAACATTCGGACATCCCACCCCCACACACAGACGGAAATAGTGATTACTAAGTCCCATCCTGAACAAAGTTCAGAAATGAAATTTTATCAATTTGCGCTGATTTTTGCATAAATTATGCAAATTAGCTATGTTAATTTGCATTATTTTTCACCGAAAACATACAATTCGGAGCAAACTTAGATACCCTTCCTCCCACCAAGTAGCGTCCCACGTACTGCGTAGGTCTTACAGTTTCCCAGATACAGCTCCAGGCGGACACACGGACATCCACACCCCGGACAGACAGAAATACTGAGAGGCGAGACAAAAAATGAAATTTTATAACAAATTTTTGTGACTTGAGATCATTTGCATTTTTTTGTAACACCAAAACTGTTCTGTCCTGACATGTCTGTTGTGTCATGTGTGTTGAACCCGGTCCAACCGAACAATCATAAGTTCTGTTCGGATCTGGATCTGCCTGGTCTGGATGCTGTACTCCGATTAAGCAGGACTAGCCTACATCACATCAGTGTTTATTTCTGATAGATTTCACTTCATGATTTTTTCTTCAATTTCATCACTTACGAAAGTACAAAAGTAGACAATCTAGTAGTCAGTATAACCTCGGAGCAGTTCGTGTGAGACCTACGTACATGGAATAGTAGTACATGGCTTCCGAATTTGGAACTTCACATGTTCAACTTGTCATGCCTGTCGAGTCCCGCGTTTACTACTAAACTCCAACCACTTCTATATTAAGTCCATCGCTGAATTTTACAAATAACTTAAATAAACATCTTTATATTTAATAAAAAAATATTATGGTATGCTCAGTAAATGCTTCGAATGACATTTACCAGAAGCTCATGAGCTCAGAATGGTAAACAAACTAGCGTATTTTCACCTCGATAATGCACCGTAGCTCTCTGTGGTTGAGTTTGCAAGGTCAGTGGGTCAGTGAACTTAGTCTCCTATGCAGCCAGTTTGGTTACGCTCCCTCCACAAAAATGTTTGTGTGGAAGGGCGGAACCAAACTGGCTGCTGTGGAGACTACTGCAAGAATCGATCAATCACACAAAACTGTTTGCTGATTGGTTCAGAAATGGTGATGTCATCAATCAAGAAAAACTAATCGATTTATTGGTTCAAAATAGCCTCATAGAAAAGTACGAAGTTTGTTGAGCATCGCAGCTTATCGGTAAAAACGTGACCTTTAACAAAAAAATCGGCACAGTGCTTTTGTACTGCACTTGCGCAAGCCAAATAGTCCCCAGAAAAGTCATTTGTTCAGATTTATTCGGGATTTATTCAAGATTCAGACATGTTCTTGACTATTTTTTGACATTCCTTACCTATCTCTTTATTTAAATTATAAAGAAATAGTGAAGAAAAGTTAAGAAGTAGTCAAATAATTTCTGATCTGAACTAAATCTTAAGAAATGTACCTCCATTGGTTTCCGTCTGTATTACGCATCTTAAATTATACAGACCAGAATAATCTCTAGCACACACAGGGAACCAAGATATAACTCGATTATCGTGACTATTTTGGTCTTTTTTTACCCAAAAATAATACTTTTATCGCCTGAATTTCAATAAAATCTGGAGTGCAATCGATTCAAAATAACTTAGCCAAACTTAGAAACGAAACTTAAGTCTTCATATCAGTCATTAAATGATCCTTAGCATAAAAACCAACAGCGTATTGTGGCCTGAAAATGAATGCTAGTTAGTTGCATGACAAAGGCACTGATAAGCTCCGCTCAGAGCCAAAAATGGCAATGCCAAATCGAGCATGACTTCCATTGGTTCATGGCTGCTTTTATGTATATTTTACACATACACAGGTACAATGAGCTACCATATGTAGAGCATTTTGTACTTTACTACTTTGTCAGGCTTTTATTCTCCAGCCAAATTGATGTATACAATGAGTTTTTCGTATAGGCCTACATGTAGGTACATTGTACAATGTACATACGAAAAAGTCATTGTGGGGATACATCAATTTTGATGGAGAATAAAAGCCAGACAAAGTGCAAAATGCTCTCCATGGTAGCTCATGGTCAAATCAACTCACATGGTGCCTTCTGACATTATCCCAATTGATTAAAAATAATGGATTTAAAAATAAACCATTTTATATCAACTTACATGTGATTAAAGGGTGCTAGATGGGGATGATCCTGTTATAACCAATTAATTAATTTTCAACTCAACCAAGAACGTCACTGAAATCATTATTCCCATTTTGAACATACTTCTTATCTTCATTTGCTGGCCATATTAACATGATTAAAAATCAGGATTTCTTTTAGAATACCCTACCACTGTAGATTTTCATATCAATGGTGGGTCTTTTATGAAGGACCCATACACATATACCGTACTGTGAATGTAAAAAATGGTAGGGTATTCTAAAAGATAGCCAAAAATCCATTCAAAAGAATCAGACTTCATTATTTTTATTTAGAAATATGCTTTTAATTCAAACATAGTCACATGATTGATTATGACATGGTAAATTCAATTACCATGTCATAAAAGGGAAAAAATAACATCTGTGGGGTTTTTTTTTATAACTTTTGCTTGTTTTTGTATGTTAAAATACCAAGCAAGTGAGAGTTTCCTAGGATCTGTGGTTTGGAATACTCCTAAAAGTCACCACAGACTTGAAAACAAACATTATTTATAACTTGACTTCTGACACTAGGTATACTGAATCTGGCATCTCACTCCCTATTTCTCTCTTTACATGAACTGAAATCAGAGATCCGACTCATTGCTACCTGTAGGCACATTGGCAGTTCACATGAACTAGGATAAATATCTGAAGTTTATGTACATGCAATAAACATGCACAAACTTTTATACATCAGAGCTGCATGAGCTTGGATGTTAGGGTGGATCCAAGATTTGAGATGGATGGGTCGTATTGGAAGGCTAAAGGGTGGAGTTAGTTGGTGAGGCTCTGGTCTAGAATATTTCATCCTAATTCCATGTCATCCTTTTAGGGGGTTACATGTAGAGGGGCGTACATGTACACCACATTTCGTCATCCTGCTACGATGGCCTAACTCAGTTTTCAGCCGAATTGAGCTTTTTCCCTAAATCATGTCTCTATTACATTAGCATGTGCACTTGCTGTAATAATGCCATTAACATTGAGTCGAGCAACCATTTAGGAGAGGAAACAAAGATTCTTTGGTATGTCAAAAGAGGGGGGGGGAGGGGCAAGTGATTTTTTGCAGACTATTTTGAGAATTTGTCAATTGTCATCCCAGGTGTACACATATTAATTATTACACAGCCCCTTAATAATGTTTGCATGCGTTTATTGCAACACATATTTATTTTGTGATTCTAATAGGCCAATTAATAATAGACGAAGAATCAATAAATGTATAAATTTGACAAGAACATCACTTTCAACTTATAAATAAAAAATATCAATGAAGTGTAAAAAATAGAAAAAAGGGACAACTTCAATAATAATTATTTATACATTTCCTTGAATACACAAATCTTTATCAAGTGTCTTGACATGTAGCCCACATAGTCACCACACCTTGGAGTAGTTTCTATTTGCAGTATGGATTGCATTGATCAATTGATATCGGACCATCACACTACTACCACAAGAAATCAAATTGTTTGCCGTCACACTCAAACAAAACTTACTAAATCAAAAGTCGTGGACAAACATTGGGGTATTCAATACCACACAGGTGCAAATGAGACAATTATTAGTTTGCTGTTGTTGACATTATGAAACATTTTAAGGGAAGGGGTATGAACGTTTGGACAGTATTTATTGTGGGACATTAGAGCACATCAGACATATCAAATTGCATTCTGAATACGAAGAATGGCCTTCTGATATCAAATAATTTTGATTTTTTGAAATTCGCAATGTACGGTAATACACATTTTATGGCAAATCATTAAAATGGATATTTTGGATATAACAGTACTCGAAGTAAACTTTATAAATCTGATGATTTCTACCTAAAGTGTATGTAAGTGAGATGAAAAGCCGACGATCAATTGAAAATTTTGACCTTTCGTACACCAAAAAAATTAGGTCTTTTGGGGAAAAAAATCCATATCTTCAATATGAAAGGTCAAAATTTTCAATTGATCGTCAATTTTTCCTCCCAGCTACATACACTTTAAGACTATATCATTAAATTTATCAAATTTACTTCGAGGACTGTTATATCTCCAAAATGTGAAAAATATCAAATTTTGATCATTTGTCATAAAATTTGTATTATATCTTGAATTTCATAAAATGAAAATTATTTGATATCAGAAAGACATTCTTCGTATTCAGAATGCAATTCGATAGGTCTGATGTGCAATAATAATAATATGCAAAGCTCAGCTCACTAAATATACAAGCACAACATATACTTTGTTTTTGGCCTACAGAGCAGTGTGATGCTGTACTATCACCAACCAATATACTTGGAGATGAACTTCTCTATGATACTATATGCGTCATAAATCAATGTCTTATGAGTATTACACACACTGCCAAACTCCAATCTTATCCACAAATTAATTGCTTGCCTCAGCTTGCATGTAGGTATGTAAGATGATAATTATATAGGCCTATATTACAACATACTCAGGTACCAATTTTAATATTAGAGTTATTCGTAACATGTTTCTATTGACCATCCAGAATTTTTCCAGAGAAATTGTTCACAGGTGAACAGCGAAGAATGTCGAGGGAGGGGGGTTGAGACAAACTATTAATACCCTAAATTAAGATGGCCACAAATAAATTCATGCCCCCCAACTCAACCAAAACAGAAGTGTAAACAACAACACATGGGATTGCAGAATAATGTTGAGTACATTATTATTTACATAAATATGTAGTATTCATAATTAGAAGTCAAAGTTACATGGACATAAATTTGAATTGTTCATGCATCCATCATTAAAAAAATATCCTATAATATACATGCACGATTGCACGTAGTGCACATGCAATAAACTTGTACATTTTAAAGTACATCATAGAATCCATTCTGTCTGCATGTCTGGTGTGATAAAGGGAATGCAATATCTCTGTGGTGTGATCATGGCATGATCAAACTACATGAAGGTTTATGAGCAGATTTATGAGCCAGTTTCTGAAGAAACAAAATCCTTGCAACAACCACTACAACAAAGTACAGCCCACAAGAACAGAGAGCTGTCAGTTTTCCAGGTAACTTATTCACCTGATCTTGAAATTGGGTCATTTACTACACCTAGTTATTCCCTGTAGGCCTAAATAATTGGTATCAGACAACAATCTGTAATCATAGGTCAACTGAGGTCAACCCAAACACCTGCTGACCCTCACCCTCAATTTTTCACAATATTAAGGTCACAATGAAAGTTCTACCACTTCCATGTCATCCCACTATGACAGATTTGATTTAAAATGGATTATTTCATATGTGGAGAAATATGTATGGACACTTCACACTTGAAACATGCATAAATGACAAACAAATAAACTAGAGCCTTAATTAAGTTTTCTGTCTTCTACTTTTATTCTGTTTTATCAAATGTCACTTTCAATGTTTGGTTTTTTTTCGCTTTCTTGTGGATTTCTGTGTTTTGTCCATTAATAATGGCCCTGATGAATCTATTTCGCTAATTATAAGTTCGTTTTGACCAGTAATATTTGTTCGAAAGTTACTGTAGTATGATACCTGGAATTGCTACATTTGTTTGCTTGGGGAAAATGTCCAAAATTTTAACTTCAATCCACTATAAAAAACAACAAGAAGTGCCTCATTTTTAGCCCTTTAAAACAATTTTATGGAAATTCATAACCAATCAGTGATCATTATTTCGAGCTCGTCACCAGATGGTTTGTTTCCGGGGGAGGGGGGGGGGACTCAGCTATATTGGTGTACACATGCGTGAACACCGGTTTTAAAAACACCCCCTAAACAGGTTCTACTCTGTTTTTCAAAATCACCCCCTGAACAGGTTTTTAGCGTGCTTTCCCCCCCAAAAAGTACCCCCTAAACAGGTTCTGGTCAAAATTAGACCCCTTAGCAGGTTTTTGATTAATAACAACAATACACTTTAATGGAGAGGGTCACAATGGCTAAAAAAGGAATTACAATGTAGGGCCTACACATTCTTTTAAAATTCATCAGGTAAGCATTCAGAAACCGGTCACAAACTTACCAATTATCGGACTAATCCTCGGCTAAATCCCGGTGCAACATATTTCTTGAGTCTCCCGCAAAATATTAAAATCTCAGCAGAGAAAATGCCTCCCGTGGCTCTGTCACATGCTGCTCGTTCTTACTTCATCAACCGAGTAAAAACGATAGAGAAAGATCGAGCATGTGGTAGAGGCAATGGGTGGAAAATTCATCTTGTTTCATGCAGAAATGAACGCTATTGCTAGTATGGGGGACGGTCATCAATACACTGTATTGAGTATAGCATACATGGAGGGTCGAGATGGGGCGCTGTATTATCATAACGATTGGTACGATGCTAGTTCTTAATTGGGAAAATTTGCGAGGGGATCGACAAATGTTCAAAAATTTACCCCCTTAACACGTTTTGCTGGTTACCAAAAAAACACCCCTTTTTGTTGAAAAACTGCGTTTTTAGACCCCTAAACACGGAAAGCGCGTTACGCATTCGTCAAAAATTTGTTTATAGTGATGCAGCAAGAGATGACTGGGACAGAGACTATCCGCACTGTACAGTATATGTATAGGCTATATTCATGGACTACTGATAAACAAGAAGTTGTCTGCTGTCTGTGGACTTTAAAGCACCTTCTGAACCTACCAGGTGAAAGCTTCTCCATGACCCACTGGCAAATTAAAGGTACAGTAGGTCTATGGTATGACCCAGACAGATTTATGGCGGCCTACATTGATATACCACCCTTATTTATTAGCCTCAACTTTTCTGGGTTAGGATCACAGCTTCTGAAAATAAACATGGCACATGTACTGTGCTTCACCCATGTATTATTATGTCAGATTTACAAATTTGAACTAGCAAAAACCAGTGCACTGTACATATACTAAAATGACAATTTGTATCCAATGTATTAATATTACACATTGGCTATCGATCTAGATTAAAAATGATGTAATCTACATGAGCCCAATGGCCCATGCCCTTCATAATGAATATCCTGATATACCAGTATCTGCATGGCAGTGAACTTGACACAACATCATTGGTATGTATTATAAATAAGATTAGTTCCAGTTGACCTACCATACACAAAACAACAATGAATTTCAGTACAATAAGGGTGAAAGGGTCGCCCGGTCGCATGACCTAATTATTAAATCAGCAGGTACACAAACCCCCCATAAAAATTGTGGGATCAATCTCAATTCTCCAGCCTCTCACCTGCTACCACATAGAAAAATTACTGGTCAGCCACTACACTCAAAATGCCCTGAACAAAAAAGTTGCCGCTGGACCAAATAGTTCAGAAACAGTTCACTTGGAAAGCCAGCCCACTAAATACTTCATTTGCAATACACAATGAACTAATTACATTAGCTTTCAAAAGATTACCCAAAAGCCAAAAAAAAACACCACAATCCAGGTTGTGCAATTTTTAACTGTCCATTGTTATCCATTCTGGCATGAACTGTCATAATTCTTTGTTTTCACTTCAAATACGTTTTATAACAATAGCAACAAAGAAAACAAGTTGGGAATTGTAGGTCATGATCATCTCCCTTTATTCTCATTTCCAGTGGAGCAGTTCTTTAACCTCAATTGCGCCATCACATCTCACCTAAGTTGCAGCGGATGAGTTTTAGCACCAAACAAATTCAAAGGCCATTCAAAGTAGGCACAAACATAAGGGTTACTGAACTGTGTCCTGAAGGTTGAGCATGAGATCTTAGATAACATTACGTTTGACTGGGTGAACTTTCCCACAAATGCTAACAAGAGCACCAATGGCGCTGTGGCTCTGTGCTTTTTTGAATGTGAAAGTAATTGCAGTCGAATGTGCAACAGGTGAAATCATATACATTGTATGTGCCAGATCACACGCAATCATACATCTTGCTGGTTGGTAGCTATATCTTATTTGCAGAGCATAATACATCCATCAATAAGTTTCATATCCACATGAGGTTTTAGTAATTTGACCACAGATGACCCCTGAGTGACCCCAAAATGACATTCCAAAAATTTGGCTTGAAATGTTGACTGTACCCACCAAGTTTCATGCCCATGCGAGTTTTTAGTAACTTAACCTCAGATGACCCCTGGGTGACCTCGGATGACCCAAATGACCTTCCAAAATTTGACTCTAAATGTTGACTGTACCCACAAAGTTTCATGCCCATACAACAGTTTTTAGTAATTTGACCTCAGATGACCCCTTGGTGACCTCAGATGACCCCAAAATAACCGTCTGAAAATTTGACTCTAAATGTTAAGTGTACCCACCAAGTTTCATGCCCATACAAGTTTTTAGTAATTTGACCTCAGGTGACCCCTTGGTGACCTTGGATGACCCCGAAATGACCGTCAGAAAATTTGACTCATAATGTTAAGTGTATCCATCAAGTTTCATGCTCATACGACAGTTTTTAGTAATTTGACCTCGGATGACCCCTAAGTGACCTCGGATGACCCCAAAATGACCGTCAGAAAATTTGACTCTAAATGTTAACTGTACCCACCAAGTTTCATGCCCATCGACAGTTTTAGTAATTTGACCTTAGATGACCCTGGATGACCTCGAGTGACCTTCACCCACTAACCAATACAAACTTGTTCTGTCTGGGGTCAAGATGCACCCGCCCACCAAGTTTGAAGAATGTGCGACCCTAGTCTCCGAGAAAAAAGGTTTTTGCATATTATGCATAAATTATGCAAATTAGGTAGGTAATTACCATATTTTGCGCTGAAAATCGAATCGGGTCGAGATCCTCTGGTCATGCTACCCCCCACCACGTTTCATCATCATAGGGCTTAGCATTCTTACGGATCCCCAGAAACAGCTTCACAAGGCGGATTTCTTCAGATTTCCAACCATTTTGTAGAAGCGTTCCCGCATAAATTATGCAACTTAACAACTAAATGCGCATACTTTTCGCCAAAAACTAATCAGGTGATCAGCAGGTGTGTATCATTCCTGTCACAAGGTTTCGTTACCATGCACCGCTATCAATTTGCGCTGATATTCGCATAAATTATGCAAATTAGCGATGTTAATTTGCATATTTTCACGAAAACATACAATTACGGAGCAAACTTGGATACCCTTCCTCCCACCAAGTAGCGTCCCCGTAGGTCTTACGGTTCCCCAGATACAGCTCCGGACAAACATTCGGACATCCCACCCCCACACACAGGCGGAAATAGTGATTACTAAGTCCCATCCTGAACAAAGTTCAGAAATGAAATTTTATCAATTTGCGCTGATTTTTGCATAAATTATGCAAATTAGCTATGTTAATTTGCATTATTTTTTATTTATAACATACAATTACGGAGCAAACTTAGATACCCTTCCTCCCACCAAGTAGCGTCCACGTGCTGTGTAGGTCTTACAGTTTCCCAGATACAGCTCCAGACGGACACACGGACATCCACACCCCCGGACAGACAGAAATACTGAGGCGAGACAAAAATGAAATTTTATAACAAATTTTTGTGACTTGAGATCATTTGCATTTTTTGTAAACACCAAAACTGTTCTGTCCTGACATGTCTGTTGTGTCATGTGTATTGAACCAGTCCAACCGAACAATCGTAAGTTCTGTTCGGATCTGGATCTGCCTGGTCTGGATGCTGTACTCCGATTAAGCAGGACTAGCCTACATCACATCAGTGTTTATTTCTGATAGATTTCACTTCATGATTTTTTCTTCAATTTCATCACTTACGAAAGTACAAAAGTAGACAATCTAGTAGTCAGTATAACCTCGGAGCAGTTAGGTGTGAGACCTACCTACGTTACATGGAATAGTAGTACATGGCTTCCGAATTTGGAACTTCACATGTTCAACTTGTCATGCCGGTCGAGTCCCGTTTACAACTAAAATCAAACCACTTCTATATTAAGTCCATCGCTGAATTTTACAAATAACTTAAATAAACATCTTTATATTTGATAAAAAAAATATTATGGTATGCTCGTAAATGCTTCGGACCCGGGCTTGAATGACATTTACCAGAAGCTCATGAGCTCAGAATGGTAAACAAACTAGCGTATTTTCACCTCGATTATGCACCGTAGCTCTCTGTGGTTGAGTTTGCAAGGTCAGTGGGTCAGTGAACTTAGTCTCCTATGCAGCCAGTTTGGTTACGCTCCCTCCACAAAAATGTTTGTGTGGAAGGGGCGGAACCAAACTGGCTGCTGTGGAGACTACTGCAAGAATCGATCAATCACACAAAACTGTTTGCTGATTGGTTCAGAAATGGTGATGTCATCAATCAAGAAAAACTAATCGATTTATTGGTTCAAAATAGCCCCATAGAAAAGTACGAAGTTTGTTGAGCATCGCAGCTTATCGGTAAAAACGTGACCTTTAACAAAAAAAATCGGCACAGTGCTTTCGTACTGCACTTGCATAAGCCAAATAGTCCCCAGAAAAGTCATTTGTTCAGATTTATTCGGGATTTATTCAAGATTCAGACATGTTCTTGACTATTTTTGACATTCCTTACCTATCTCTTTATTTAAATTATAAAGAAATAGTGAAGAAAAGTTAAGAAGTAGTCAAATAATTTCTGATCTGAACTAAATCTTAAGAAATGTACCTCCATTGGTTTCCGTCTGTATTACGCATCTTAAATTATACATACCAGAATAATCTCTAGCACACACAGGGAACCAAGATATAACTTCGATTATCGTGACTATTTTGGTCTTTTTACCCAAAAATAATACTTTTATCGCCTGAATTTCAATAAAATCTGGAGTGCAATCGATTCAAAATAACTTAGCCAAACTTAGAAACGAAACTTAAGTCTTCATATCAGTCATTAAATGATCCTTAGCATAAAAACCAACAGCGTATTGTGGCCTGAAAATGAATGCTAGTTAGTTGCATGACAAAGGCACTGATAAGCTCCGCTCAGAGCCAAAAATCAGGTCTTGAACTTCAACAACTTCAGAAAGTTCAGGAAGTATTTTGTAACTCCAAATGACTTTGATTGTAACAGAATGTTTTGAACCACAATAAATAGCGATTCCATCTCTCTCTTCACAAAACGAGTTGACCTTCAATAGAATAATCACAAATTATATTGACTTTATGATTCATCTAAAATCAATTTGCCAAAACAGAAAATATCTATAGGCTCATAAAATACATATTTGCATGGCAACCGCATTTTATTTTTAAGTGAGACTAAACACTGGTATTCCCCAAAATGGTCAGGTACAAAGGTACATCGCCTAGATCTGTCAAAACTGAGAGCCTTTTTTGTGAAAACTTGGAATTTTAAAGCAAGTTCATCATAATAATTTTTGGTTTCATTGTTGTGTTTGTTGTGTTTTACAAAGTCAAACTAATAACTCATCATTAAGTTGACTATTCACTTAATGTTAAGTTGGGAAAATAATGTTTCTTATTTATCATTCATTTGACCAATTTTGATAATAATACGGCCATCTTTGAATTTGTTTTGGAATGGTGCTAATGGATGAATTAGGTTTTCATTCATATATTAGTAGTTTCACGACTAACCGATTGTTTATGCCAGAGGGCTGCTTACCACGTTCATACTTGTACCAGATCATTTTTTGATTCTCATTTCATCATAATAATTTTTTTTTAAACAAGTATTTTTTAAAGTGATTCTCCTTCATTTTCCCAAAACCGTGATTGCACACCCGGTTTATACAATGGCTCTCGACCAATTAGAAACATGGTAATGGTGTAAGTAAGTATGAACACATGATCAATCTTGATTTGTACCATTGTAATTGCTATTAGGTTCCCTAAATGCAGCATGATAACAACAAACACACATACATTGGACTCATGATCAATGTAAACTTGTACTTGGTGAAAATGACACGTCTGTGCACGGCGCCTCATGTGACAATCCTCTATTGAAAATAAATGAACAATTTACACTAATTTTCCCCACAACAAAGGCATAAGTGCAGCATGATACTCTGTTACCATGCTTACTAGCCAGTGAAAAACAAACTGATTAATTGATCCTGAATTTAGATTATTACATCAGGTGGTGTAGCCATTGCTAGTTTTTTCTGTACAGTGTAGTGCACGTTAGAATATGACCATTGCTAGGGCAACTGGATTACGCTTTCGTTGTTACGAACCAATGATTGAAATGATCACAAGTTGACAAAGCCTATGGCATATCATAATTCAGAATTTGGTGTATGAGCCTAGGCTTGAACCAGTAACCAATGGATACTGGATACTAACGTGCACTACGTCAGCGAACACAGTAGTAGTGCCTGTTGCTAGAAAATTAGCAAAAATAATGTTAATGTCTTCGACCTAAGTCGGAGAGAGCAGAGTTGCAACTCAAAAACACAACATTCCAAGCACGCACTCTGCGCCAGGTGCAAAACTTGCGATGCGCAGTAGGTCCAGTGACCTAATTTGATTGATCTGCATAAGTTGTTTTCACCGGCACTTGGTTGTTTTCACCGGCATGACGTAGTCCCAGCCTAATGCTTCAATGCAACAAGCTTCCTTGATACAGAGCTAGCCCAGAGGTTCCAAACTTAAATCCTGATCAATTTTGTTTTATTATGGACAACTTTTTAGGAGATAATATTTTGTGATCAAGATTTGAACCTCCCATTCTTATAATTTCTTCCATCAACAGATCATTTGTTTGTGGCAATTATGTGACATCAGTATTATTGTCTCTGGGTGAAGTGCAAGATGCAGGGACTGCCTTTTGAGACGAGTGAGAGCAATTGCTCTGAACTGCTCTCCTTAAATCTGATATAGGAGAGTAAATTTTAGCTCTCCTTAGTTGACCATTCTATCCTTACATTTTATTATAAATGCTCTAAACAGCTCTCCTTGAAGGCCCCAGAAGAGCTATTTATTAATGCTCTCCTGCAAATTCCGAAAGACAGTCCCTGAAGATGATTAAAGTTTACCTAAAGTTTAACATCCAGTTCCTTAATTAAGTTTCAACATGTCCTACAAGTACAAGCAAGCAGCTTGCAATGTTGCTTGACTGGTCAAATTCACTAGACTAGATGCCATGGTGCAAAAAGAGTTTGGGAAGCTACACTTGTTGTTATACAGAAAAATATCTTACCTGTACTTGCATAGCATCCATGAAGCTCAAGCCAAAGTAATCCTTTTCTACTATGTCCAACGAGTACAAAACTTGCTCAAACAGCTCTTTGGATTTGGCATTTTTCTGTAATGAACAAAAACAGTAATAATTTTGTTAGTTCCGATACCACACAAAGCTTAACACTACCTTTAGGTTGATAGAAGCAACCACTTTTTAGGTACATGTATTGGATTCTCATTCATGAGAACCAAAATAGCGTACATGTCCCGGGGTACATGTACATTGTACCTCCAGCTTATTATCAGCAAATGCCCAATAATCAAATGATACATGTACACATACATGTAAGTGGCGTACAGGATTTCGAGCATACCATTTATCACCTGCAAATGCCACTAAATCATAACAACAGTCCACCCATTACCAGGGACAGGCGATTTGCGCAGAACTTTTTTTCCGCGCAATCTCCGCGCAATTGGCTATTTTTTTCCAATGGGCAGGGATACATGGTGAAATAATCTGGATAGTTCTATACATTTTTGCCCTCCATAAGAGACAAGAATTACACAAACATGGCTGAGTCTATACTCTCCAATAAAATCTCTTTGGTTGGAATTTTGCCTTTAAACATTTGGTTAAAGGGAAGGGAATTACTGATCAGATCTTACACATGCCTACCAAAAGGTTAGTTGAAGTGCAATTGTCTACATCTACCATACATGTTTACTGAAGATTCAGACACCATTTGGAAATCATTTGAATCCAGTTTAGCTCTAGGCCTAAGATACTGGATACATTAACACTTCTATATTTAGCTCATAATGTTTTAATGAGTGACATCATTTGGAAGTTGGCCAATGTTTGATTTATAAACTTGTGGCTACCTCTGGTCTCTGTGTGGCGAAAACAAATCAATTATCAAACAAATCACAAACTATTTCCTAAATATTTAATTTCACTGCTTATCATTAAACATTTCTAGAGAAAACATGTCAAGATAAATTCAACTAAAATTGTGCGGTTCTCGGCTCGGGTTGCACGTTCTTGACGCAGAGTGTTGGCAACAATACCTCCACCTTGGCACATATCATTTTATCCAGGGGATTTCACTTGGTGGAATTTTGTTTAAATCCCAATTAAAAAATAAATAAATTTAATAAAATAAAAAATAAATTTATGCAAATGAGCTGCCACCTTATGACCATAGTTGGCAGTGGTATACAAACCCACACCTTTTTATTTCAAACCCACCCTTTTTATTTTATACCCTTTATACCAAAACTCCGAAACCCACCCTTTCTAAACGTGGTTACTAATCATGTAGATAAGTGGTTATGATGGTCCAGGAGGTGCAGATTTGCATCCAAAGAGAATTACATATTGAAGTTTTAGATGACCATTGACCAAACACTACAGAACGGGATTTCAATATTTTTTGTGTTTCATTTTAATAGTGTCATTCAATCGGAAATTACAGTAAGCTTTGAGATTGCAATTTTTGACTTCTAAACCCACCCTTTTTATCAGTGACCACCCTTTATACTTGGACACGCATTTTAACCAGAAATTCTTCAAACCCACCCTTTTAAGCATTTTGTGGACCTCTCAAACCCACCCTTTCTAAAGCGTGGGTTACCAACAGTGTTATCACTTATCAGTTCATTGCACTCAGGGAAACAAATTTATGCAAATTAGCATATTGACGAAAACCTAATTTGAAGACCGCTAACGCTGCAAAGCTTGTCCGTCGACTTTTTTAAAACCCCATGGGAACTGCATTTCTTACAGTGCCCCCAATTGGTGAATTATATGATAATCATCTGAGTACGGTAACCAATCAAAATAGGACTTTTCAGATATTTTGAACTTAAATCCCATTCAGCCTTTGTTTGCCTAAATTCTGATTGGCTCAATATGGCGCCTGCTCTTTGTAATAACCAATCAAGAAGGTTTTTACCTGGGGTTTTTAGAGACCAATAATTCAACCGGCAAACCAGCCCACAGTCTTCTTCATGTCTTGCACTTGAAGGACTATTGTACTCTGGAATAAAGTATCACTTCATTTTTGCAGACCTACATTTTACACAAAACTGGTCACTGGAATTGTGTTTGCACACAATGAGTTTTCAGGTTATGCCAACATTCTCAGAGTATTTCATATACCCAACACAAAAGAAAATAGGCACAATGTGTGTATGTGTCTATAACCGACATTACCAACAAAGTTTGTGAAAAACAATGTAGGCCTACATCATGGTAACATGGATCTATAGGGCCTACAGGTACAATATTCATTCCATGAACCACCCATGCACTTGAGTAAAATGTATCATATTAAAAAATAATAGCCAAAATAAATTTCCAAGAGTGAAATCAAAGCATGACCAATTGACCATTTATCAGGAATCAAAAATTAGAGAGTTACAAAGTATATACCGTACTGACGCGAGCATAGTCCCACCTTCGAGTAAAGTCCCACCCCCAAAGTTTTTTTATTTTTTTCGGTTTTGTAGTGTCCCTGGACCTAGACCTAAATGCTAGGATCATTCATGGTTGACCTAAAAAATAAAAAAAAATAAAAAAATCTCAAGATGTTTTGTATTTTTAATATGAAAATTGATAATTTGGATAAAATGTCATACTCTATTAATGATTTCAAAATGCATTGAATTTGAATTTTTTTTTTTTTTTTTAATTCGAGTATAGTCCCACCCCCCAATTTTGAAAAATGTTCACCCAAAAACGGGGTGGGAATATACTCGCGTCAGTACGGTACCTGGTAAACTTATACCCCCCTAGAGATGTAATTTAAATGATATTGTAAATGAAATTGCTCAACCATAAAAATTAATGGAAATTATTAGCACTTGCCTAAATGCAGATTCCATTTTCAAATAAACATAACATAAACATAAACAATGTGATTTATAAAGCGCCTTTTACAAAAGTAGGCAAAGCGCTAAAAGAGAGAAAGACAAGAAAGGAAAAAGAGCTAATAGGAGATGGTTTACATTTAAAGCTGCCTTCTTGCACAATCTCGGCACAACAATAACATTTCATTGACTTGGACATTTCAAAGGGCTAGTGCAAGCTGCAATTGCTGCCTCTGCATTCTATATTGTATACGGCCATGTGTCTTGAACTCACCTCCCAAATTAGGTGGAGGCGTTGCGCTTTTCTGTATCTCTCTGTAATAAATTTACTGTAACTTTACAACCATGCAAGCAACATCTTTGGTTGTGGTATCATTTTAAAGCTTAAACTGCCTTTTCAGTGCTGTGCAAAATTCATAATATCAAGTTGCAGGATACTGGAGAAGTGTCATTTTGTATTGTGAGTATTGAGGGTGGAGGAGGAGGCGGAAGCGGAGGTACAGAAGCGGCCCTGTACAAACCCTATGGAAGGCACTATATTGCACTTGGTTTTTAAAATTGCTAACACTTCATACATGTATGTAAGTATGAGGTCCCTGTCCATGCAACTTGGACATAAGAGTCCATGAGTGAAGAGGTATTAGCTAAGCTATGTTTTAGGTCACACGTGGGGTCAAAGGTCACATGTCAAAGGTCATTTGAGGTCATTTACCAAAGCAGTAGTATACCCTACCCCTATACAAGTATACATTTTCTGAAGGAAAATTTCATGGAGAGTTCAAATATGATGAGAAATCAAAGGTAGGGGTAGATGTTAAAAAATTGTGGCTTGAAAGATAAAAAATTAAAAAGTTAATTTTTAGCTGATATTTTCAGTCTGGACAACTTTACCCTACTTCCTATAGTTTTTTCAATGCCAGGTGCATATGTAAAATGTTATGTTGATTTCAAGCTCGAAGGATGTAAATATGCTCAAAAAGGCTGCGCAACGCAAAATGGGCGAGCTCAAGACACGTAGCCATACCGTACATCTGACACATGGCAGCTATTGCACACAAGGACTGACCAGGCCTTACGATTTATTTGGATTTGCAACTACTGGCCAGTACGTAAGGCCTAAAAAAAATTGTTTGAATGGCTTAACATAAAAAAAAATTGGGTATATCGGTAGGCATATTTTTTACATGGTTTTTAAGCCGTAAATTGTGTATGATAAAGGTTGTGGAACTTTTTTTTTCTTTTTTTTTTTTCTTTTTTGCAAAAAAATAAGAAAAAAGGCTAGGGTCGGGCCTATTTTTAAAGTCGGTGTCGGTTCGGTTACGCCAATCAAACAATTTTTTAGGCCCAGCCGTACATATGTGTATTTGTACGTTTGTATTTTGTACATTATACCGATACCTAATTTTGACATCTTTGTGGGCGTACCCAAAATCACTTTTTGACAGGAAGAAGGCTTTTTAAGAAGCTCCTGGATAATGTTAAAAAATAATAATCCAGGGCAAGCTACAGCTTCAATACCTTTCCAACATCCACACAGCAATTAAACTATAGATGGATGAGGGAACCAGCTGTTTCAGTTGGCTTTCCAAAGTATAGGCAATTTCACCTGTATGAGTGAATTTTAATTGAAAATTAATGTTAATTAGTTTTGTTGCTTTTCAATGGACTTTACTATTTTGTACTGAAAATACCAAAAAGATACTGTAAATTTACACAAATGAAACAAAAATTAATAAGATAGAAACAAATGCAATGTCCACATGGTCCAAATCCCTTTAAAACGGGACGTCTGGTTGAATTTAAATTTTATAGAATTCTTGTTCTAGAAACAAAGTAAAACATAGGAATACAGTTTTTATACAACACTCAAAATCAACATTGATCAGCGACAAATACAACTCGCTCCTCTTGACAATTGTGATGGGAAGTGTCCCATTTGCTTATATTCAAGGGGGAGGCACTCAGACATGACAGGCTTGGCAGCGTACCCAAAAAACCCCAATGTACGCAAACTATGCATACCTGTACTGTGAACAATTTTTTTTAGCACCCACTATTAACAAGTTTTTCTCTGTGAGCAGTGAGCACAAATTTTACCCCCAAGCAAGTTTTTAGCATGTTTCTCCCAAAAGTTGATCAATCCCTAAACAAGTTTTTGCCCAAATTTGACTCCTAAACAAGTTTGATATAAAATTGGATTGATTCAGCCCATATTTATTCGTCGAGCTATGAGTTTTGAAATATTGGACGAGATGCATCGCATTTTGCTGCACAATCTATGTTAACTATAACTAAAATTCACATGAAAAGCATCCATCTCAGTCTAGGTTGGTGATGTTACCTGATGAAGGAGACTCTACCGACATGACAGATACAGATCCAGATCTAGCCAAAATGCTATACAATCACACAAACATATGTCATTGCTATACATAATTATTGCTATACACATAACAAATAAAACTTTGTCACAATTTTGCTATATATGCAAAATTCTGACACTTAAATTATGCCCTGACAAGATGTGTTTGACTAAGAAAGTGGAGTCCAATTGACATTTTGAACTCATAGCGAGACCAATAAATATTGGGTGCATAAAAGCATCTAATTTTATCATTATTATGTTTTGGATCCAATATTTTGACACACTTGGATTCATCAAAACAATTAATGGTCCAAAAGAAACACAAAGTAACCCCACTTCATGATGACACATGGCCATACAAGAAAATCAATATCACTGTGACATGTGAATTGGCATGCACCAGTGACTTTTTCCTCAATATTTTATTATTGTGTTGACTGACTGATGTACCAGTACATTCTGTGTTGTAAACCTGATTGCATTCTCTTATTTCCATGATTTGACTGATTTAAGTTTGTTATTCTTTCATTTGAGTTATACAACTTAGGACTGTCAAGAGATAGTACTATTTACTCATGCTGTCAAGTGAAGGAAATTTAAATTTTCTGACAGAGATTCCTATAAATTTTTATAAGGTAAACTAGTGGTTTGGGGATTGCATGTTAAAACTATCTTCAGAGTTGCATTCTACATGTACCAAAAAGTAGACCATTTTGGGGCTGTGTATATATGGTGGTGTACATTAGTGCCGTCGTCGACATGCCTTATGTCGACATAATGTCGACGTTGGCACGAATCCCGACATGTCGACATCAAAAAAAAATTCTTAAAAAAAAAAAAATTTTTTTTTTTTTTTTTTTTTTTTTAATTTTCAAAAAATATTTTTGGCCAGAAAAGTAAGTTATAGGCCCAAAATTACTTGTTATTCAAGGTTGGAACCAGAGAAATACTGCTACTAAAAAATAAAAAAAAATGCCAATTTTTTTTTACAAAGTTGGATAAATTTGTTTATTTTGATTACCTTTGCTTCTATTGAACAGTCAGGGACACATTGAATTAGTATGCATTGCTAGCTGTTCAATAGAAGCAAAAGTAATTAAAATATACAAATGTATCCAACTTTGTAAAAAAAAATTGGCATTTTTTTTTTTGAGTAGCAGTATTTCTCTGGTTTCCAACCTTGAATAACAAGTCATTTTGGGCCTATAACTTGCTTTTCTGGCCAAAAATATTTTTTGAAAATTAAAAAAAAAAAAAAAAAAAAAAATTTTTAGAATTTTTTTATGTCGACACACTGTCGACGTCGGTATACGAATTTTATCGACATGTCGACATTAAAAAACGGTGCCAACGACGGCACTAGTGTACATGTCATGTTTTGAATATTGAGTGGAAAGTGAGACTAGTGAGTATATTCCCAACAGCACAAGTGAAATGTTGGACCTTTACTTTATTTTATACCAACCAGGCATAGCATAGCTTTTATTATAAATACATGTAGTTGCATGATACCGTCCGCATAACTACAAGTACAAGTAGCAAAATTGCCATTCGAAGGGTGAACTATTTTTGCCTAGTTTGTAGGTATGAGAGGGAAACATCAGTTTTTGCTAGTCGGCAAAAATGGCCTAAACCGGCAATACAAATTTACATTGAAATTTAAAAGAACCGCTTGAAAACCTACATAAATGTTGTCTATACTTCACTTGACCCAAATATATGATTTTTTTTGGTGATGAGAGACTCGCACATGGAATTTCAGATGGATTTTGATAGCAGTTCCATTAAAAAAAGCTGCTATCGTCATGAGACTAAGATAGATCTAGAAACACCCCCCGAAATGTTTTTTTTGGGAATTTTGCTAGCTGAATCTTTTTGATGAAAGTCAATCTTTGACTAGATGTAACTTTGCTACGGAAAGTGCTATGACAAAAAGGTTTTCAGTGTTGGCTTTCTTTACTCAAGGGCTTTAAGTTGATATATAAAATGATGCAGTTTGATGGCAAATTTGAATTCACCTGGCATACCATAGATTGTGTAGCAAAAATGCGACTATGATTATGAAATCTGATTGATACCAGCTGAGCCTGATCATAATCATCATATTTTTTATACAAACGTCGTCTGTAGGCCTACCCTAAAAATGCGGTATTTTTATTAATATTTTTTATTTATAAACAGATTAAACACATGAACATGCATTTAAACATGTCCACGGATGTGCATATTGGCTAACACTTTCATATTGATATGAATGACCCTCCCCTTCAACTTTGCTCAAGAAATCTAGCCAAGAACTTGCTCACCGATAGTTTCACATTCAAGGCTAGAGACCATTGCATTCAAAATTTAGTCGGATTCGCCGAAGCATGACACCGTGTAAAGCAAAGGAAGTTCAGAAGTAAACACAGCCGATCACGACAGGCGATTGCATCAAAAATGTTGCTAAAATTGCACTTCAGCAAAATTTTAGACTCTCCAAAATAGGCAAATCTTGCTCAAAAGACACAGTTGACTCATCGAAATAACTTTCATCCAAATTTCAACATTAACAGAATAAATAACCTCCGGTGCAAAAAATTGCATCGCTGTCCGACCGAAAAATGATACCAACGCACTCTAGCATGCTAGCATCGAATGCGTAACTATCGTGTGCAAATTCGAAGCTAGAGTTCTCGAGTAACTTCAACTCAGTAAAGATCCATAGATGATGGAATAATGGATAGAGAACAAGGGTACTCCGTCCTCCGACTCATCAGCTGGTTCAGCATTACAAAACCATGAAACAAGTTCAAGGCCACTCATCATGACATGATCTTCTGTCATGATAATAACAAAACATTCACGGAATTTTCACCCTCTTTTCCAAACTGTATCGTCACTTTAATACATCATATTTAGGCCTACAGAGAAGCAAATACTCACATGTATTTCATATGTTTTATCTGTTCCATCTAAAAACATGACACGACAGATCACAAAGTGTTTATTTTTGGTAGCAGGTACTCGCACCTCCGTACCGTATTCCCCACGGCGACCCGTCCCATGTTCTCGCCTATAGCGTCGGGAGAATCGCTTGGACAAAAATCGAAACATTTTGGCAGCCGATTTCTTCTCAGCCGGTATTCCAGGCACTCAGGTACATCTGCATTTGTTTTGAATTCCACTAACTAGCAGTAATAGCCGGTATATCGGATACGATATGAGTAATTCACCTCAGAAATTCTCCGTATTACGTCCTGAATGACAACCAAAGACTTCCGTAGTTTCTACGCTGGTTTCCTTTCTAATCGCTCATTTAACGTGCAAGTATCCTATGAAATGAGAAACTGGGAACTGAACATTTTTAACCTCGTTACAAGTGTTTTATACCTCACGCGTGTAAACATTGCAATGGCAAAAGCACTTTCAAAATGATTTTAGCGTTCCCAACAGTTACAAAATGAGTCTATTAAAATTCCATTTCTAGTACGCATGCGTTCTTCAATTAAAAATTAAGGGCACGTCCCAATTTATAATTAGGCTAAAGCCTAGAAAAAAAATGTTTGATTGTCGTAACATAAAAAAAAAAAAAAAATAGGAAGGTCGATCGGCATTTTTTTAAATTTTTCTACACATTTTTTTAAATGTGTGTAGAAAAATTTTAAAAAAAGCGGTAAATTGTGTTTTTTTCTTTCTTTTTTTTAAAATTAATTAATTAATTTTTATATGCCCCTACTTTCGATACGTAAAACGTGTACCGTAAAATGGGGTAATATTTTTTTAATGGTCATATTTTCGTACAGCAATATTGTTTTTAGTCATATTTGGTGTCAATTTGTTAAGAAATATATTTGGAAGAAATCATAGTCGCTTATGCCAATTTCTGGATTTTTGACCAAAAATGAGCATTTTTTTACATTTTTTTTCAGTAAAATTAAAAATCGATATTTGAGAGCAAGGATGTGTGCTTGATTGATTTTACAAGGGTCAAATGTCACAAAAAACAAGAACTTACCCATGATAAAGCGAAGATCAATTTTTTGGATTTTTTTTCTTCATGGAATGTATAGTATTATTACTCTGACCAAAGTTGCCCCAAACGCGGGGTAACTTTGGTCATGCTATATTTAACCCCTAGGGCACCCTTACAAAATTATTTAAAAATCTTTTTCAACTTCAAGGTGTAGAAGGGAACCCTAATGTCATAAAAGAGTTAATTAGAAATATAATTGGTTTTGTTTGGATGCAGTGGTTTCAAAACTCTGAAAAGTGCCCAAATTTACCCCATTTTACGGTACCCCTGTGCATTCTAATAATATTTTGCATAATTAAGCGTTGCAAGTTTCCCGTCACCCGCTCACATCACCTTTTCATTTTGGGGGCCAAAATTTTCGTTCATGAAAAAGTCAATTAATTTGAAAAGTTGAGATGGAATGAATCATGTCTGACATGCATGGCCCTGTACATGAGCTTACATGCAGATCATCATAGGCCTACAGTACAAAAACTCAGGTGTTAAAAGTAATGACCGGTTGGAGTCAATAGAGGGCCTACATCCAGGGGTGTTTAATATTTTTTACACTTTTGGGTGTTATTTTTTATAATTATTGGTGTCATTTTTGACACCTGGATGGTGACATTAACAGCAGGCCTAACACCAAAAGTGTTTAAAAAAAACGCCCCTGGGTGCGGTCTTCTATTTAGTCCAACCGGTCATTATAACACTGGCGTTTTTGCAGTGTATCAGTTTTTCTTTTTAGTTGTAAGGGTAAAGGATGTAGTCAAAATAATAATTTAAAGATTACGTAGGCCTACTATACCATGTATTTGACGATTTATGCAAAAATTGCTATTATTTCTTTTCATTTGAATCCCGGGATTTGAATAAGCTTGAATAAAAAATAAAACAAATTCAAATCTTTTCTCTGTTGCAAAATGTCTATAAAAATGATTTATTAAGCATTCCCTAGTATGGTTTGACATAGTTACATCAAGGTATAATGAATAATGAATATAAGAATAATGAAAGAGCACTCACATACCTTATCACTCTCCAAAATGCCTATTTTCATTGCCTATAGGCCCTTTTGTCTGATGATGTGGAAACGTTTTGTCAATGAATTTTATGGTCGAGCGAACTTTTTATTTTTTGCCTTTTAATGTTATTATAATATTTATTTCCGACCAATGCAATGTTTCTTTGTAAAACAACATTTTTACTGTACTTGTGTATGAGGATTAATGGTCTTTGGCAATGTAAAAATTGGTAAAACTACTTTATTACTATACTACACATGTTTATAGGAAGATTAATGATCTTCGGCAATGCATAACCTGGTAAAACTACATTATTAATGTCTTTGGCAATGCAATAACAGGCATACAAAACTTAATTATTACTGTAGGTGGAAAGTAAAGATTAATGGCCTTTGGCAATGCAAAAACAGGTAAAACTATATTATTAGGCCTCTGTACATATAATGTGTGGGAAGATTAATGGTCTAATGCAAAACAGTAAAACTACATTATTAGTGTAGGCCTACTTATTATGTGGGAAGATTAGTGGTCTTTGGCAATGCAAAAACAGGTAAAACTACATTATTACTGTACTTGCATGTGGGAAGATTAATGGTCTTTGGCAATAAAACTACATTATTGCTGATGTGGATGGGAAGATTGGTCTTTGGCAATGCAAACTGAACAGGTAAAACCACATTATTACTGTACTTGTATGTGGGAAGATTAATGGTCTTAAGTTGGCAATGCAAAAACTTGAAAACTACATTGCGCTTGAAACTTTACTTTTTCTCTGCCAATTTCGATGCCTAGTGTACACTTAGGCCTATTATTAAATTGTAGGCCTATTAATTACATTAGGCCTATGCATGTTGTATCACATAATTTTATAATAATTTTTACCGAAATGTTGGTAAAAAAACAACCAAACAAACAAACAAAAAAACAACGGCAAAAACAACAACTAAATTTACCGCTATTTTTTGTATTCATTTACTTTTTGTTTATTATTATTTTCCTTACAATACTCAATACATATTGTACTTTAGTGGCCTTGACTAGATTTTCTAGTTCTTTCGTTTTAGTTGAAATCTTGCAAAGTCATCCATGCGGTTGATGTGTTTGTGGTTTTGGCCCTATCCTTGAGCATGTTGAGCAACAGAGCATGTTGTGTTTGGTCCACGGTCTAAATAAATAGATAAATAGAGGGCAGCAGGTCAATTTTGCGGTGTGATTTGTATCCAGGGCTCTGTATAGCAAGTTGAAGGTCACTGAGTGAATTCGCGTTTTTGATTTTGTTCAACTTCCAGAGCACAGAAAGTATTGTTTTCTGCAATTGCAAGCATTTCTTTCGCATAGTGGAAGTGCTAGTTGTTCGATGTGAAGTGAGTATTTTTTGTCACAGGAAAATCAAGGTATGAAGTATATTTTCACTTTTCAGCTTTTTAGGGACCGATCGTTATTTACGGCAGGGGGGAATGGGTGTTTTGGCAAAAATATCGACAACAAATTTCGCGTTCCCCCCTCGCGTCCGCCTCAAAATTTTCGCGTTCCCCCTTGTTTTCCCACTTTTCTCCATTTAAAATTTAACAATCCCCCTTCTGGTTCAACTAAAATTTCAGGTTCCCCCTCAAGACCACAAAAAATTTCGTGTTCCCCCTAAATTTACCCATTCCCCCCTGCCATAAATAACGATCGCTCCCTTATGTACACGTGTGTTGCTGTAAATAAGCTTACTCATGTACTGCTGACAAGTGACATAACAATCACTTGATTGGATCAGACATGCATGCATTTATGAGAGGCAAACCTTAGTTAACACATTTGCTAGTCAGCCAAATTGGCCTAGACCGGGGCCCAAACACAATACATATTTACATAGAAATTTAAATGAAAAGATTGGTCAAGGAAACCTACATAAAGCTGCAAAAGGGTGATTGGGCTTGGGGTTGTCACCAGGAATTTCAAATCCTGCTCCCGTGATATTAAATCTAAATTGTACCTCTCCCTGGTACAACCAAAATTAGAGTATGGCTCTGCTGCATGGCACCCAATTACAAAACAAGATTCTCACAGGCTTAATATGATCCAACGGTCTGCGGCTAGAATGTGTATGAATGACTATTCAAGGGAGTCGACCGTCACTGAAATGCTGAAAGATTTGAAGTGGACCAGCCTTGAGAATAGTCGCATTATCACGCGGCTCATCCTGATGTTTAAGATTTCACATAATCTAGTTGATATTGACTGGAAAGACCACCTCACCAAACCCCAACGTTTACTTAAAAATACCCATGCTCTGTCCTACAACGACAACAATCCAGAACTCGCATCCGGGAACTAAGTTTCTTCCCATGGACAACCAAGGCCTGGAATGACTTGCCCCATGGCATATTGGATTCAACTAAACTCACAAGCTTCAAGACAGAACTTGTCAAACTCCTGGACTCAAATTTCATAGCCCTCAACAAACCCAGTCACTCCAACAATTAGGTCATTTATAGGTCAAACCCTCTGATGTGATGTAGGCTTGTCCTGCTAAATCGGAGTACAGCATCCAGATCCAGATCCAGAAATATGTTGTCTATACTATAGGTATGCCAGGTGAATTTAAATTTGCCATCAAACTGCATCATTTTATATATCAAATTAAAGCCCTTGAGTAAAGAAAGCCAAAACTGAAAACCTTTTTGTCATAGCACTTTCCGTGGCAAAGTTACATCTTTTCAAAGATCGACTTTCATCAAAAAGATTCTGCTAGCAAAATTCCCCCAAACAGCATTACGGGGGTGTTTCTAGATCTTAGTCTCATGATGATAGCAGCTTTTTTTAATGGAACTGCTATCAAAATCCCTCTAAAATTCCATGTGTGAGTGTCTCATCAGTCATCACCATAAAAAATCATATAATATATTTGGGTCAAGTGAAGTATAGAAAACATATTTATGTAGGTTTCCTTGACCGACCTGTTCTTTAAAAAAATTGAAATTTCTATGCAAATAATTATGTATTGTGTTTGGTCCCCGGTCTAGGCGAATTTCGCTGACTAGCAAATGTGTTAACTAAGGTTTGCCTGGCATACCTATACTAGTACAATGTAGGTAGTGCCGTACTATACCAATGATTACGTTGCCTTTCGTATTCGCCGTGGAGGACAATTTCGACCTCCTCGTTTATTTACAAACAGAGTGGTAGACAAAGGGCCTGTCAAAACTGTTCCGCTTGTCCAAATACTCAAGTATCAAAAGGATGGTCCACAATAGAGTGATTCACGCAACATGAACATGATGAATAGGATATTAAAAAACTGTGAAGTAGGACCATGTGCTTCTTTTGTCCAATTTGGCATCAAGATTTCGAATGGAAACAGTTCAGACCCAGAACACTATCATGTCAGAAATTAATATTTTGTTCTGGGTCTGATTATTCAGACTAACTTGTAGGGTGTCCACAATCAAACTACCAAGTTAAAATTATGCAAATTTCCTAGCACTGCCACTGCCCCACGCACCCACTGCATAACATCACATGCACAGAACTGACGAATCGTGTGCGTAGGATCGGTGAAATTTTTGTAAAATCTGGTAAAAAACACCTCGTGCATATTGTCCGTCTCCGTTGAAAAACTGGATCCTCTGCAGTAAAATCCATCATGACCAGCAAACATCTTTGTTTTGGACGATACCACTTCTGGCAGATCATTGACGTACAGGACGAAAAGGATTGGTCCCAATACTGAGCCCTGCGGTACGCCGCTTAGGACATCAGCCCACTCTGACAAGCCTTTCCTTACTCCAACTTGTTGTTTCCTGTCTTGGAGGAAAGCTGCAATCCATTCAAGGATTTTGCCGGAGATACAATAGGCTCTCAGCTTTGACAAAAGCCTTTTGTGAGGGACTGTGTCAAAGGCTTTTGAGTAATCAAGGTAGATAACATCAACTCCAAATCCTTCATCTAAGCTGTGTAGTATATGTGTGCTTTTAAAACACATCATACACATTGTTGATTCCGCCATATACATGTACATGTTGTACATGATATATGCATCATACGCATTGTGAGTTCCATCTTGTCAACTTACAATGTAGAGCAAAAATATTTTGGTCCGACATTTTTAAGTGTGGACAAGTATTGTCACAAGTGGATAATAGGGAGTTTCGATATCCACAACAGACTGTTCTGTGACGATTAAGCACCAAATTTGTCGTCATCGATTTTGTATTTCATCGTTGTCCAAATTCTACAATAAGGAGTCTGACATCTGTCGTGGCAATGACAACAACGTTTGGTGTTTTACCGTCGCAGAACTATTCGTCGTGGAAAACTCCCTATTTAGTAAACAGGAGACATACTGGTATATCAAGCATGAACAGTATTGGGGCACCATGTGCTCCAAATGGGGTGACAAAGTTACCCATGGGGTTGGGGCTACTTTGCCAGGCATTATAAATTCATCCACTTTGAAGTAAGTTATTCCTTTCAAATGGTCAACTCTGTCAGTCTGTCACCCTTTACACAATAATGTTACCCGGGTACCCGCCCTTAACCATACCTGGGCACACAAGTACCTGTGAAATCACACCCTCGGTTCTAATACATTTTCTATTCTTTTAAACTATAGATTATCAAGTGAAATTCTACACAGACCAGAACCCCACTGATAGATCTACAAGATGGCAGTCGCACCATATTGCCCTTCCAACACCACCATGGCAAATATCTGGATTGACAACGGTCTGTCCAGATGCTTTCTAGAAACACTGTTTGCCTCCTTTCAAGCATTTGTCATGCTCATTCTCGGAAGCATCCAAATCCTTCTCTTCTGGAAAAGATCCGTTCAAATCGAAGACCGCTTCAAACCCGGTCCATTGTGGTCTCGTATTCAAATAGCTGTAACGATACTAATGATCGTACAGTACATCGCACGTATCATCTTGCTTGCAACGATAGGTGATGAAGAAATTTACGGCTACATAGAGCTTAGTACATGTTTCTACATAGCAACTTACATCCTCTCTGTGTTTATAATATACATGGAAAGATCCTGGACCTTCCTATCCCGACACGCTCGTGGTCACGGCACCATCATTCTTCTGTTTTGGTCAGCTGCGTTTCTGCATGAGAACCTTGCGTTTATTTCGTGGAAGAGCCCTCATTGGTGGTGGAAATTAGACAGTGAAACTCACAAGATAGAGTTTGGATTGTGGCTGTCTCGTTACGTGTTGACGTTGTTCTTGTTTGTGGTAGGGTTGAGGGCGCCGGGACTGCCGAAGAAGAGTTACATGTTGCTGGTAAATGAAGGCGATGGAGAACAAAGGGTGGTGAGTATTAGGAAAAGGGTAAATACCAAATTAAATTAAGCCATAATGTACAAGTTCTATCAAATTTAAATTTTGTTATACTTAACTCAAAATTCTGAAATAATAAAATAGTAGTTTTAACTGTCAGGAAAGGTTTAAAACTGTCCATTTTAGCCAAAATAACAAGGTAAAGTATTCGCTGTTTTAATGTGGAGTTCTACATGTATGTTTGAATATGACATATCAAAATTGCTCTATGGACCTGGCAAACACAACTAACTTGGCTGATTGCATTTGGGTGTAAGTTGAGACATGTAAATATGATTACAAATGTGCCAAAAAATCAGGTTTGAAACAAGTTAATCAATTGAATATTATAAAATTGTATACATGTATGTGGTTCAATGCAAGAAATGCACTTGATTAATCAAAGCGAGTTTGGGGGTTCAGAACAGGGTGCATTGTGGGATATCATGGTTGGATTCACGCAATATTTCAATGGCCACAAATTAAACTTGTACAATTTGGAAAAAAAGCTTTTCAAATTTAGCTCACCAATTGTTTGGTCTGGATATCGACCATGAGGTTGTTTGGACCTACCTTTAGAAGTGCAAGTGTTGTAAAATCAAATCACAGGAATTTCCAATCAGTCAAAGTTTGTTCTCACTATGAACTATGGGTAGATTGTATTAAATTGTGTCATGTGTCGCATCAGACCATGCATTCTGTTCTGAATTACAGAATCAGCTTAGTGTGCACTTCCTGTTCCAACCTTCTTGATTATAGCATACTCCAAAATGTAATACATGTATAAACATTATTTTGAAGAGTGTACACTGTAAAAAGATTGAAGCTATAATCAACCGTATGAGCTTGTGTGTAAACCTAATGGCTGGAGCAGCAACAAATTTGACACCTTTTGGCGATGGAGTTCTCTTCTTATGCATGATGATGTCAAGTATATGTATGTTGGGATGGTTATTTTATCAAATTAATATTTTTGCATTGAAACAATGTTTTGGTTTTTACTTTTTTTACAGCCCCTGTTAAATGAAGATCCCAACAGCAGAGATGCCCTCACCGAGTCAGCTTGGGCAGATTTCTTCCACAAGTGCTCTCTGATTTGGCCGTACGTGTGGCCAAAGGGTCAGTATTTACTCCAGATACGTGTGGTGATCTGCTTGTCGATCCTAGCAGCCGGTAGAGTAATCAACGTGTTCGTGCCAATGCTGTATAAAGACATCAGTAAGTATCGAGATGATTATTTTCATATCCTTGAGTGTTTTGATTTTCATGTATCATATGTGCATAAAAGAATCTTAAAGCAAACAAAAAAAATTAATTTTTTTTAAAGACGATGTACCGTAACTAATAAAGTGGTTGATAGATGGAGAAATTTTTACTTTTTGATACTGCATTTTGCATGTTGCGACTTTATTTCAGAACTTATTCTGGTTTGATGAATGATTGGTAATCTGTCACACTATAATAATCCTGTCACAAAAGGCGGCGGAAATCACTCTGCAGGAGGAATCCAAATTAGTCACTTTTGAAACTACCCTTTTGTAATTCAAATGCGTATAACGTGGGTGAATGAAGTATCATCGTGCCAAATGAGGTATCAAAATATGTAGCTACAAAATTCCCTATCAATCAATTATTTTATTTTGCAATTTAGTTTTAGTTTTATTAATTACAAAGTGACTTATGTTTTATCATTGTTATTTTTGCTTACAGTCAATGCTTTGACGCCACAAGATGGTGAAAAAGTAGTGTTTCCAGCTGCGCTGATTGGTTATTATGTGTTGGCCAAATTTGCTCAAGGAGGCGGCACTGGTAAGTGTTTGTTTGTTTGTTTGCACATCATCGTTGGGCAGGAAAAACCTCCTATGTGTTTGTGGCCCCTGAACATGTTTAAAACCAAAATGGCCAACCGGTTACATAGGAGGTTATGCTTTAACCATGTTCAGGGGCCAATGACACATGAGAGGTTTTCCTGCTCAACGCCGACATCTTCCTGGAAAAAAATTGTTGGGTCGCTTTAGCACAATGTACTGAATCCAGTCCCCTGTCCGGTACACTCCGTAGTTTGTAAGATTTCGTATTGTTAGACCCTTCAGCATTCCATGACTATTCAATTTGAATTTTACCATCCACTGTGGAAGATAAAATGGAAGATTCACACTGCACAGGGCAATTTTGGGGCCCCAAAAATGTGGGGGCCCTGGGCCCGGGCCCATCTGGCCCTATGGTAAATCCGGCCCTGGGTATTGAGGGGGTCTGTATGTGGGATGGATGTGGGGTTAGGGGCCAGGAGCATAGCCAGCTTAGCAGCCCTCGAATTAAGGATCTGAAGGGGCACGGCAACTTTTTTAGGGCAAGTTGATAATTGCCTTGGATTTTCACTGAATAGGCAAGGCAGCACGGCAATTTGTAATATTTCAAAAGGGCATAAAGGCAACTGTTGAAAATTTGAGAAGGGCACCAAGGCAATTTTTCAAAAGCGAATTGCCGTCAGCTGAATTCGACACCAAAGTAAAATTCGACTCTCAACTTTACACTAAAACTAACCTGATTGCTTAAAAAACCTGCTTTAAAAATAAGCAAGCAATCAAATATCAACAGTTTAATTTACTTAAATTTTGCGATCCCTAGTTCTGAGCTGCAAAACTGACTCGAAACAGCGATGAAACAGCTGTAACTTTGGTAATAATATTGATCGAATTCGCCGGGATAAAAACTATTTCGTGCAAAACATATTTAGAGATGGGCTCACATGTACAAGATAAGACGATACCGGAAGGGTATCGCTATCGGTTTGCAATGGGAAGTCAATGTTTGCTAATCGAGAGATTAACTGATTTGCCCAGCGCTCAGATTTTGTTCATGACACGAGGTCGAGGAAGCTTAGCTGTTTAGTTACTAACAGCGTTTCTGATTGGTCGATGGTACGCTGAAGGTGTTTCTCTGACCAATCGAGAAAATGAAGTGATTTCTAGCAACCAGATAATGTATAAAAGCCGATGTGATTGGCTGAATATGTACGCTTACGTAGGGGTAATGAATATTAATTCACAACAAACTATGCTCAAAATAGCGATCGTGTTCAATATTTTCGATCTAATTTTCCACAATTTTGCGGGGATTTAACCAGTACTTGTTATTGATTTTATAATGAAGGGGCAGGGCTGGCCGGCTAGCTGGCACCCACGGCAACTTCATTTAGGGGCACGGCAAGTGACTGCCGTCGGTAAAGGACATATTTTGAGGGCATTGCGGCAATGGGGGTGGGCACCCACGGCAATATGCCGTCGGTGCCGTGGGTTAATTCGAGGGCTGCAGCTTAGGCCAAAAAAAAATTGTTTGCTTGTCCATAGATCACTTTCAGAAGTTGTATGGGTTGGTTAGTCGGGAAAAAATTTTTTTTTCCAAGTACCAAAAGTATAATAATGTGAAGTACTTTTTGTATGTAAAACACCTGGGTAAAACACTCACTGACCACAGAATTTCCACCAAAGACAAATTCAAAGTAAACCCTACTTTATTTGACATGTAAAATACTGCATTTCTAAGTTCAACAATGTTTTTGTGTAGACACTGAGGGTGATAATACGAAATATCGAACCCCTAGCCAGGTTCGACTGGACAGGGAAAAACATGCAGGAAATGGTATTTTACAACATTTATTTTATATCTTCAGTTTTTCAGACGAAAAATTCATGAATCTTTTGGGAAAATGGTAAAAAAACCCTTTTTTCAAAAAAAAAAAAAAAAAAGTTCTACGGTCGGGACTGCCAAGACGGTCGGTCGGACGAGGACAAGCAAACAACTTTTTTTTTTTTGCCTTAGATAAGTGTAGCCTGGTTCTTCCCTTTGGCTTATTTACAAGGTGGTTATTTCTCCCAAGTTAGAAGGGGAAGAAGATGCAAAAAGGACTGATTAATATCATTGGCTATTCCAGTTGAATTCCACAACCCCTATTGAAGACATGACCTTAATCTTCCACACAGGGGGTGTAGATTCCAAATGGAATCACCCATTCAGGTTAACCCCATTTGAAATTCACACTCCTTGTGTGGAAGATTAAGGTCCTGTCTTCCATAGGGGGAATATGGATTTCAACTGGAATAGCCCATCTCTACTTCTCAAAACAAATTCAGTAATGAATGATCTTTTATTTTGTACATTATACCTCATTTTGTCGTCTGCATCACATAATTGTCTTATCTCAAAAGGCTGCCTTGTGTGACTTTTTTTTTTATTAGTGTCACTGATATTAATTTTGAGGTTTTATTGTCACAATATTACAAATCATGCCCATTAATAAAAGAAAGAAGCATGTGGAAAAATATAATAACAATACAGCAGTGATAATAAAAATACACAAGGCAGCTTTTTGAGATACGGCAGTACTGTGTATGATGCAGACAACGATTTATCCAACCATTCTACTCCATCCTCATCACAGGTACAAGTTTACTCAACAACTTGCGTACATTCACATGGATTAGAGTTCAGCAGTACACAACAAAAGGCATCATGGTGCGACTCTTCTCTCACCTTCATAGGTAATAAATTATTCATCTCTAAAATCTAAACAGGTATTTCTGGTTTGTTTTCAGATGTTGGTGTTTCTGTTGGTGTTTCTATTTTCCATTCCATTATTACATACCGTATTTCGTCAAATAGTCGCCCCCCCCCCCTCAAATAAACGCCCCCACCACTTTTTTTTTTTTTGTTGTTTAAAAATGCCGATATTTCCATGCCATCTTGTGTAGTAAGCTTACCAAGTTCCCCACATGGTCGATAATAGCGTCAATAATTGGCGAAAATCTGGATTGGAAACCCGGAAGTGAGCCAGAAGTCAGTGTTTCTAGTTCATATTTCATCATTTTAGCGTTTTTTATCGTTCTAAAATTGACCTTGAATAAACGCCCCCCCCCCTCTTGGGAAAATGTAACAATTTGATTGATAAGGTCGTGTGCAGAATCTTGATACCAAATTTGCTACCAAACACTTTAAACTGACAAAGATTGATACCAGTATATGAAATTTGGTGCATTTTCAAAAGTTGCAAATCAAATCGATGCATGTGGTCGAAATTGCTAAGCGTGGTCAAGCTTGCTTGCCCGCCCGCAATGGGCCCATGCAGACTTTCTCAAGTGTCAGTACAATGCACAGTTTATTCAATTGTTAATTTGAAAATGAAGACTTTATCCAGGTGTTTATATGTGATGTGATCAAGCTAAATAAGGGCTCATATTGAAATTCCCTTACACAGGAAGGTGTGTGCCATCCTGCAGCTTTTCTGTGCTAGCCTTCTTTTGTTAAAATCCTGTGTGATTATAACACTACAATTAGCCACTTAAATTAGGAGCGCGCTTTCCTGGGTTGTGCGATGAGCCGATTAGTTCAATTAGTTCAACAATCAATAAAATTGCCAGTCTTTGATAAACTTTTATTATAATCCTTGTCACCAGACCACTTCAAAAGGCAGGGTATATCACTGATGCATATAATCCATCCGCTTTATGACCGAGCTTTCCTGAGGCTCGCGCTTAGCGAGGGGAATCCTGCCTTCTTTCTGTGTGAAAGCGTGGTAGGGTATTTCAATATGAGCCCTTAAAGTCATTTGTCGCTAATATTGATTTTGAGATACAGCCAATAATAGTATTCAACTTCTTTTATATTTTATTGTTCTGAGCAACACTTAAATTCCAATTGTGATGGAGTTTTCATTGAAATGAAGATCTAAAAAGCGGCATACAATGAAATTAAAAACTGAATTTTGATCTTCCTTTACAAACAACTCATTTTGCTTGATCTCTTGATGCTTGATATTGGCGGCTTCCATTAGTTAATTATTATTAAATTCTGCTTTTTTAGGTGCATAAAACACAAGGACATGAAAATGTAAACAAAAATTGTAATATAATGCACCCTAATATTATAAAAGGGTTTTTAGCCAACATATTTGGAATATTTTGGCAAAAGGATATTGTGCAGGTAAATTTAACATAACATTTTGGGTGGGTAATTAGAGGATGTCTCCGGCAATCACAACATTATGCCTTATATGATAGAACATTAATTATCAAGCACAAATCACCTGATTTTATTTGAAACAATTTCATATTGACCATTAAAACGAATTAATACAGCCGTCTCTCAACATGCAATATTCAAAATTCCCGGGCGCCGGAATTGTCCAGTGCAGTGACATCCTAGTAATACAATGAAGGCTGACAACAATTGAGCACAAGTAACCGTGACGTCATTGCACTAGACAATTTTGGCGCGGGAATTTTGAATATCGCGTGTTGAGAGCTGGCTGTTTTTATTGGCTCTTAGCGTAGCTAGTGAGCCTTAGTCATTGTAGTCAGTGAGGACTGTATTTTTGCTACATATTTTGGCCACTTGCGTTCTTGCTTTTTATGCTAAGGTTTCTTTTGTTTATGATATTTGGCTTTGAAATTACGTTCCAAGGTTTGCTTAGTTATTTAGCAATCGATTGCACTCCTTTAGAAGTGAATTTGGGGTGGGGAAATTACTTATTTTGAAGTGAGAAAAGTCAAAAGTCGTCATGAGAAACAAGTCATTTCTATCGTTTTGCTTGGTTCCCTGTATGCGCTAGAGATTATTTTGGTCTGAGTAATTTAAGTTGTGAGATCATGGCGGGAATTGACGGATTGCACTATTTTTCTTTGGGAAAGTGACCTTTTATCATTGCGGTGATCTCACATGGATAGAAACGTGATTGGATGATTCCTTTGTCCAGATTGTTTATTGAGTTCTCGGGAGTTTTGTTACCATGGGACAACACTTCAAAATATTTAGAGACCAGCGGCGTAGTAATTTAATTAAATGAACGCTAAATAACCATGGTTGCCAAAAAAATTCAGCCCGAATCGCAGGTCAAATAAAAGAAAAATCGCCCAATTTTTTTCTTTACCCTTTGTATTCTATGGGGCAGGAAATTGTCCCTGGGAAAATCTTCAAAAGTCGCCTAATTGGGTTACCAAATCGCGGGTTTGACAACCCTGAAAACAACGTCTCGACAGCGAAGGTCACATCTGGCTATTCATTATCATTGTTTGTCTGGCACGCTTTCTACAGCGTGGGTTGGGAATTCTGAAAATCTGTAAAAGGTGGGTTTCTAAAAAGCGTGTGAGCAATATATAATTATAAAGCGTAGGGGTAACGCTACCAATTGAAAAAAAAATATAATAAAGTAATTTGATGATCTGTTGAAAAACATTCATATTTTCTTCATAAATCTGGAAAGAAAATGTCAAAAATTAATTTGCTGATGTTTTCAATTCATACGACGTCACCTGTAGTAGAATCGACGCTACCGTGAGTTTTATGAATGAATATAATTTTCAGTCTCTACATCAGCCGCTTTGGCCCGCTCGCTCACACTTGTTTTGTTCTATTTCTATAATGTGCTGTTGTTTGTATGCATGCATTGTGTGCTGGGGGCGAGGTGTTTGCGCGGATACATAACTTGAGTATGCGTGGTTCTTAGGTGTGGATGATTTAAATGCATTTTAGTCGTTTATATTGCTATGTTTATTTGGTGTGGTATTTTACAGGGATATATAAAAAGGGGTGTGTTCTAATTATTTTCTTATTCTCCTTAATCATGTTTATGTAATCACGTTTGTAAATTTTACTCCAGTAGGGCCTACATGTGTAATTTTTGTAATTTTGTGTATGAACGCACCGACGGGTAGGCGTGTGCCGCTGGTTCAAAAGCGTATGTTCGAATAAATAAATAAATAAATAAATAGAAGTGGAGCGATCCGAACCACAGCGGCCGTGTAGAGAGTATCCCGGGGAGAGTATAGACTGACGTATTCATGTATTCAGGATCTCACAGGTATCTCAGCATTCTACCATTTGCCCATGTGTTACTTCGATAAACAATCTAAAGTCGTATCTTTTCGATGCAGTTGCAGTGATGCAGTTTTGCCAACATTTAATTTGTCGCAAATGTTTCAGATGAATAAGAAAATCATGAGTATTTGATAGATGAAGATAAATTCTGCATCAATTCGGATTCTGAAATGGATTGATGGCGCAGATAATGATAAAATGGACCCGGAAGTGACTGTATGAAACGGCGGGCGCCGATGTTCAGTCTTCCGAATTTGATATTAAAGTAATGCTGTAAACAATCTAAAGTCGTATCTTTTCGAAAGATGATTGCAGTTTTGCCAATATTAAGTCGCAAATGTTTCAGATGAATAAGAAAATCATGAGTGTTTGATAGATGAGGATAAATTCTGCATCAATTTGGATTCTGAAATGGATTAGTGATGGCGCAGATAGCTGAGACTATAATAGTCTCAGCAGATAGTGATAAAATGGACCCGGAAGTGACTGTATAAAACGGCGATAGCGCCGATGTTCAGTCTTCCGAATTTGATAAAGTAATGCTGTAAGCTTTGGTCACAAACACTGCATAAGGGTGGGGGTTCAATTTTTGATAAAAAGGGTGTCTGTCTAAAAAGTGTGGGGGAAATATAAATGGAGGGGGTTTGACCCCCTGACAAACGTTCGAAATTTGTAGTTGCTACATACAACTGATCATCACTATTTAATTCACTAGAATCTGTTTGTTTGTCTGTGTCTGCCTCTTTTCTCAGAGACTAGTGTACGTAGTAGTAGCTCGTTCGTTCACGTAGTGATTCCGTTGTCCCACTGGCCTACAAAACTTAGATTGCATGGCGATCGGAGTGTTATCGTCAGAGCACTAGCATAGTAGGGGAAGCATGTTCCTCAAACTTGGTGGGTGGATGCATCTTTAGCCTACGGTACAACAAGTCAGACATACAATATTTTCTCAATTCGAATTTTATCCTTTCTGGGTATGACTGATTTTGTTACCGTAAAATTTGTGTCAATTCCCGATATCACATAATAGTACCGTACACTATAAATGCACCACATTTTGTAGGCTCCAATTGCTGATTACATAGGCCTAAATGAGAACAACTGGTAACCAGCGGCACTGTGCAGTACCGGTCTGTTATTCAATTGCGTTGTGTGTGGGTTATGTGTATTTTATTGTGTAAAATGCCTATGCGGTGATCCACCCAAAAAACAAAATCATCGTATAGATCCCTGGTACTGGGTGCATCTTGACCCCAGCATAAGTTTGTATTGGTTAGTGGGTCAAGGTCACCTGAGGTCATCCAGGGGTCATCTGAGGTCAAATTTGCAAAAACTGTTGTAGGGGCATGAAACTGTGGGTACAGTCAACATTTGAGTCAAATTTCCGAAGGTCATCCGGGTCACCCAGGGGTCATCTGAGGTCAAATTACTAAAAACTCAGTATGGGCATGAAACTTGGTGGGTACAGTCAACATTTAAAGTCAAATTTTGGGAAGATACTAAAATTGTTGTATGGGCATGAAACTAGGTGGGTACAGTCAACATTTGGAGTCAAATTTTGGGAAGGTCATTTTGAGGTCATCCGGGTCACCTAGGGGTCATCTGAGGTCAAATTACTAAAACTGTCGATGGGCATGAAACTTGGTGGGTACAGTCAACATTTGGAGTCAAATTTTGGGAAGGTCATTTTGGGGTCATCAGGGGTCATCTGAGGTCAAATTACTAAAAACTGTCGGATGGACATGAAACTTGGTGGGTACAGTCAACATTTGAATCAACATTTTGGGAAGGTCATTTTGACCTACCAACCTGTTGCGCATTCGACTCCAAGAACAATTGCTTACCCACAAAAAAAGCGTAGAGCCACAGCGCCATTGGTGCTCTTGTTCGTTTTTATGGTCATGATGAGTTTGTTTCAAATAAAATTATATGCTTTGTGCTTGATAATTGTTTTTCTAACATATAAGGCATAATGTTGTGATTGCCGGAGTCATCCTTTAATAATATCAGAGTCCAAGTTTAGAAATTGCTGGGTGGGGCTTTGGGGCATGGGCATGGAACAGAAACAGTATATTCTCAAGCATGAAAAGACTACTAACATTATGTTTCAGAATTCAGTTCACATAGTAAAGTGTGCTGAGGTTTGTGGATCAACGTCTCTAGGCATTGTGCCTGTGCGTAGCGCACTATAAATCACTGCACTTTTTTTTAGTTTAATCTTGTCATCATTTGTGTTTCAGTTTGTCCCTTGGCTGGCATCTGAACAGGAAAACGGGTGAAGTATTGCGTATGATGGATAGGGGCACAACTAGTATCAACAGTCTGCTCAGGTAAGAGCAAGTGTAAAGTAGAGGTGTTATCGACACATGATTTCTAATTCAAAACTTCGTTGGGGAAAAAATACAACAATCGACACATGTCGACACTGGTAATGTATCTAAAAAATGCTGAAAAATGTTGATAGATAAGCTTTTAAGCTTTATTAAAATATCACGCCGATATGAGTTACATATGTACGATGTCCGACTTCCAGCGTAAACAGTGTGTCCAGGGCCAACAAGTGATAAAGAATGCCTTGGTAGTTGACCAAGATCTGGGGCACCAAGGCCAAAACTGAAAAGGCACAGGGCAGGCAATTGTGGACTCCATGAAAATTGAGCCCTGAGAAGCTTATATCGGTACTGAAGTCTAATACCTGTATCATAGCAATCATAAGTGCGTAGCATATTTTATGACATATTTCTGTTGCTTGATCAGAAAAGAGACTGCCAATATATCAATCAAAAGTTGCTAGCAATGCACCAGCCTCAAGTCGCAAATAGTTTACTTCAAGGCAACTTTGCTAACCACAAATAATGCCTAGAACTTTATCAATTGTTACCAGTGTTACCAGTCCCTCACTCTTTCTTTTTTCAACAGTTACATCGTATTCAACATCCTTCCAACAATTTTTGATATCATCATAGCCATTGTGTACTTCATCACTGCTTTTAATGCATGGTTTGGGCTCATTGTCTTTGTGGCTATGGTTCTATATCTAGGTGAGTGTTTCTTGATTATAGAGTGTTTCTTGATTATAGAGTGTTTCTTGATTATAGAGTGTTTCTTGATTATAGAGTGTTTCTACTCAGCCCCCTGCATTAATTTGTATGCCTCCATCATGAATCATACTGTTTTTGCAATGTTCAACGCAGGGGTGCAAATTGTGATTTCTTCCTCAGGAGCAAGGTAGGCTCAAGATTTCCTCAATCATACAGGCATAAAATAGCTTTATTCTGCACTTCAAAAGATGAGAATGTTAACATAGCGTGTATTTTTAGCGCGACTCTATGGTAAATCTTTGAGCTTGGTATTTTACACTAGTTGGGGGTCAATTTGGTGGGACAGAGGCTCCTTTCCCCTTTTATTTTCCTTTACCCCATTTCCTTTTTCATTTTTTGTCAGAGGGAGCACAACTTGTTTAGTGCTTTATGGTTCTTCTTTTTAAATTTCCTCAATATTTTCAGTTTGTCCTCATCTCAGTGGCATTAGTATTAATAAACTGAATTCCTTCATGACTTTTGTTCCCATAAAATCCTCATTGCTGCCTCTCTATAAATTTCCTCAGATATGATTGCCGCCTCTCTGTAAATTTCCTAAGATATGTGCCCTGTTTCCACCTGCCTTCATCCAACTTCCTTTTTTCCTGTTAAATTGCATTGAATACCTCATTACCTCATATGGTGATGAATTGTAAATTTCCTCATATCCCATTTCCATATTCTAACACCAACACCTTCCTCTTTTTTTGCTCTTATTTCTTGAACAATAATGTGGATTCCTCCAAATTTTGCACTTCCATTTAATAGCTTCACTGCCTCACAGCCCTCCTCTATTACCTTGCACCTCACTCAGTCACTCCTCTTCTTTTCTTTCCCCCTTTCTCTCCCCTTTCTTTTTCTTCTCTCTCCCTCCTTTTTCCTCTCTTTCTTGTTTCTTCCCAAGGCATTATTTCCTCATTTTTGACTCTCATTTCCTAGGAGCGGTGCTCCCCACTCCCGCACAATTTGCATCCCTGGTTCAACGTCCATCTGTCCATAATACCATCCGTCCAGATTCTGTATCTCTTGAATGGATAGACAGATTGACTTCAGATATTCTAGGATAAGTAGGCCACAGTCGGAATCTCTGGCTACACTGTTTAGGTATAATTTGCATATTTGTTATTATAAAAAAAAAAAATTCACACATTTTTGACAACATGCATCAAGGTGAGATACAGTGGTGGCACAACAGTGGGGCATGGGGAATAACCCCAGTCAGAACTCTTTTCTCCCCAGTTTTTTTTTTAACCCAAAATTAAGAAATTTCCACGTTTGCACCTTTTTTTTGGCACAAAATTGGTTGATTTTGCCTTCTGAAATTCACTCCCTCTCTCCAAAAAATTCCTGGTGCCACCGCTGTAGAGGTATTGCCTACCAATTCCCAAAGTGGTAGTCCATTTACTATTAAACACCTCCCATTTTTCTGCTGAGACTCAAAGAGCAGGAAAGCTCACAGCACACTGCATTAGGCAAAAGCCCCCTTGAGATACGAACAGAGTTATATCAGATGGAATGGATAATCCAAGACTATTAAGATTTTTAAATTAAAGCCATATTATAACATTTCTGTAAAAATAGATTAGTATATATTTTCCATAAAATGAACAAGGAAAAGAAGGCCACTCCCAACAATCTTGTGAACCATTTTACTGACAGCCTTTGGGTCAAGAGAAAGGAAGTGCTTAATCCAATCTCAACTGCCAGCGAGGCTCTGTAGCTCTCATTCTTGCCATGAATTCTAATTCTAATTTAAATTTGCGGGGTTTAATTTTGTGCGCTTTTCACGGTCGAACAGGAAGCCGCGAATTTTAACCCTGCAAAAATATTTATTACTCATAGTACTTAATGTGTATATGCTTGGAAACGTGAATTTAACACCCACTAAACTGTCCAGAATTGATAAAATTGCGAAAAATAATCCTAGCGAAAATATCTCACTATACAGTATTAATATCTCCAAACTGCAGGTGCTACCATTGCTGTGACTGAATGGAGAACCAAGTACCGTCGTGAGATGAATCTGAAGGACAACTCATGCAAGCAAAAGGCTGTGGATTCTCTACTCAACTTTGAAACGGTGAGAAGTGCAAATAATGACAAGTGCACTTGATTTTTCTTAAATTTATAATTTGTCATAACAAATTGTACGATGGTGTTTATTAGTTTTGTTAAATGTCTTTCTTCATCATTATGATAATTGCAAGGCTGTTGTTGACAATAGAGGTTATCCGTGTTCTATAAGCTGCATATCCTATCAAAGACTGCTATACCTTGTTTAGGACTTTCAAAAGAAGTCCCTGCATGTGCAACCATCACTGTTTCAAAATAGCCCGCCAAAGTCATGCAGGTAACTCCGAGGTCGTGCATTGAATTGGTTTGAATGAGGAATACTATGGGAATCAGCGCCTTTTGTTAGAAGTCACACATGAGTGAAGGTGGATAACCTCTATATAGTTTACAAAGCAATTTTATTGTGGACAAACAAAGATCAATTGTCAACAAAAATCTAGTCAATAAAAATATAAGAGATAAGCTTAAGGGATGGGGTATGAAAGTTTGGACAGTATATAGTGTGGGACATTAGAGCACATCAGACATATCGAATTGCATTCTGAATACGAAGAACGTCCTTCTGATATCAAATAATTTTGATTTTTTGAATTTTAATATTAAACACTTCAGGTTTATTCATGAATGATCATTCTCATGCCTGTGATTTTCACAATTCATCAAGCACAAAAGTCCCTCAAGATGAAATCAGTGAAGGTGCAAATACAATAAGATATGAAAGAAAAAGTGCAGATTCATCAATTTTACAAGGAAATCCATTTTACAGTGATTAAGGTTACCGGACCATTTTTGCGTAATTATAGAGGGCCAGGGGATTCACTCTATCATTATCAAAATTACTTGAAGAAATCAAAGAGCCTTTGAGTAAAAATTGTAGTTTTAACTCCAAAATGATTGTCAGACACAATTTCAATCAATGACAAAAATTATTTTTTGTTAAATCAATCAAAAAACAAATGTTTTATATCAATTTTGAAGTTAGCCTGAAACTGTAAATATGGCCCCTCTCACCTTTTTTAGGTCAAACCATTGTGGAACCTATTTCGCATACATACAAAAAAGTCCAGAAAAAGAATGAGGCCATATATTGTTGAAATATCTTTTGTTGATTTCGAATGATAATGTTATGAAGTCGTAAATTTACAGGTCAGATTCCAAAAAACCAAAACAAAACATTGAGACTCAAATATTTTCCGACTTACGCAATTTCATCATCGTGTCAGTGTCTTATTCATCATTCATACACTCTAAGATAGCGAGAACCAATCAGAGCAAGCGTTAGAAAAATCCAAACCATGCATTAATTGTGTCTAATTGCACTCCGCAGTGTTTTCGCCGGCGTTCGCGGCGCGTAGGCTTGATTCCTTTTTTCGGGCGGGTTGATGCATTTATATTTGGTTCTATTTTCTAATATTTTTAGTGATAATTTTGTTATATAAAAACAGCAAATATCACATGATTTTTCTTCTCGTGTATGAAATAGGTTAATGAACTTGTATTACTTGTTTTCGAGAAATTAGACAAAATAATGCACTTGCGCTGATGTTGATCAACATCAGCGCGTGTGCATTATTTTGTCTAATTTCTCTTCCAACAAGTAATACACGTTCATTAACCTATAATTATTTGTTAGAAGATAGTAGCATGTTTTTTCTGCTTGATGTAATTTTGAGTAAAAATGGAAATGTTAAAGTGTACTAATGTAGCATTATGATACTGCCTTTACAGGTGAAATACTATGGAAATGAAGAGTTTGAAGTGGAGAGGTACGATGAGGCTATCACAGACTACCAGGTATGTATTAAACTCAATTTATACTCAATCGCCTAGCTTCCCAAATTTCAGCTTGTATAGCAATTTTTTACAATTATGTAAACAAATGCTAATACCATAAGAACATCACCTAAATAATGTTTTCACTAATAATTGCTACACAATTTTTTTACAGTAAATCAAACCCTGTTTATACTTATCACAGGGATAGTGATTGCAGACAACAATTTAAATATTCAAAATGCCACAAAATACATTTTTAGAACATCCATTGCTGTCAATAATTATTGCTTTGAATTAATTCATCACCGAAAGTTAATAATCAAGAAGGTAAATTAATTGGCAAAATAATAAATCCAGGTGGTTGGAAATGATTGGTTGATGCATTCATGTGTTGCGAAATCGCTGGGAAGTTGAGATTTCTTCATCTTGCAAAAGCGACATCGTTTTTTCCTTGGGGTTTTTTATCAATTGATCGGTTTGACACTCTGAAAACGGAAGTAAACACTGAGCATGTGTGAGAATCGCTTTTCTGCAAAAGCGATCAAGTATAAATTCAGCTTTAAGAGTGATTAGTTTAAGACAAAAAAGTTTGTCTCAGTAGAAAATGAAAAAACAAACAAAAACAAGCGGTTCTCGATTTAAAAAACGAATCAAATAGTTGAAAAGACTATATGCGAAATACACTTTTCAATTGCTGCTTCGCTGTCAAAAAAAACCCCAATACATAAACAGAAACTCTTGTTTGAGTTTATTTGTGGGCACAGAAATGTTAATTTATTATTATCTTTTCTCTCATCAGAAAAGTGAGTGGAAGTCGTTGGCCTCACTGGTGGTGCTGAATTCAGCACAGAATGTAATCATTTGCGGTGGTTTGTTGGTGGGCAGTATGTTATGTGCATATCTTGTTTCAAAAGGAGACCTTACTGTAAGTGGAATACCATCAAACTTATTTTGACATATTTTTTACATTTTTCAAAAAGCATAATCATAATTTTTCTTTCTTGAGGTGCTAAATTGCATCCCACTTTTAAAGATTTACCTCACATAGCTAATAAGGTAATTCCAGTTGAAATTCACACCCCCCCCCCTATGTGGGACATGATTTTAATCTTCCACATACAATGTAGGGAGTGTGAATTTCAATGGTGTTACCTGAATGGGTGACTCCATTTGAAATCTACACCTCCTGTGTGGGAGATTAAGGTCATGTCTTCCATAGGGGTGTATGGATTTCAACTGGAATAGTCCATTTTAAATGGATTTTCAAAGTTTCCAAGAACACTTGTCATTAATCTGAAAATAGATCATTAGAAAGTTTCATTAACTATACTCCCTATAGTACTTGAGTTTTTTTTCCATGCACGATTTGGTTGATTTTGCTGATTCTCAGAAGCAAGTTTTCTTGTACTCGTAGGACGGCTATTAATACCGATTGGGCTTGCATTCACACAGTTTAGTAAATACCTACAAGTTTCATATCTCATACCATTCTTGTGACTTTCAAGGTGCTGATAGAACTCTGTGTGGAAGAACAAGCTGTTAGAAAAAAAGGCTTGGCAGCAATTGATGAAAGCATTGTTTGTTACAAAATAAAAATGCACACAAATATGTTTGGAATACATACTGCGCAGTTATAAATAGTTGCATGAGGATGAGCACAGAGAACATAGGCGTAGATCCCGGGGGTGGCAGGGATAAATCCCCAATATTTTGCCAGGGGGAATGGTCCATACAAGCATCCGCCCAATGTTGACTGCTGTATGTTGGTTTCTGACCAAATGAACCTCATATTTGGCCATTTTAGCCCCCAAAGTGCAAATTTTTGCGCGCTTCACACAAATTTATTCCACTTTTGCACCATATTTTAGCTCCAAATTGGCGAAATTTTTCGAGCACGAATTCTGTCACCAAAAGGTGCTGGATTTACTATGCTTCATGAATTTTTTTCCAACCCCATCCCCCAATGTCAAAAAGAAATCTATGTCACTGACAGAGAATATGTTTAGCAAAGTCATAAGTACCCTGTGTGGTTCCTTAATGCTCTGCATGCTAGCCATAGGTTTTAACATAAAAATTCAAGTTTTGAGATATTTTCATAAAATATCAAAAGCAATCTTAAGAACCACTGAACCAATCATAGGTACTTGTTTGTACTTATTTTAATGCATTTTTCATGATGATTCCACATATGTTCATGACAATTTACATTTTTTAATTTTTAAAAAAGAAATGAAATTTGTCGTCTGCTGTCTGCAGTCGACACCCGCATAAGGAGTTAAATATCATAAATTATTGTAAGTGTTTTGCTACCACAATGTACAAGAGACCAGTGGGACATACAACTGTGATATATCGTGCCCCTTTGATATATAACTGATTCTTAAACACTTGAGAACGTTCCTGCAATCTCAGTTGTTCTTACCCGTGTGATATGACACGATATCACATGGGTCAGCGTGTGTGCATCAACGCGATACGCGTGCTTCGCCATTTGAACCAATCGGGAGGCGATAGCAACAACGGGACTGATCGATTTTAAGCCCTAGGTAGTTCCTTATAAAATGTAGGATTTAATTACTTATGATATTTCTATTTGAATTGAATTGTCTAAGAATCAAGAATAAAGGTGTTTTTTTTTGCTGTTGTCGTGCATCTATCGTCTCATATAACACGAGGCGACATCATTATTTTTGGCGTAAAACAACTCGGCTTCGCCTCATTGTTTTACTTAAAATAATGATGTCGCCCATGTTATATGAGATGATAGATGTACTCCAGCGGTTAAAAACAATACCTTTATTCTCTAATTATTGTAATTGTTTTGCTACCACAATGTACAAGAGACAGGTGGGACATACAACTGTGATATATCGTGCCCCTTTGATATATAACTGAATTGTGAATATATTATGTTAAACCAAGTAAAGTATTATTCAGATTTCCTTTTACAAATTAACCATCGTGTATACGTGCGCGACGTCTAGCGTGTGCATTGGACCATGTGCAAAATAATACGCGCTGGATGGCTAGCAGTACGCTTAATTTGTAAAAGGAAATCGGAATAATACTTTACAATGTGTATTTAGTGACTTTATTTTTTGTCTCTCCATCAGGGAGGTGACTATGTCTTGTTTTCAACCTATATCTTGCAACTGTACAGCCCGTTAAACTACTTTGGAACATACTATAGGTAAGCTTCAGATTCATTTAGGTGATGCTAATTGCCCGGCGAATTGGTAGCTAGCTTCATTATCTTTTGTAAATTCACATTAGCAGTGAAAAATAAATAAAAACACATGATTCTTATTGAACAGGTGTTATGGAATTTAAATAATTCAACAGGTCTTGCAAATCTTGAGATAAGCAGCAAATATGAAATCCATTAAGGGCTGGGGTATGAACGTTTGGACAGTATTAATTGTGGGACATTATCGAATTGCATTCTGAATACGAAGAATGTCCTTCTGATATCAAATAATTTTGATTTTTTGAAATTCGCAATGTAATACACATTTTATGGCAAATGATTACAAATTGATAAGCATGGCCCGATTTAACTATATAAAGTTTTCTTCTTGATTGAATGACCTTTACCACAAATTCTCATCTGTGATGTTTCATGCCGCTGTTTCAATTTTGATATGAGAGCTTAACAATGTAATTTGCTAGCCTCATAGAAACACTGTGTATTAATTAATTGGTCGACCAAAAAGGCGCTCCTTTTCATTCATAACATTCAAACTAAATATCTTTGAGCCTTGAAATTTCACAGGGTGAATGAGAAATATAGTATCCTTCTTTTGATACCAAACTTTATACCACTTCCGGTAAAATCTGGGGTTCTGGGGATGAGGCTATTAGTGATCGGGCTATGCCCCTTTAACTTAAACTTGACCTAATTGTGCTTAGAGTCCATTATGAAATGGTTTTATTGTTGTATTGGATTTGTATCTTTGTTTACAGAATGATTCAAGCTGCATTTGTTGATATGGAGAACATGCTTGTACTGATGGAAGAAAAGCAAGATGTGAGTAATGAGACTTGTTTTATTAGATATTAAGTACCTTATTCATTCCAATAGGCATTTTGGGTGGGCGCTTATTTTTTACATTGTTTTAGACATCAATCACCGTCTGAAAGTATTTAGTTACTCACAGTTAGTGCGCCCTCATAACATAAAATGTGTCTATATATTATATTGACAAAATGTTTTTGAGGATGCACTAACTGAGTAAACATGGCCATCTGAACATGGTGACCGCCGGCAACAAATACGAATTTGAGACAGAATTACTGTTATCTCAAACTTGGTCTTTTAAAGGCATTTGCAGGTGGTTATTGTGAAGTATTTTTAATATCTATACATCTGCCCACTATGAAATAGCATCATAATATAATTTTGGTGCACATTTTGGATACTTTTGATGCTCAATTTCCCACATGCATGCATGTAAAGTCACTCGACAGGTAAGCGTACAGGAAGTATTTTGACAACCTTGGATGAGCGGTTAATAATTGAATACATGAATCCAAAACCCACCCAAGTCCATGGGAAGTGTATCATTTTAATTCCTTCAGTTAGATTTGCCTGGTCAATATGGTAAGTTGTACATGCAAATGGGTGAGTTAAACTGTATTAGGTATGACGATTAGCATTTCAGGGACTTCGTGGGGTTCATTTTAAATTCTGGACTTGGGTGGTTTTTTGAATCATATGCAAAGACAATAATGTTGGAATGAGATTACCACTAGTAAGATAATACAAAATAAAACACACAGTTATGTATAATGTTGATAAGCATTCTGCCATGTAATATAAACCACACCCTTTGATTAAACCTATTTTTTTTTCAAAAGTCACTCTCAGCAATGAATGTGTTGCAAGCAGTGTCCGAAATAAGGAAAATATGGAGGTTGTCCTGAGGACAACTAAAGCATAAATTCTGCTTGTCCTCAAAGCATTTTGGTTGTCCCCAAAATGTGTCATATTTTTGGATTTAAGGGGGGGTCAATATTTTGTGCGTAATTATAGAGGGCCAGGGGATTCACTCTATCATTAAAAAAAATATTTAAAGAAATCAAAGAGCCCTAGGAATAAAAATTGTAGTGTAATTCACGCCAGATACAATTTCTTTTAATAACAAAAATGAATTTTTGTAATCGATCAAAAACCAAACGCTTTTATACAAATTTTGAATTTAGCCTGAATCCATAAATATGGCACCTCTCGCCTTTTTCAGGTCAAGGCTGTTTTACCATTATGCAGCGAATCATTGTTGAAGCTATTTCACATACATGTCTAAAACACTCTAGAGAAAGAATTTTGCCATATACTGCTGAAATATCTTTTGTTGATTTCAATGATAATGTCTAACGTCAGAAATTTTAAGGTCACATTTCTAAAATCAAAACAAAACATTGCGACGCAGATATTCCCCGACTTATGCAATTTCATCATCGTATCAGTGTCTTTATTATTTGTTTGAGCCCTTTTCCAAATGTTTGTGCTATTTATACATAAAACGGCCAATCTATCTTTACAAAATGCGTCATTTTAATGTAAACAAAAGGCTAAAGATAGCATTATGAGATTTATCTTTTATTATTACACTCTTCCGTACATCTGCCTCCGTGGAAGGACGACCCAAATCCACCATTTTACAAATATGAGGTCTTCCTTGTGTGTAAAAATGTTCTTGTGTGTAAAAGAAGGGCCTGAATATACTCTCTAAATAGTCTTCCAAGTACGTTTAATCATGGTTTCATGGAAGAAACTCCATAGAGTTTGGCCTTTCATCCACAAATATTGGGTATATTTTGGGAAAAAAGGCCCAACTGAAGATGATTATGGTTATACTGACAATGGTTTAACTAAAATACTATTTATTGTAGGTATCTGATTTGGAGCGTGCAAGAATACTGGAAGTTGTTAAAGGCAGAATAGAGTTTGATAATGTCAGCTTTTACTATAACGAACAGTAAGTATGTAAATGATGGGTTCAGTATAGAATTTGATAATGTCAGTTTCTACTATTATCAAAGACAGAGGTAAAAAGATTTTATCGCGTCTGATGTCACTGTCAATTATGATCCTTGATTGGTTTACACAGGTTAATAGCGCGTAAAAGGAAGGCCGATTTATCTGGTGCCGATCGGAGAAAAGGTATAGCAGCAAATGGCGAAAAATTATGTACTTTTACAAGGCAAAAAGCAGCTTTTCTAGGCATTGTTGACATGGTGCCTTCGCCAAAGAAAGTTTTCTACTACAAAGACCTAACTTTTGAGATGGTTTGCATGTTTGAAGATGCAAAATTAACAATAATGCGCCCGGTTATACCGCCACGTTCAGCAAGTCATCATCACAACACTTGTAAACAAACCGTGTTCGAGTTTGATTGACAGATAACGTCACACACGATAAAATCTTTTTATCTCTGTCTTTGATAATATAATGAATAGTAAGTACGCAAATGATGGGTTCACAAGTTTTAAGTTTCCCCCAGAGACTTTTTTAGTTTTTAGAATCACTGAGAAAGTTTTCTACAAAATTAAGAAATTATGAAAGTATTTGGTAGTAGCACATTTTGTTTGACTCAGCTGGTTAAGTTTACAATGTCACACATCATCGTGTTTGGTCACAATGGCTCATGTAAGAAAAAAATGCAATTTTGAAAGTTGCACTTTGGTCCATTCAGCTCTTTAACAATGCAGTAGGCATGGCCTACTGTAGATTATATTATGCATTTTTGTGAGAGTTGCCTAGAGACAGCCTGTGTGAACTCACAGATTGGGAGTGATTCGTGTGCAAATGCCAAATGCAGAGCCAACACAAAAGATCTGTTTGTCCGACACACACTGTGGCCTGCGTGTGTGACTATTGCAGGATTTGCTTTATGCTCGTTCTGCCACACAATGTAAATAAGCATGTGATGAAAATGAAGTGTCAAGAGATTATAACATTTTCATTTGTTTTCTATTTTGTAGGCTCAATACGAGTTTAAACAATGCGGACCACATTTGAACAATCTATTTTGTAAAAATTGGTGTGGAAATAAAAAAAAGGTGTGTTTTTCATATTGCGTGTCTTAATTGTTTACATCTAGACCCAATATACTACAGGCTGTCTTTTGGTCCCAATTTTATGAATTGTGAAGTCATAGAAAAAAGTCTATAATGTATCTGTTGCAAGTTCCTATTCCATACCATCATTATAATTTATAATTTTTTAAAAACAGAAAACCAATCTTGAAGAACGTCAGTTTTACTGTTGAGCCTGGACAGACCGTTGCTTTTGTAAGTAGAAGGCAATTTATACTTCATAAATCTGTGTTAGCCGAAGAAAAAAAGGTTTTATGGGCTCAACTCAACCCAGACTTTGGGATACATGTATGTAAATTGTATTTTATTTTTTGGCTGCATGCATTTGGAGTTGGTTTTTTTTAAATTTTGACTGAAAAAAAAAAAAGTGAGTGTAGTTAGTGAGAAGGAAAAATGTGTAATTTTTTTACAGATTTTATAGGCCATCTATGGTCATTCCCAAAAGGGACTACCGTAATAATATTATTGTACTTGAAAGGTCTGTTAACCCATAGAGCAGGTTTGTTTTTAGAGCAGGTTTGTTTTTACGTCGCCTTAATGGCTTAATTTGGGCACAGGTTTTATGTACAACCTTGTGATAGCACAACTCATTTATAAATTCGCTGATCTTATAGGAAAGGAATCAAGGAAGCCAATAATCGCATTTATATTTCCATAGCTCTTGCTATTTTTGAATTTAGGTCAACAATATATCAAAACGGGAGTTTGCACATTTTCCCCCTCCCAAGAACAATCATGCACACAGGGTGGATATGACACTCCTTACATATATCAAGCCTTGGAATCTCCTTTATAGAAACCATACCATTCCTCTTGGGCATCAGCTTTATTTGTCTTAATACTTGAGTGCCCTTTGTACCATGTTGTATGTTTGGTTAAATTTTATTGATTATTTTATTGTATTTTATAATGCAGGTTGGTCCATCAGGTGCTGGCAAAAGTACCATAATCAGACTGATATTCCGATTTTATGACATCCAAGGTGGACATATATTTATAGATGGACAAGATATAACACAGGTTAGTGATTACTGAAAAAGAGACAATTTTTGCAGACTTTTCCTTCCACAAGTTACAGTTTACAATATTGACCTTGTTTTTGTGTGTTTGGTCATCTTACTATAAATAGGCTAATGTTGTATGTTAGTATGAAGATAGAAAGGCTCCGTCAGTTTTGATTCAAATGTCGCCAAATTCATATGGGAGATCGGGGAATATACGGGGAATGGACTGGAATTTATTTGGTTGAAATCGGTCAAGAATTGGCTGCAAAAACAGTGAAAATATGGGTAAAAACACGGTTTTTATTATGAAAATCGGTTGTCAGCCTACGCGTCACTGCAGCTGGCAGGCAGCGAGTCGGCGCCAGCGTGCGTAATCGCGACTACGCCAATGCGCTGCAGAACGGCGCAGAGAGCCACGCGACTTAAGTAGCCAGAGACCATTGGACATGATACGGAAAGAAGTAAAAAGAAAGGACAAAAAGGTACATGGGCGGGTCACCCGATGAACACGTCCGCAGACACGCTATGAGAAGACGTAATAAGAACGGGAAAAAGATGTGTGTTGTATAAACAACATGAAGCGGTATAATAAAGTAAAATGAAATTAAAATGAGGACAAAAAAGGTACGAGTATTGGCCTACAGGTTAAAGTAACTAAATGGGCGGAAAAGAAAGAAAGAAAGAAAAGAAAAGAAAGAAAAAATGGAAATGTAAGAAGAGACAGATTTAGATAAATAAAATGTAGTTTAGTTTAGTTTAGTTTTTATTTAGCATTGCAACATATACAAAAATACAGAAAAATGGTAAGACATCAAGTACAATGCATCAAAATTTAACAACAATAATAAAATGTGCACAAACCACAAAATGCCATCCCAGATTGGAACGGCATACACGCCACAACACCAAAAGTTGCAAGGCAAGGATAGCCCATAAAAGCCTGGCTACGTATGCAGGCTTATTTCCAATGGGGTCCCAAAACAAAAAATGGCTGTGGACGTGGAGGAAAATAGAAAAAAGACATTTTGACATAAGCCTACATACGTATAAATTCTGCAGATTCCTGCTTCAAAGCACTATCAGCCAGGTGTTTTTGACAGCCTTTTTTGAAAGCCATCCTGTTGCTTATGGACTGAATTTGAGGCGGCAAGTCATTCCAATCTAAGATGGCATTATAGTAGAAGGACTTGTTGGCAATACCTTTGACTCTGGGCACAAAGAAATTAAAATTACTAGATCTGGTACGATGGGTATGAACACTTGAGGTTCTAATGAAGTTGTTTCTGAGGCGGTGAGCAGTCACGTCATCTAGCAGTCACGTCATCTAGCTGCTGCTCAAAAATCGGCTGAAATCTACCATCTTTTCAGCCATCCGCACTTTATTTATCAGTACTGTGGTTTATAAATATCTTAACCACAAAGTGGTGAGCTTTTTGAGCCAGCATTTTTCATCTGGGTCAGGTATTTTCTATCTAAAAATTGTTGTTATTGTGTGATGATATACCAATCCAAGATGGCGTCCAACATGCAGTGCTAGCCATAGCGTAACACCGGGTGTGGTTGAAAGTAGGGCTGGGATGTGTGAAGGTGACCTTGCGTCTCTCCACCATGAAGGTCATCTTGTTCAACATAGTGTTACTTGCAATTTTTATATTCTTATGTATGCAAGAAGTGATTGACATCCATGTAAAACCCAGTGTAAATTCTGTACATCATCTGAATGCGCACGTATCCAATACTGATGATTATATTGTATATTCATACCATACATGTTGTATTTTTGATACCGTACCATTATGTAATTACATGTATTACTATTGTTATATATATTATACACCAATGTTTACAAACATATATGATCTGGAAAAGTATTCTGACATTACAAATATGACTTTTGATTACAAGTATTTTCCTGCTGATATCAAATTGTTGCTTTGTAAGCTTAGATTTAGAACCAAATCTGGATTATCTGACCATCGTAGTAGTCCCCGCCAACTGGTCCTCACTTATTTCTGTTTGATAATTGTTATGCAAGCTGGCGATGTAGAGACCAACCCAGGTCCTGAATTTCCTTGCAAAATTTGTAATGAGGAATGTGATTGGTCATGTTACGCAGTTGGTTGTGATGCGTGTGATGCATGGTTCCATGCCAAATGTTTGAATATGAGCACTCAAACTTATGCAGCCTTGGAGGACAGTAGTGTCACCTGGGTATGTACTTGGGCTTACCGAACTTTGCAAGTTCGTTGTTTACATCATGGTCCACGATAACTGATAATAGTTATAGAGTACTCGCTTCTATAAGTAGTGAAGATGACATAAAATCTCCCTTGGCTGCATCATCACCAATTCACATACCAACTGCTAACAATGTTTTTGGTAGGCGTACTAGATGGTCTGATAAACCCCCGGCTACCAAAAGTAGTCTTGGTACTGGTACCCCTTCTAGAAATAAACCAGTCAAAGTCATGATCATAAATTTCCAGAGCGTGTGCAATAAAGTTGCCGAATTAGCAATTTGTCTGGATGTAAACAGTCCCGATATTCTCATAGGAACAGAGTCATGGTTGACTGATGACATCAGCAACAGTGAAATTTTCCCATCAAATTACTCTGTTATCCGTAAGGATAGGCCTCTCAATGATCATGGCCAAAGATACGGTGGTGTTTTCATATGCATGAAAAATGACATTATCATGTCACATCGTGCCGATTTAGATACTGAGTGTGAAATACTCTGGGCACAACTGGAACTAGTCGGTTCCAAAAGGATTCTCCTTGGTGCTTTTATAGACCCCCGGAATCAGGAAGTGATATCTTAGACCAACTACAGTTATCTCTTTCCAAGATTGATGTTAACAAAGATCGTAACATATGGGTGGCTGGAGATTTTAATCTTTCACATATTGATTGGGAGAACTAGACCACCATCCCGGGTTGTCCCAAACCGGGATTATCAAGGCAGTTGCTAGAAATAGCAAATGACTTTGGTCTAGAGCAGTTAGTTAGAGAGCCAACTCGTGGTTCTAATATACTAGACCTCTTCTTTATGTCAAACCCTACCTTGATGGACAGAGTGAGGATTTTACCTGGGATGAGTGACCATACTGGTATCCCACTGGTCACAATTAACACCCGTCCTAAAGTAAATAGGTCCAAACCTAGGAGAATTCACCTTTATCACAAGGCAGATTGGTCAGCCATTAAAGAAGATCTCACAGACATAAGCAGTGACTTTCAAGATATCTGTTCAGATATGGTCACAGTGGATGATTTGTGGGATGACTTCTGCTCTAGGGTCAAAGGTACCATGGATAAAAACATCCCTACCAAGGTAGTTACTCCTCACAAAAGCCCCCGTGGTTCAATCGTAATGTATCACGGATCTACAGGAAAAAGAAAAAAAAGCTTTTATTAAGGCCAAACACTCAAATAACACCGATGACTGGGAGATCTTTCGATCACTTCACAAAGAATTGAACCGGCAATCGCGTCGGAACTATCGTCAGTATGTCAGAGATACATGTTCAGAGTCAATGAAGAAATTCTATTCCTTCATTAAGAGTCTAAAAGAGACTCCTTTGGTGTCCCAACTTTAAAAAGTGATGGTACTCTTATCTCTGAGAATGTCAAAAGGCTGACATTCTAAACCAACAATTTGAGTCGGTCTTTCGACAGGAAATAGTTGATAATCTCCCACACATACCAGGCCCAAAGTTTCCATGCATGCCTGACATACACATATCCACAAATGGTATCACAAAGCTACTGACCGATCTTGACCCAAACAAAGCGACAGGACCTGACGGCGTGCCTGCACGTATCCTTAAGATGGGGGCAAAGGAGATTGCGCCAGCCCTGGCGACCATCTTTCGGAAATCACTTGAGACAGGAAATTTGCCTGAAGATTGGAGGAGTGCCAATGTTACTCCAATCTTCAAAAAGGAGATCGCACTAAACCCTCCAACTATAGGCCGGTATCGCTTACCTCTATATGTTGTAAGGTGATGGAACATGTCATCCATTCGAAAGTGTCATGAACCATCTAGACAAATATGATATATTGAATGACCACCAACATGGCTTTCGCCCAAATCGATCATGCGAATCTCAACTGATTTTGACCATTAATGACTTCGCCAAATCCCTCGACAAGGGGCGACAGACAGACGCTATCATAATGGATTTCAGCAAGGCATTCGATGTGGTAGCACATCAAAGGCTTTTGCTGAAACTTGCCCATTATGGTATACAGGGACCGACTCACACATGGATTACCAACTTCCTGATGCATAGAAAGCAAAAGGTTGTTCTTGGAGGTGATGCTTCGGACTGGGTGCGTGTCCAATCAGGCGTTCCATGAGGGCACAGTGCTCGGTCCGTTGCTCTTTTATTATATATCAATGACCTACCAGACCAGATCACCTCCACCGTCCGACTTTTTGCTGACGACTGTGTAATTTACAGACCCGTCAGCAGCGACGCAGACGCAGACCTACTTCAACGTGACCTTGACCGACTTTGTAGCTGGGAGCAGACATGGTGTATGGCGTTTAACACTGACAAGTGTTTTGTTTTAAAGATCACAAACTCCAAACACCCCAAACAACACAAATACTCATTAAACGGTACATTCCTTGAAGAAACAAACTCACATACATACCTTGGTGTTGATATTGCTAGCAATTTGAAATGGAATTGTCACATCAATCGCACAGCTGCAAAAGCTAACAGATCGCTGGGTTTTATCAAACGTAACTTACGGGGATGTACTGAGGAAATCAAGAACATTGCCTACAAATCACTCGTTAGACCTTCGCTGGAATACTGCGCAGCAATATGGGACCCTTACACCGTGGACCAAATCTACCATCTTGAAGCTGTGCAGCGCAGAGCCGCCCGCTTTGTCAAAAACAACTATGACAAGCGCAGCAGTGTCACCGACATGCTACAAGACCTGGACTGGCCGCTACTTGCTACCAGACGGAAGATATCTCGTCTAAGCCTATTCCAGAAAGCACACGAAGGTCACCTAGCCGTCCCAGTTCGAACCCTACTGCACCCGGTAACGCGCTTTACTCGCAAGTCACACAGCAAGTCATTTATTCAACCACAACCATCCAAGGACTGCTACAAATATTCCTTCATACCACGATCCGTTACGGAGTGGAACTCACTACCAGAAGACACAATAACCATATCTGACCCAATCGCATTCAAAGCTCAACTACAGCAGCTGTTCAAGTAATAAGCAACAAAAAGCACACACACCGCAACCGGTTCACTTTTCCCCACTTGGGGTGTTGAACTGTAAAGAACCAGAACCAGAACCAGTATCATTGAAGATGTTGAATACGTGGTTAAGCCTTAATTGTTTAGCACGGTCCTGAGAATTTAGAAGTTTAATGGAGTTACGAGTCAACTGATCAATGTGGGTCCTGGGAGACAAATTTAGAATAAAGCGGACTATTTTGTTTTGGGTGATCTGTAATTTGTGTTTAGCTCTGGTACTGATACCAACAAACCATGCTGAACAGCAGTAATCAAGGTGACACTGTATGAGAGCAGCACACAAATTTTTGCGAAGGGTTTGATTGAGATAGTTTGAATGCCTATAAAGAAACTTAAGACGCCCAATGACTTTCCTGACAAGAACATCAACCATGTTGTCACCCGAGAGTGTTTGATCCATTGTGATTCCAAGAGATAATTAATACTATCTTGGGAGCAGATAACTTGCCCGTTATAATTGATGTTAAAATCAGTGGCTCTCTTTAATTTCACATGAGAGCCAAATAAAATACACTCGGTCTTACCCACATGCAGGGATAATTCATTGTCGATTAGCCACTGATTACATGATTGAAGTTCTTTGTTGAGTTCATGGGAAGCGACAGTGTCATCTTTGTCCTAAACTAAGATGACACTGTCGTCGGCATATAGTAATAGTTTATTGTGCACGGAGGACACCATGTCATTGCTGTAGCAAAGGTACAGCAGGGGACCCAATAAACTACCTTGTGGAACCCCACAGGTAATTTTCATGAAATCCGATGAAATGCCATCAACCGAGACAAGTTGTTGCCTGTTGGACAAATATGATCTAAACCAACCAGGGTTGATTCCCATGCACTCAAGTTTAGAACACAAAATATTATGGTTTACGCTGTCAAAAGCTTTCTGTACATCTAGTAACAGCATCCCAACATAATTGCCCTTTGAAAGCTCAGATTTTATATAATCAGTCAAATGAATAAGGCAGGTTTCTGTGGAAAAGCCTGGACGGAAGCCAGATTGGTATTGGTATAAAATCTGTTTTTCTCTTAGGTATTCATCAAGCTGAACAAAAATACATCTTTCAAGAATTTTTGAAATACAACTCAGAATGCTCACTGGCCTGTAATTGCCCACGTCCAATCTACTGTTCTTTTTGTAAAGGGGAATTATTTTGGCACACTTCAAGTCATCCGGCACAGTCTTGGTGACAATTGATAGATTAACAATATGGGTGACAACAGAGGTAAGTTGGGGGGCCCCATCTTTCAAAAACTTGGGCGCCAACCCGTCCAAACCAGCACCTTTATGAGCATCAAGATTGGATAAAGCCTTGAGTATAAAATCTTCGGTAACTAACTCAAGATCAAACTCATTAGGAGTCACACCTTTGTCCAAATAGAATTGTTTAAAAGTCACCGAGTCCGTGCCAAATTTCTTGAGTGGAGAGGGCAATTTACTGACCAGTGTTGAGGCAATATTTGTGAAAAAATTGTTGATGTGGTTGCAAACAGAAAGAGTGTCGTAACACAAATTACCAGCAATGTCTAAGACGATTTTCCCTTTACTTTTGGATTTGTCACTGTAACCCAGAAGTTTTAGATGTTCCCAGAGCTTCTTAGGATTACCCATGCTATCCTCGAGTTTCGATTGAAAGAATGAAGCCTTCGCATTTTTGATATCCCTCTGGACTTCATTGCGTAATGCAGTGAAATCCTGATAGAAATAGTCACTACTACCTTTGAGAACCATTTTCCTGATCGTATCACGCTTCCGTATCTTTTCGAGAATAGCTGGGGTCATCCAGGGCTCTGTGCGTATTTTAATCGCACATCTCTTCGGGTGCAATTTGGTCTAGAACATTAGTCAATATGATTTTAAAATTGATCCAGGCAGTATTGACACACTCACAGTTTAGAACAGTTGACCAGTCACAGTTTGATAGCATATTTCTAAAAGATTCAACAGAGTATTGCTTCATTGATCTAATACTGAATAATATTTTGAGAATTCAATGGAACCCTAACAGACTTTCTAGTGCAGTACACCAGAAAATGATCACTAAAACCCGTGAGGCATGACACCACACTGAAAAACCTTGTCAAGATTGTTACATAAAATGTGATCGATACAGGATTCGGTTGTTGCAGTTACACGGGTAGGCTCTTTGATGACATTTTCAAAACCTGCACCAGAAAGTCTGTTAAGGTAAGATCTAGTTGTGCTGGAATTATGCACAGACTCTTCTAAAGTGCAAATATTAAAGTCACCAAGTATGTAGGTTTCCTGTTCAAGTGGAAGAGTATTAAAGATTTTATCTAATCTGGTTATAACATCAGTAAATATCTGTGACCTGTATATCACACCAAGTAAGATGGGCTTGGACTTGGGCAACAACAAATCACACCAAACCACTTCATTATCGCCTTCACTCATAAGGTCATTGCGAAGATTAAAAGCCAGGTCGCTTCTTATATATAAGCAGGCGCCACCACCATTCTGGTTCCTATCGCATCGTAAGACGTTGTAATTGTCGATACCAATCTCATTGTCAGTAACCGATGAATCAAGCATAGTTTCCGTAATTGCGATGACAGCTGCATTGGTTTGTTGGGCGATAACTTTGAGGTTTGAAAGTTTGGGTATTAGGGATCTGGTGTTGACATGAAGAAAGTTGAGACCTTTCTTAGGGAATAGACTGAAATCTGCTGGGGTCGTGTTTGACATGCGTGGCCGGGGTTAACATGAACGTCACGGATCTTATGAGGGCATAATTTAGAGGATACTGAATGTTATGATTTGAATGCAGTTGGGTTGGTGTTGACCAACCTGCAGTGTAGTCTCTGGAGACAGTCCATTTTATATAATTGGAGAGCTTACATGGTGGAACAGGCGGAGCTCTCAGAGAATCATTGCTGAAGAAAAGTCTTAGTGACAATGATAAAATGATGATAGTATAAATGATGGCTGACTGTTTCCCGAAGAGGGCGGCCATGTCCATTGATGTTCAAAATACAGAAATACGGTATGTGAAGTCAAAGGGTAAAGCTTAAAATGATAAGCTTACTGACATGATACTGCCATAAAGTCTCAGCTCATGTACAAGTCCAAATATATCATTTGGGAGCACTTGGTAATATATACAGTTGATGACAACCATAAACAAGCTAGATGTAGTAAAGCTTAAGATGTGTTACAAAAGCTGTCAAGTCTGCCGAATTCGTGGTGTTTACAATTCAAGACCGGAAGTGATGGACAGGCAGCTTAAAGTCTCAAGTTTTTTCTCAAATACTGATGGAGAAAACTCACCAAAACACATCTAAGGATGCTGCAGAGTCTATTGATGACATTGAAGCCACAAAATGTGAGCCAAATATACAATTAGGGCTCAAAATAATAACAAAAATGAGAGCATATTACAAGTATGTGCTCTCCCTCCACGACCACAGCAAAAAAAAAACCTTTTCAATGATTCTACCTGTTCAGTAATTCTTCCTGTTATAGTGAACATTCCCATTTACACATCTAGCGGGGACCTGCGTAAAGCGCGGGTATCCCGCTAGTAATTCTAATAATAGAAATCTCAGAATACATCACATCAAACCCAGGAGAAATGGAAATGGCCAATAGCATCAGAAATAGTTATAATACTGTCAACACTCAGTTTTTTAACCAAATATTTCAGAGAAACCATTCTCTGCCATCAGTGGTGTAATGATGTTGGTAGACTGATGATCCTGTAGTGTTTCTAGATGTTGACAAAATCCTTTTGTTCTTTGTGATGGTGTTTCTAGTTCTCGTCCATCCCTACTTAGCAGTTTCATCTGTTTTCCTTACCAGAAAGTGTTTCTAGATGTTTTTTGGTTGTTTCTTTTTCCACTGCAAATAAAATGAATGTAGCTATTATATACTGTTCTTCATTATTTTTATCAGGTTTCTCAGAGCTCCTTGAGAAAAGTGATTGGAGTCGTGCCACAGGACACAGTACTATTTAACCAAAAGATTATGTAAGTGTATTTTAATTTTTGATAATTTTTTATCATGATATATAAAAATGATTAATTAAGTAGTTTATTTCTACCAGTAGGTCAGTGTTTAGTTCTTCTGGTATTTGTAAATGGATGTTTGTGTGGAAAGGGAAGGGGGGGGGTGAATGGCAAGGCATCCCCAAAATGTGGAATTACAAATTTTCCATGCTATCCAATTGTGGCCCAGAAACCTTGTACGTCATAACTACTTGCAAATGATTACAAATTACAATACATTGAGAGGAAAGCATGTTTGTTTATTTGTATTATTTTTTTTTTAATCTTGAGGCCCAGGATGTTCCAAAAGGCCCAGCATATTCAAAAAGTGTAAAAAACAGCCCATAGGTGATGGGTTAAATGACATTATTTATACACAATGTCCATGGATGGTGCACAAACATCTGATGTTGGAAATGTTCATGCTTTACCTTTGGTGGGGCTTACAGGTAGGTGGGCATACGTATTTGCCATCAAGCAAGGATGAAAATCTACAAACCTGTGAATTGATGAAACAGTTGCGATCCATAAACCACACACCAAAGTCGTGTTCATATGATTTCTTCAACTTTTAATGTATTTCTGTCTGCTTTCAGGTACAATATCAGATATGGTAAAATCAACTGCACAGACCAGGAGGTAGAAGATGCAGCAAATGCATCCGATATCCATAAAAGAATTGAAACATTCCCTGAAGGTAAGAGCTGTGATGAGGTCTGTTCTTCGAGGTCAGTTCTTCAAATAATCATTTTCACTCAACCACAATCTTAGAAATAATTATTCAAACACTTTTAAAGGCCTATATTGGAAATGTACAATGTACAATGTTGGCATACCCAATATGCTCATCTTCACCATTTCTTCTCCCAACATTGTTTGTGGTGGGCAAAGGGGAGGGGTACGCGTAAGATGAGCATTGCGACAACACTATTATAATTCTTAGTTTCCAGTGACTCATATGCATGTAGCGTGCGCACTATGATAAGAAGAATATGGAAAGAGTAAGTGTTCAAAACACAATTTTTTCCAGGATTGCGGTAAGACTAATATTTTGTCCATCTCATCAGATCTGAACAGCTAACCCACTTTCTTGGGAAACTGGCTTCCGGATAGGTGTAGTTTCTTTCCCAGACGTCAAAAGTGAGTCATACTCATATATGTGACTTGGGAAAGAAGTGCATTCTTCAACAATTTTCACTAGGACTATAACAGAAAACAAGGTGCAACTGGAATGGAGATGGCAGTGAAATCTTCCACAGAGGGTATGTGGATTTTAAATGGAATAGCCCATTTGAAACTATTACTAGTCTGTGAAACTACTTTTCCTCCTCAAAAGTTAAAACCAATCTGTATTTTGCATATTTTGTCTAAACAGGTTATAATACAGTAGTTGGTGAGAGGGGACTTAAACTTAGCGGAGGAGAGAAACAGAGAGTAGCAATTGCAAGAACAATTCTCAAAGCACCTGAGTTTGTTCTATTAGATGAGGTAAGCAGGATTGTAGCCACAGTGGTCGGCGCCAGGGTCTTAGCTAGCCACCCGTCTGGCCGTCATTTTAGACGGCAAGTTTGCTCCTGGGACGGGCAAAATTAATGCCTTTGACAGATGCTATATTATAAATTGTATGTTTTGAGAAGCTAATTGACCTTTTTAGTAGACCCAATTTGTAGAACAAGGCCATATCAGCACATATTTGAACTCTTTGAACCCCCAATGGGCTATTGATGTCTGGTAAATGTTTTAAAGGTCAAATTAGGACAAGCAATTTTATTCAAATGACGGGCAACCCTTAATTTCTAGCTAAGACCCTGGTCGGCGCTGGCAGTAACCAGTACTCAGCCTGACCGACCGGCACTCAAGGGAATTATAGGTCTTGCCGACCAGCACTAAAATGATTGTCCTCAAAACAGCTGTCAAATGCCAATACTGTCAAGTAATTGGCATTCTGATTCCATTTTCTCTTAATTTTAGCCGGCACTAAAATTTGGCTAGCTACAACCCGGGAGGTAAGTGATATATCGTCATGTAAGTGCAAGAAAGACATATGTGCGAAAGCTGCCTTTTGTCATTACAAATTCGTGCTGTTAAGGGGTGGGTATGAACGTTTGGACAGTATTTATTGTGGGACATTAGAGCACATCAGACATCAAATTGCATTCTGAATACGAAGAATGTCCTTCTGATATCAAATAATTTTGATTTTTTGAAATTTGCAATGTAATACACATTTTATGGCAAATGATTAAAAATTGATATTTTTGATATTTAACAGTACTCAAAGTAAACTTTATAAATCTGATGATTTATACTTAAAGTGTATGTAGGTGGGATGAAAAGCCGACGATCAATTGAAAATTTTGACCTTTCAGTATTGAAGATATGGATGTTTCCCCAAAACACCAAAAAATTAGGTCTTTTTGGGACAAAAATCCATATCTTCAATATGAAAGGTCAAAATTTTCAATTGTTCGTCCGCTTTTCCTCCATGCAGCTACATACACTTTAAGAATATGTCATTAGATTTATGAAATTTACTTCGAGGACTGTTATATATCAAAAATGTGAAAAATATCAAATTTTAATAATTTGTCATAAAATTTGTATTATATCATGAATTTCAAAACATGAACATTATTTGATATCAGAAAGACATCCTTCGTATTCAGAATGCAATTTGATACGTCTGATGTGCTCTCGTGTCCCACAAAAAATACTGTCGAAACGTCCAAAACGCTCATTCCAGATCCCTTAATGTGTAAAGTCTTAAGGGTAGTGGGACTTGAGATGCTTCCAGGAGCAACCTTATTATCACCTGATGAATAATTCAAATCTAATGCCCTCCTGAGATAAACATTTTTGTCATGTGTTTGGATTCCTCTGTAAATCGACTGTTCAGTGCCAGGAGTGGGTAAGTGCACTGGCTGCCATTTGTAGATAAGTACAATATACTGGAGTATGTGTGTAAATTGCTGAATGTTCACAGGGCAGCAATTGCACTTACCCACTTCTGGCACTCAAAATATAATTCCAAAACCTAACATGAGGCACTCATTACATATTCAACTTTTTTGCATTAATCTAAAGTTATGTTTTCCTGTTTGTTTTCATCAAAATATTGCTTGTTGCTCTTGGAAGGCAAAATAGGTTATATCCTTGGAGAGCTAAAATAAGTCAGTTATTGTTCAACAACTCTTTCTATACCTTTGTACAGGAGCCAACGGTTGTTAATCCGTGATGAATCCACACTTTTACTGTAGCGTATACGCGAACGAGATTACGCGTTATGCGAGAGCGCATAAAATTTGTCATGCCCGGAACCTTTGTGCGTATGCAAGCTTACAAGTTGAATTCAGTATTTTTTTAGGTAGCGGCTAAAAATTGCCGTTTATTCTGTAGTTTTATTGCTGATATCAACAGAGAAATCATTGAAGTTTTTGTAAGGCTGTTGAGTGGCAATGATTAACTGACATTCCTCGTGAAATAATCGTGAATTATACGATCTTTAGCTTCTTTTTGTTGTTGAAAGGGATTCAATCACGTTTCACCGTTGTTCATCACCGATTAAGTAAACCACGTAAACCACGTAGACGACGCAGATGCATCATTGTTAATCGGTGATGAACAACGGTGAAACATGATTGAATCCCTAATTCAATTTCGCTCTTTTACAGATAAATGTTGGGTTGGGTTTTTTTGGGGGCCCCCACAAGTAACACTTAATATGGTGGAAATATATTAGGGTGTGTTTCTTTGCATAAAATAATGAAAACACTTTGACTTTAAAGGAGGATTTCGTGATCCTAGCATCCTCTTTTTATGACATTTTTCAGTAGATATCCACGAAAAAAGCTTATTTCCAAAATTTCAGCTGATTCCAATTGTGCGCTTATGCGAGTTATGCATGATTATGTGTATTACACTGCTCCATAGACAATGTGTTGTAATTTCGTTCTGGTGCACCAGAACGAAATTCAAATTTAGCGATATTTTTGCTAAACGAATTAATCTGCAAGAAATATTTGGTACATAAACATTATGTAGCCAGAGGTATCCAGTGGTGTAAAAATCTCAACTTTTTGGGGAAAAGTGGGGGATGAGGCTGTGGATCACGAAATGCCCCTTTAAGTGAACCGATCATACCACTAAAGTCATATCGTCAGCCTGCTACGCTAATTGTCCAAGTCATATTTTGTAATTTTGAGAACTAAGTACAAAAGATGGTTCAAATAGGCATTTAAACCTATTTATTCACCAATCTTTGCACAAGAACAAATGATAATGATACAAATGAAAGGGAATAATCTGAAATAATTAGGGTGATTACGTAACTTATGCATGCTGAACCACATTTTGTTCTTTGTTCTCAAAATTACAAAATATGACTTAGGCAATTAGCGTAGCAGGCTGACGATATATAGTCATCGATATTTTTCTTAATTGTTTAATATAATCTTATTCTATTGTTCTCTCCAACACAGGCAACCTCAGCTCTCGATACCAAGACAGAACGTAACATCCAGGCTTCTCTTTCCAATGTGTGTGCCAATCGTACTACAATAGTCGTCGCTCATCGGTTATCTACCATCATCAACTCCGATATGATATGTGTGCTAAGAGATGGGGAGATTATAGAAAGAGGAAGGTCAGTAATATACCCAAGGATGGAAAAGATAATAGACCGCGTACAAGCAGTCAAAGTCTCAGCATCACCCGATAATGAAGGCCGATTGTTCCATGAAATGCGACAGGCAAAACTGCTACGCACTTACTGCGTATTTTTACGGTCTATCGCATTATGCATGCAACACTCTATCTCGTATACACGAAGGCATGCAAGGCTGGTGTGATTGTTAGACATGGCACGATCGAACAATCGGCCCTCATGAATATTCGAGAATTCACAGCATACAATGCACAGGGACTTTGACTGTTGATACATGGTCTGTAGAAGTCTGTGAATATACCACATTCTGTCTGAGCAAAAGTTGTCATTAATTTCACCATAGTCATAATATACTTAAGTTGTGTCTTAAAGGGGCATTTCGTGATCCACAGCCTCATCCCCCACTTTTCTCAAAAAAAAGTTGAGATTTTTATATCACTGGAAACCTCTGGCTACATAATGTTTATGTACAAAATATTTCTTGCAGATTAATTGTTTTGCAAAGATATCGTGAAATTTGAATTTCGTTCTGGTGCACCAGAACGAAATTACAACGCATTGTCTATGGACCAGTGTAATACACATAATCATGCATAACTCATAAATGCAAAATCGGAATCAACTGAAATTTTGGGAATAGGCTTTTTTCGTGGATATGTACTGAAAAATGTCATAAAAAGAGGATGCTAGGATCACGAAATCCTCCTTTAAGTGTGAACAGGGTAAGTTAAACTCCAAAAATGGGCGATACGGACAGTTGCCAGTAGTCATTACAGAAGTCATACAGCCCCCTTGTTTGCCAAATATAACATTTTAGCAAACAATGACACCTATAAATTAGAACTGGGAGTTTTTATGTATAAGAACAGTATTAATGAATTACCGAGCTTATTTGACAGTTTATTTACCCTACGATCTAATATTCATGATTACCAAACAAGAAACGCTAATAACTATAACTTGACTAAAAATAGCCGGGTTTTCACCGATCACGCTGTCCGTACAGCTGGTCCTATATTATGGAATCTTTAAGAGCGTCTTATTCAGTGAAACATTTCCGGAACGTGTACAAAAGACACTTAATTTCAAAATATGATTAATTGACGAGCATTGTAGTTTTTTGTCTCGCCTGAACTTTGTTCAGGATGGGACTTAGTAATCACTATTTCTGTCTGTCCGCATGCGTGTGTGGGGGGGTGTGGGGTGTGTGTGTGGATGTATGTGTGTCCGTCCGAGCTGTATCTGGGGAACCGTAAGACTTACGGCGACGCTACTTGGTGGGAGGAAGGGTATCCAAGTTTGCTCAGTAACCGTATGTTTTCGGTGAAAAATATGCAAATTAACATAGCTAATTTGCATAATTTATCTGAAAATCAGCGCAAATTGATAGCGGAGTTTGTGGACAGACTATCTCAAGATCCGTCGGGCGCATGGTAACGAAACCTGGTGGCAGCTATGATACACATCTGCTAATCACCTGATTAGTTTTTCAAGACATGGCAGCTATTGCACTTACCCACTTCTGGCAATGAGCAGTCGATGTAGGCTTGTTGATCATTTGGTTAAGCAGACAGACAAATATTTGCACAGAAAAACTGATTGTTCTTTTATCTTTTGCATTAAAAACATTTCATATGATAAAAATACCTTCAAATTTTTACCATTTTCTGTTACAGACATGAAGAATTGCTAGAAAAACAAGGCATGTATTCTGAAATGTGGATGCAGCAACTGCTATCTGAATCTGAGGAAGGCTCTAATGGTAATGGCGAAACATCAGGTGTGAGCAATATGGAAAATAAGGATAAGCTATGATTTGTACAAAAATATTGTGAAACAAAAAACTATTTGGTTTTATACATGATGTATATTGTATAAACATCATGGTGTATATTACATTTTTTTAAATGACTGTCAGGTACAAAAACACACCATTAATGTACAGCCAATTCACTGGCATCGTTTTTGCATACACTGTATGGTTAAACTGGCAACCAGCACAATGGGAATGCTGCATCCAATCTTGGAATTAATTTTTTTACCTTGGGCTGCGTTTTTGCACCCCATTTTGAAAGTTGTGCAATTTTATCTGACGCAGAGCAACTTGAAGTGCAGTCTCAGACAATCAACACATAAAGTTAGTACAATTAGCATTAGGTAGCGCAATTTTGCACCACACTTTTACCTGTTGCATCGCAACAGGCAAATTTTGGGGTGCAAATTGCAGTGCGATAGAGCATGATAAACTCCCATGTTGTGCTAAATGTGCATTATATATGCATCTAATGCACGAGCCCCGAAGGGGGGTAGTGCATTAGATGAATCAACATCATACACGTACATTAACCTATTTCATACACATACATGCTGTTTTTGTAACAAAATTATCACTAAAAATATTGGAAAATAGAACCAAATATAAATGCATCAACCCGCCCGAAAAATGAATCAAGCCTATGCAGCCGGCATCCTACGATAAAAATATTGGACCTGTCTGTCGTCTATCATAGGTAGATGATTGTCAAAATAAAATTCCTATGGTTTATTCTCATTCTTAGTCAGTTAAATATTATTTTAATAACTGTATAAACTATTTTTTAAAGCAAAAATTAAGTTATTGTCATAAAACTCCCCTTTTTATAAAATGAACGAAACTTGTTTACAACTTCATATCTTTTATTGCGCGTACTGCTAGCGCGTGCAGGTATACAACGCGATACATATGCGCACATCTATGAGCGTGTTACGCGTTATCAACACTCATGATGACGTGGGGTCGTCTACGGCCTGATAGACGACACCCAAATTCATGCGATTGTCCAATCAGATTATGTGTCTACAAACTAGACCACTCCCACTGACTAAGAATGCTGGTTGTTGAATGGTTCTTAAATTACCGCACCATGGGCATAGCAAGGGCAGATGCAGATTGATCAGAATTAAGCCAAGAAAAAACAGTACACCTTGGGTCTGTGTAGCATGATGAAAAATAGAGTTGGGCTGGAATTGTTTTCTTAACACTGCCATTAGGGCTATATATCTAGAATATAAGGTTAGTTAGTGTATGACTAATTCAAAACAGTAAACAATAGAGGCCGTCAGCGTGACGTCATATGCCGCCATCTTGTGGGTACATGCTGCGATGGTCGTTCTATCTCCAAAATCACTGTGTCGATGCGTGATAACAGCTGCGTGGCAAGCTGCGCCCTGCGCGTAGCCCAGACAAACAAGAACCTAGACCTATGACTTTGGTTCGCGTAGTGAAGTCAACACTGCTTAGCAACAACTTTGACAAGGACGCATACCCGGACGCAAGCAAGCAGATATATTCGCGTCACGGAACATGTCGCATTTGACGCGGGCGATAACGGCGCAGCAATTACGCAAACGAGCGCGTCAGACATGTATGCGATATTCTCCTCGCCTAGTAACCCCGTCAATCCGTCAATATCACCTTGGATACGGGACTTCACCTCCCGCTGTGGTAAGGGATGGGCAGTAATAGGTCTAGGTGGTATGTCTATGGCGCGTAGTGTCCGATGCATGAACACACGTATCATTTGTACCCACAAGATGGCGAAAGGCTGGCGGCCTCTATACTCCATTTTGATTTGATGATTAAGTGTCATTTTATGCAGTATTTTGTACTTCAAACCAGCTAATGTTTCACACATATCACAAAGGGATTTTTTTTGCCTCTAAAAAGTATATGTGACCGTCCAGGTCGAAACGCTCGTAAAGTCGGCCCCTGGTCAAATTTGTTTTTCTTCCATGTTTAGAAAATATATATCATAAGCTTTACAATGATATATCATTTGACTTCAAACGATATCCAGAAGCGGAGTTATTAACTAGTTAAACTTTGCTCCTTCACTAAAAGGGTACATTATTTTGGCACTACATTATTTCTTTTTTTTACCACATTGCTGGTATTAAATATCAAATGGTCATAATTGGCGGTCACTTCAAATCATCCCCAACTGAACGAGGTTCAGGAATGTCCTCTCATTGTTAATTGTTGGTTAACCCACCACTTGAACAGGATTTAGCCAAAGCAAACAAAGACTTAAGCTTTTTACTAATGCTATACATAAGTATAAGCTTGTTATCCTCTTCAACAATAGGATTAAAGATTGGTGTTTGACTGGACTAAAATGAGAAACATATGTCGGACAAATATTGGGGACATATGAATACAACCTCTATGCATATCTTGCACTGTAACTCGAAATACAATTTGCCGACTTTACGAGCGGTTTGAGATGGATGGTCACATATGATCAGTATTAATTTTGAGTGATTGACACACTGAATGGAATGTGTGAAACAAACCATTATTTTTGTGAAGCGATTTATTTTGTAGTCCATCCGTTTTAAACTCAGGTACAGTGGCCTTTTTTTCCGAATGTTTCCAATGTTGAATTGAAAAGATGTTCTGCATAGTTGAATATTTTTGCTGGGTTAAATTTTTTGCGATATTATCAATTCTGGACAGTTTAGTAGGTGTTTAATGCACGTTTCCAAATATATTCACATTGAGTACTATGTGTAATAAATATTTGGCAGAGTTAAAAATTCACAGCTGCCTGTGCGACCGCGAAAAGCGTGAAAATTAAACCCCCGCGAAAATTTCCTGCTATACAGTATTGAGTGAATGTTGTGCAAAATATTGGGCATCAGTGAAATTAACTGTTTGCCTGTGATTGCAGAGTCTTTCAAGTAAATTGTAATATTCATAAATGAGTTTGGCAATAGATCATGTTAATATATCTATGAAGTTCTCTGGTATGTGTGTGATATTTAATTGTATGCAATGTATATATGGAATGTAAATATGCATACGGAAAGGTGCAAGTTCTGTACATAATTTTGTATTTTTGTAATTTTTGGCATATGTGGTGTGATCAAGTCAGACATATTCAATTTTCAGTTTCTTACAAGATTGTAAACAGCATTTGCAAAGCTATATTTTGCAGAAACCCATTGAATTTCGACAACCAGCTCAAAAGATATGAGCACTTAAAGATTGTCCAAAATGATAGGAAACAAAAGGAAATACTTCCTTTGTTTGGCTGTATCTCAAAATCAATATTTCCGACTTCCGACTGATTTTGCTTGATCACATCATTAGTGCATTTTAGATGTTTCAGTTTTGAAAATATGCATTTAGAATACTTCAACAAATTATTTTGTATAAAGGTGATATAAAAATTTATAGTTTCCCCAACAAAATCACTGGCATGCAAAAAGTGAACTTCATCCCGAAAATGAACAATTTATAATTCGAGACCGAAATAAAAAGACTAGTTTGTGTATGACGTCCTGTCAACCAGACCAAATATACTGTACTGCGCAGGTCAGCAACCAATCACGCCGTACCTTTGCCCTGACGTCAGACGCATACTAGTGTTTTTACTTTGATTATAGTATGAAAAAGTGGTCTCATTGTCTTTCTAATGTGGAGCTTTGTGGACATTTTTACCTTTTTTGACTTTTTAAGGGGGGGGGGTGCTGATATGTTTGAAAGATTTCAATTTGTGAAAATAGTCCAATTCAGTTTTCAGCATTTTAAATGGGTGAGAATATTTATTGATAGTATGAAAAATTATATTATGTAACAAACTACTCTATTTGGTTAATCATGTTATGTACACTAATGGTGAAAACTGGTGATTTACTGTAAACTGAAAAGGTCCTAAGAAGGACAAATCAACCTAAGAGTTAATACCCTACTACAATGGGGAATTATCTCTACACTCCTTTGTGCCTCAATTCAACTTAGGCAAAGTTAGGTCACTAAAGAATTGAATTTAGGGCACTTTTTAGGACACCCACTTCACTTAATAATGGAACCACTTCACTCCCAGGAAATCCACTTGAAGTGAAGTGGCTGTCCTAAAAGTGAAGTGATTGCCTTTGTTAAGTGAAGTGGGTGTCCTAAAAAGTGCCCTAAATTCAATTCTTTAGTGACCTAACTTTGCCTAAGTTGAATTATAATTCCCCATTGTAGTAGGGTATTAACTCTTAGGTTGATTTGTCCTTCTTAGGACCTTTTCAGTTTACAGTATATGTATATGAGAATAATCATTAACATCATGAAGGATGCTAAAGTACCTTGTGGTAAGATAAATGTGTTTAAACTTCATCCAATTCAGTTTAGCTAATCTGTACCTTATTTTTGTAGTCTGCATCTTATCTTGTGGGAACAAGGATCTCTATTTGGTTAGATCATATCACATATTATTGTAGACTGTAATAGTAAACACTTATGAATTATATGACGGTCATTAACATCCTGAGAGATGCTAAAGGACCTTGTGGTAAGATGTAACTTCATCCAAATAAGGTTAGGTTATGTATCATGCACAAGAACAAATAATAATTGGGAATAATTACTTACTACAAGAGGTAAATGAATACATAATAGGAAAGAGTAAACATTTAAAGGAGCATTTTGTGATCCACAGCCTCACCCCCCCCCCCTTCCACTTTTCTCAACAAAAAAAAGAAAGATATTTGGGCAATTCCAAGCACCATCATTCCGCAACGCGAAGTTTACACATGAATTATTTTTAATGCAGCAGCCAATTAGGTAGGTGAATAGTATAATGGAAACTATTTTTGGTAAGTGAAAGATTAAGGTGGGAGAAATTTTTCCAAACGACCCTAATTTGCATATGCAAACTTTGCGTTGGGGAATGATGCTTGGAATTGCCCATTTATACCTCTGGAAACCTCTGGCTACAAAATGTTTACGTACAAACAATATCTTGCAGATTAATTTGTTTAGCAAAAATATGGTCAAATTTGAATTACGTCGAGCAGTACAATACACATAATCATGGATAACTCGCAAACACAAAATTGGAATCAACTGAAATTTTGGGAATAAGCTTTTTTCTTGGACATCTACTGAAACATGTCATAAAAAGAGGATGCTAGGATCACAAAATACATGTACTTCTTTAATATATAATATATTCAGTTACTTCTTGTAGTTGTAGCGAGCAATCGTTCTCTATTGTGAAAATCTGAGCATTTTTTCAGGGTTCATGAAAAACTGCCAAACTGTCGCTATCATCATCCACATTGTGCTTATTTGTGACGTGTCATGTCAAAAGGAGACACTTTTGGGCAGGATCGTAAATGGAGAAATAGCCAAAAATCTGCCGGTGGGTGATTTTTTCACAATTTAGGTTTGTTGCAAATTAGTGATGTTATTAATGTTAAAAATATTGTCTGATAGTTTCAGACCGAAATATAACTGGCATCTTGTATTTTTTGAGCCATTTTTAAAGTTAATTCCTACTCTCAACATTGCCAATAATAATTTTAAAGGCCGATATCTCAATTTCCAATTTTGTAATACCATAACTTCCGTACTCAATATCTTCGCTTAGGAATGTCCGATTTCATTGGGGGAAAACGGCATTGTGGAGTAAAATATCTCTATATTTAAGATATGTAAAAACCTCAAAATTGATAACCTGCCCAAAAGTGTCTCCTTTTGACATGACACGTGACGTCACATTTGTTCTTGTTCGTAAACCCATTACTTATTTGATTAATGCTGGGGTAAAGATTTTAATCACAATCTATCAGTGTAAGCTGGTAGTCTGATAAGGACTAGAAGTTTGTGGGTTCGAATCCCATGCCATCACATTTCCTTGCTTTTTTCAGTTTTGTTGTGCACCGGCTGGGATTTCATTTTTGGGTTGGTTAACTCTTCTCTCATCCAATTCCTTTTAAACTAATTACTAATTACATTTTGTCATCTGTATGTCATTTTGTGGGAACAAGCTTCTTGGTACAATATAGAGTGGAATAAAGTTAATTTATTACAAACAGAGTGTGGATGTGTATACTGAGAAGTATCATTTTGTTGTGACTATTTCAAAGTTGTACATGAAATCAACAGAGCTTTTGTGACGTGAAACGTCGGGTATTATAAAATAATATAAAATGTTTGCCTTCAATGAGTCTGTTGTGCCATGTGGCCTATTACTTAAGATTTGCAGTCACAGGCTAGCACTGATTTGCCTACTTGCCAGTGGAAGGGGGTGATCACTCGACTTTATCATCCACTGGGCCTTGCCTTATCACATACGACTGACATAAGTTATCGAGTCGATACTGAGCAATCGGGTATGAATGGTGCACTATCGATTTGCTAAGCTTCTTATCTATTCAGCTTGGCCGGTTATGAACCACCGTTATTGCGACTTCTAAGCAGAATGACATCATTTTTACCCACAAAGCATTGTGGCCGTGGCCATAAACAAAGGAAAACAATTTACTTCCGGTAATTTTATAACGCCAATATTTCTTATGGCCAAGCTTGGCGGATCATAGAAACAACATTGCCAGTCTTGGAAAACCTTTCCAAATCATTTCCACTTCTAAGCAGAATGACATTATTTTTACCCACAAAGCATTGTGGCCGTGGCCATAAACAAAGGAAAACAATTTACTTCCGGTAATTTTATAACGCCAATATTTCTTATGGCCAAGCTTGGCGGATCATAGAAACAACATTGCCAGTCTTGGAAAACCTTTCCAAATCATTTCCACTGGTTTAAAAGTCCCGCAGACACCCGCCAGTATTACTAATCATGATCAGAAAAAATACATAAATTCACCGTAACTTTGGAAGGAAATGAGGGAATTCAATCAGGTTTTCGCTAGTAAATCAACTTGAACTCGGAAACACAATGACGCAATCGAAGATCATGTGACCGATGCAAAAGGGCACTAATACCATCCATTTCCGGTACGGGTCACCTGGGGGGGGTCTGTTTAAATTAAATTTTAAAATAGATGATCGATATTGTGGCATAACGATCATAAACATCAAAGGCCGTGTTTGAGGGACTGCAATTAAATCCATTCAAGTGATGACTCGTGTTGAATAGCGTAATCGGATTAACCCTATTGAGTGGATTAGGATTTTTCTGTGGAACCTCCTTCTATAATACCTACCATGGTTGGATCATATCACATATTATTGTAGACTGTAATAGTAAACACTTATGAATTATATGACGGTCATTAACATCCTGAGAGATGCTAAAGGACCTTGTGGTAAGATGTAACTTCATCCAAATAAGGTTAGGTTATGTATCATGCACAAGAACAAATAATAATGGGGAATAATTACTTCTTCTTCTTCTCGGATACTGCTTAACGTCCCAAGTGGAATAAGGCAAGCAGGAATTTGCGCATGCGTGTGATTTTCTTAGTCTCTTATGTTGCTTTCCTTTGCTTTGAAGAAGCTGTGTAGTGCTTCCTTGAATTGTTCAGTGCTGGTGATTTCAGTTATGTTGTGTGGGAGGTCATTCCAGTCTCTCACAGTTCTCGGCACAGATGAGTACTTGTAAATGTCGGTGCGTGTTTGGTGCTGGGTGAATGATCGTGAATTAGATCGCCGAGTAAGCCGTTGAGCCGGTAACAAATACGAGTGAACTGGCAGTGCCAGGTGGCCCCCTCATGATTTGTGCAAGATGGATAAGCGTTGAATCTTCCTGCGTGTCGACAGCATCTCCCAATCAAGTTCCTTCATCATGTCCGCCACACTAGATTTCCAATCGTAATTATTGGAAACCATACGCTGCTGCACGCCTTTGTATCTTGCCAACCTTCTTTATCTGTTCAGCGGTGTAAGGGTCCCAGACCCCAGAACAATATTCTAGGGTGGGTCTCACAAGTGCCTTATAGGCAGCTACCTTGGTGTCTTTGGTGCATGAACTAAGGTTCCTGCGTATAAACGCTAAAGTTTTATTTGCGGAGTTCACGGTTCTGTCAATGTGGGTATTCCATTTTAGATCCTGGGTGATATCCACGCCTAAGTATGTGTGAGATGAAGTCTCTTGAAGTACTGAGCCCCCGAGAGTGTACTGAGTAACTAAGCTTGACTTTGAAGCCGGTATCGTAGCACATAACATTTTGCAATATTGAAAGACATTTTCCATTTCTTTTGCCAAGAAGACAATGTGTTGAGGTCTTCTTGCAATGACATAGAATCAGTTTGTGAGTGTATGGATTTATAAATAATACAATCATCCGCAAATAAGCGGGTGGTACACTGGAGTTCATCAGGCAAGTCATTGATATAGGCAAGGAACATCAGAGGTAAATAAATACATTATAGGAAAGAGTAAACATTTAAAGGAGCATTTTGTGATCCACAGCCTCATCCCCCCCCCCACTTTTCTCAACAAAAAAAGATAGATATACCCCTGGAAACCTCTGGCTACATAATGTTTACGTACAAACAATATCTTGCAGATTAATTTGTTTAGCAAAAATATGGTCAAATTTGAATTACGTAGAGCAGTGCAATACACATAATCATGGATAACTCGCAAACACAAAATTGGAATCAACTGAAATTTTGCGAATAAGCTTTTTTTTTGGGATATCTACTGAAACATGTCATAAAAAGAGGATGCTAGGATCACAAAATACATGTACTCCTTTAATATATAATATATTCAGTTACCTCTTGTAGTTGTAGCAAGCAATCATTCCCTATTGTGAAAATCAGAGCATTTTTTCAGGGTTCATGAAAAACTGCCAAACTGTCGCTATCATTGTGCTTATTTGTGACGTGTCATGTCAAAAGGAGACACTTTTGGGCAGGATCGTAAATGGAGAAATAGCCAAAAATCTGCCGGTGGGTGATTTTTTCACAATTTAGGTTTGTTGCGAATTAGTGATGTTATTAATGTTAAAAATATTGTCTGATAGTTTCAGACCAAAATATAACTGGCATCTTGTATTTTTGAGCCATTTTTAAAGTTAATTCCTACTCTCAACATTGCCAATAATAATTTTAAAGGCCGATATCTCAATTTCCAATTTTGTAATACCATAACTTCCGTACTCATTGTGGAGTAAAATATCTCTATATTTAAGATATGTAAAAACCTCAAAATTGATAACCTGCCCAAAAGTGTCTCCTTTTGACATGACACGTGACGTCACATTTGTTCTTGTTCGTAACCACATTACTTATTTGATTAATGCTGGGGTAAAGATTTTAATCACAATCTATCAGTGTAAGCTGGTAGTCTGGTTCGAATCCCATGGCGTCACATTTCCTTGCTTTTTTCAGTTTGGTTGTGCACCGGCTGGGATTTCATTTTTATGTTGCCCAGTTTAATTGTAATACTTTGGGTTGGTTAACTTTTCTCTCTTCCAATTAATTCTTTTTGAACTAATTACTAATTACATTTTATCATCTGTATGTCATTTTATAGGAACAAGCTTCTTGGTACAATGTAGAGTGGAATAAAGTTAATTTATTACAGAGTGTGGATGTGTAAACTGAGAAGTATCATTTTGTTGTGACTATTTCAAAGTGGTACATGAAATCAACAGAGCTTTTGTGATGTGAAACGTCGGGTATTATTAAATAATATAAAATGTTTGCCTTCAATGAGTCTGTTGTGCCTTGTGGCCTGTTACTTAACGCGGCTGTGTACTCAAGACATTGTTTCTTTCGCGAAATTGAGCTTTTTTGAAATGTATTTACTTTGTTATGTTTTTTATAAATACAAGGAAAGAAAATCCAGATTTGTTAACTCTAACTGCTTTATTTTATGGATTTTATCTTACTATTTCACTCGCTTCCGCAATTTAAAAGGAAAGAAAATCTTTGTTGTACCACCGGTTACACGCTAAGCAACAACGCATCGCATTTTGTAGTCACGCAATTTGTTAACGCACAGATACGCTACGCATACGCAACGCTTATCTGCATGCGCGGCGCATCTTATGGAAGCACCACGGAAGCACTGATTTCACAAAAACCTAGCGGTCAAATGGCTCCGTTTTAGCTGATAAAATGTGAATTTTTTCAACTTCTTTCCCCCGATTTAAATATGAAGATATAAAAAGATTTCGCCCAAACTTCTCAAGGGGCTGTGGATTTACCCGATGTTCACGTAATGTAAGGTAGAAAAACGAGAAATGCCGCATTCTCCTGTGAGCTTCAATCAAAGTGCAAAATGTAACCACTTTAAACTTCAACGGCCTTTATTTCAATGTTCATTTTCTCGGTAAAATGACGATTTAGGTACACGATAACTCAATAAATACAGCATCTATAGGTAAGCAATTATGCTCATCATAAAAAGCATGATCGACTTAAGAAACGGTTTTCTCATTTTTTTTATATTTTGGTCTATTTCCGATTTTAGGCATCATTTTGTGCAAATAGGCGTTTGTGAATTTTAAAAAGTTCATTTTGATGCCTTATATGGTCAATATCTCAAAAAATAAGGCCAATATCAAAAAACTAAAAAAAGGTTTTTGGAATGGTGCCTCAAGACTAAGATAAAAACAAAACAAACATTTTTGGAAAAAGTATTTTTTTTGTTATGATGTACCGAACAAAAATTCACCTTTTTGTGATTTTCTTCATAATTGTTGTTTTTACATCAAATCTGTATTTATATTGAGACTCATTGATGTCTTGCCTTTATAAAAATGTATACTTTTATACGTCTTGCGTGAATAATTACGAAGTTATGGCACTTTTACTACATGCATGTCTGAGAGTACACAGCTGCCTTAAGATTTGCAGTCACAGGCTAGCACTGATTTGCCTACTTGCCAGTGGGAGGGAGTGATCGCTCGACTTTAGCATCCACTGGGCCTTGCCTTATCACATACGACTGACACAAGCTATCAAGAAACCTTTTTTTCAGGCAAAACCCCCAAAATCACATAAATTTCCACTTTTTGCTGCAATTGTCGCTGGAATGGTAAAAGCTCTTCAATGATATTGGTTGATGGTAAATATTGAATGTTATCAACCTGAGCTGTCTGCTTGATGAATAATAACAATCCCAGATAATGCAGGTATGAAAGAATTAAATTAACAATAAAATTCAATAAAAATTATCAATAAAAATCTTCCTTTATGTCCTAATTGGTTATGAAAAAGATTGGAAAATGTGTTTTCCAAAAATTAGAATGCATAACTTGATCAAGTCTTTGGGCTTGACAGTGGCGTAGCTGCCGGGGAGCAGGGGCACGATCGCCCCCCACTATTTGGGTCCCCGCCTTGTGCAAGGGAAAAGGAGGAGAGAGAGGATTAAAAGAGAGAGGGAGAGGGGGAAAGAGAGATATTGGAATCCATACGATATGCAATACCATACGATTATTATCAATAAGCCTGGCAAAATTGTCTATTTGGGCCCCTGCCCCCTAGTTTGGGCCCCTGCCCCATACAGGCTTGCCCCCCCCTCCCCGAGCTTGATTGTCACAGAATACTGAAAAGGTCGAAAAACGCCCTAAAATGCATGTTTTTGGCCCTTATTTCCAAATATTGACCAAATATTAAAATTTTACTAGCTTTTACTTCCAGTTAGGACTTTCTAAAGGATTAGGATTTAGCAATGTTTCATTTGGTAAAACAGGATAATATTTTTTAAATCAAAAAATTAGTTCTGTATTTTTCTGGGATGGGGAACAGGCTGAGACGAATATACCTAAAGGTACCTTAGGTATATTCGTCTCAGGGAACAGGGGAGTAGATCACAGCACTGAGATCCTTGAGCAAAAGAGCATGAATACTGTATATAAATCTGCAGGGCCGGTCTAAATAAATAGAGGGCAGCAGATCAATTTTGCGGTGTGATTTGTATCCAGGGCTTTGTATAGCAAGTTGAAGGTCACTGAGTGAATTCGTGTTTTTGAGCATAGAAAGTAATGTTTTCTGTAATTGCAAGCATTTCTTTCGCATAGTGGAAGTGCTAGTTATTCGATGTGAAGTGAGTATTTTTTTTCAAAGGAAAATCAAGGTATGGAAATACATTTTCAGCCTTGTGTGTTGCTGTAAATTTCATAAGCTTACTGACGACAAATGTTGATACAATGACCATGATGACATGCATGCATTGACATTGACAATCAATCAGACATGGCAGAATCATTCACATGAATATGATTCTACAATGTAATATTTTGTAAACCATTGAAGAGCTAAGTTAATTCTTTATAACTCCGTGGTCCGAGCTGTGCGCCAAGCGTAGACAAGCGTACACACAGAAGAAATAAACAATCCCGCTGCGCTGATTGGCTGATCAACGGACTTGACAACAAGCTGGTTGACCCATCGGTCGTCGGCGTGGCGCGTAGTAGGCAACCTTGTCACTTTTACGCGATCGCAATTCACCAGCGCGTACCCAGACCACGGAAGTAATAAAAAATTAACTTTAGATGCCCACATGATCATCAAACTTTAGTATCGTCAGCACTTTTATTTTCTACTATCATACTGATGATACAATGTTTAAAATAAATTCAAATACACTTTTTTTTTTTTTTTTATTATGTTATATTGCATTAAAAAAATGTATTAGTATGGTATGATATCCCGGGGGGTCACTCAGCTACATTGGTGTGCACATGCGTGAACAAAAAAATGTGTAAAAAGGGGTCTTTTTTTTTCGACGAACGCGTAACGCGCGTTCCGTGTTTAGGGGTCTAAAACACTCAACGGTGAAAATCAGATATATTTACCTTAAAAGTCCTGCCAAAAGAGTTATTTTTGTGATTTCAGTCATTTTAAAAATGTTGTAAAGAAGCAAATATAGCAATTATGACCCTGGATTTTTAATATTTGCATAAAATGAACATTAAATAAACAAAAACAATACACCTCGTGTCTTCTTTGGCTTTATTCCCACAATTATCACTACGTGAAATATGCAAATTTATGACAAAATCAGGATTTTCCTAAAAATGGGGTAAAAATAGCCAATTTTGTGAATCTTTAAAAGGCTGTATCTTCGCAACGGATTGTCCGATTGAGTTGATTCAAAAGGTTTTTTAAATCATTTTGCAGCAGGAACAATCCTGACAGAAAAAGTAATTCCAGGGGTGGGTTTGAAATTTTCATGTGACCACCCTATTACTATATAGTATATTACCAATGAATAACCCTAACCCTAATCATAACTACACCACATTTCGCCATAATTCATTCTAGAAACGCTTGCTGTTAGAATAAGAAAACTTTTAATGCTAAATTTTTGCACATTCTAGGGAAGCGTGGTTACCGTTTTGCAATAATCGAGTGAGAGGGTTTTCAAGAAAATATTTTTCCTGTCAAAACTGAAGCATCCTCTGTATAAAAGAAAATATGAATATTAACTGCACATCATATATAACGATTCGTGATACCCAATTGTGGCACATTTGATGTCGTTTATGAGGCAGAGAATTTTATTTCAATTTTATATACGCCAAAATATTTTTTAATTGAGCAAGAATAAGGATGGAAAAACGTTGAAAATTCTATGTATAAATAACATTAGACCCGCAAAAGATTACTGTTTCGTTTTTATGGTAATCTAATCTTTTATTTCCTGAAAAAAACATTAGGGGTCTAAAATGGATTTTTTATGTAATTGATAAAAACATCGAACGACATACAAGAAAAATGGTAGGTTCCTCTAGATAGTATTTTACTGACCATGCTAATGTACTGACACCGTGCGAGCACATGTCAAAATCGATATAATGTATTGTCCATATAGACGCGCATTTATCACGTTTATTGTCGGATTAACAACAATTGAGCGCTATTAATACACATTAATGTTTTTAGGAAATAAAATAAAATATGGTACGCTTTTCTGCTTTTGCTTGTCACGTGGTAGGCCTATATTGAAGTTGCGATTATATCTTCAGATAAGTTTCAAATGGATTCCATCAAGACAAGTGGCCGAGTGGTCTAAGGCGCTAGGCTCATAGAGCGTATCCAAAGCGGCGTGGTGCGCCGTGAGTTCGAACCCCGCCTCTGCCAAACTTTAAGTAAAATTAAAATTAAATTTTAACTTTTTTAAAATTTCATATTGGGGAAATGTGACTGGGAGAATTTATGTATGGCGTGGAGTGGTGTGAATCATAACCATAACCCTAACCCTAATGCTAACCCTAACCCTAATCTTAACCATAATCCTAACCCTAATCCTAGCCCTAACCCTAATCCTAACCCTAATCCTAATCCAAACCCTAATGCTGGTCCTACTGAGCTGCGCCAGGCTGAATAGGTAAAACAGGCACCTGCTGAACACTTGCAAGCAGGTTAGCCAGTGCTAGCGCTTATAAGCGATAAAAAGTGTGACAGCAGGGTGTTGGGTACCCAGACACACATTTACCTGTTCTAATACATTTTCTATTCTTAACTATAGATTATCAAGTGAAATTCTACACAGACCAGACCAACACTGACAGATCTACAAGATGGCAGTCGCACCATATTGCCCAGCCAACACCACCATGGCAAATATCTGGATTGACAACGGTTTGTCCAGATGCTTTCTAGAAACACTGTTTGCCTCCTTTCAAGCATTCATCATGCTTGTTCTCGGAAGCATCCAAATCCTTCTCTTCTGGAAAAGGTCCGTTCAAATCGAAGACCGCTTCAAACCAGGTCCATTGTGGTCTCATATTCAAATAGCTGTAACAGTACTAATGATCGTGCAGTATGTCGTGCGTATCATCTTGCTTGCAACGATAGGTGATGAAGAAATTTACGGCTACATAGAGCTTAGTACATGTTTCTACATAGCAACTTACATCCTCTCTGGGTTTATAATATACATGGAAAGATCCTGGACCTTCCTATCCCGACACGCTCGTGGTCACGGCACCATCATTCTTCTGTTTTGGTCAGCTGCGTTTCTGCACGAGAACCTTGCGTTTATCTCGTGGAAGAGCCCTCATTGGTGGTGGAAATTAGACAGTGAAACTCACAAGATAGAGTTTGGATTGTGGCTGTCTCGTTACGTGTTGACATTGTTCTTGTTTGTGGTAGGGTTGAGGGCGCCGGGACTGCCGAAGAAGAGTTACATGTTGCTGGTAAATGAAGGCGATGGAGAACAAAGGGTGGTGAGTAGTAGGAAGAGGTTAAATACCAATTTAAACTAAGCCATAATGTATAATTTCCATCAAATTTTAATTTTGTTATTCATTATTCAAAATGCTGAAATATTAAAATAGTAATTTAACTGTCAGGAAAGGTTTGGAACTGTCCATTTTAAGTCAAAATAACAAGGTAAAGTAAAAGGAACCCTACTGACTCTTTTGGCTGTTTAACATGTAATTAAAGAAGTTCATCCGGTTAATTGTTAATTAATCAGATTTTGAAAATGTGCAATTTGCGCATGAAAAGTTTGAATTTGCAATATTTTAACAAATTTTGCTTTTTTTTCTTCTTTATTTTCTTGCAATTTTGTGCGACAGCCTATTTTTTCATACTTTATGATTGTGTTGCAGATCATTATGGATTCTTTGATATTAGTGAAAACTCCAGGTTTTTGGAAAATGAGTACTTAAAAAATGGTTATTTGTGACCATCCATCTCAAACCGCTCATAAAGTCGGCAAATTGTATTTCGAGTTACAGTGCAAAATGTGCATAAAGGTTGTATTCATAATGTTCCTAATGTTTGTCCTACATGTTTCTCATTTTAGTCCAGTCAAACACCAATCTTTAATCCTATTGTGAAGAGGATAATAAGCTTACACTTATTTATATAATTAGTAAATAGCTTTAGTCTTTGTTTGCTTTAGCTAAATCCTGCTCAAGTGGTGGGTTAACCAACAGTTAACAATGAGAGGACATTCCTGAACCTCGTTGACTTGGGGATGATTTGAAGTGATCGCAAATTATGACCATTTGATATTTAATACCAGCAATGTAGAAAAATAATGTAGCACCAAAATAATGTACCCTTTTACTGAAGGTGCAAAAATTAACAAGCCATAACTCCGCTTCTATATCGTTTGAAGAAAACAAATTTGACCAGGGGCCGACTTTACAAGCATTTTGCCGTGGACGGTCACATTTGTGGATAAACTTAAAATTCGCGGTTGGACCTAAAAATGTGTAATTTTACCCAAAAGGCGCACATTTCATCGTTTTTTGTGCATTATGCATTTTCCCTGTCCTTAGTCAAGACTATAATGAAAAACTTTTCTGCTGACAGTTTCACTAGAAACCTTCTGGTTTTCTTAAAGCATCTATATAATAATACGCTATTCTCTGTTTGTCTGTAGATCTGTTTGTCTGTCTGTGACTGCTAATGTGAGGCCACCGTGGGTCGTGCACGGGCTCAAACTTGGTGGTGGGTGCAGCTTGGTATGAGGAAGAACGAGTTTATATTTTTTAAGGTCAAAGGTCAAGGACGGGGTCAAGTTCAATTGAAGTCTAATTTCAAATACTTAAAATGGCAAATCCAGCCATGCCATTGTGTTGACCTTGGACTATCAAACAAAAGTTTCCACAGTGACCTTTTTGTTAGACCAACGGTTAAGAGGTCAAAGGTCAAGAAAGGTAAAAATTTCAAACTGCCCCTATGAAGCTCAAACTTGGTGGGTGGATGGAACTTGGAATAACAAACAAACGTTTCCACGGTGACCTTTTTGTCAGACCTACGGTTAAGAGGTCATAGGTCAAGAAAGGTAACAATTTCAAATTGCCCCTATGGAGCTCAAACTTGGTGGGTGGGTGTGGACTTTGGACTAACAAACAAAAGTTTCCACGGTGACCTTTTCATCATACCTACGGTTAAGAGGTCATAGGTCAAGAAAGGTAACAAATTCAAATTGCCCCTATGGAGCTCAAACTTGGTGGGTGGGTGGACCTTGGACTAACAAACAAAAGTTTCAACGGTGATCTTTTTCACAGACCCACGGTTAAGAGGTCATAGGTCAAGAAATGTCAAAATTTTCAATTGTCCCTATGGATCTCAAACTTGGTAGGTGGGTGGACCTTGGACTAACAAACAAAGTTTCCACGGTGACCTTTTCGTCACACCTACGGTTAAGAGGTCATAGGTCAAGAAAGGTCAACATTTCAAATTGCCCCTCTGGAACTCAAACTTGGTGGGTGGGTGGACCTTGGACTAACAAACAAAAGTTTCTACGGCGATCTTTTCTTCAGACCTACGGTTAAGAGATCAAAGGTCAAAAAGGTAAAAATTTGCCTATGGAGCTCATACTTGGTGGGTAGGTGGAAATTGGACTAACAAACAAAAGTTCCATTGTGACCTTTTTGTCAGACCTACGGTTGAGAGGTCATAGGTCAAAAAACAAAGATTTCAAATTGCTCATGGAGCTCAAACTTGGTCGGTGGGTGTAACTTTGGCCAAGGAAGCCCAGGTTTGAGATCTGCAAAAGCCAATAACTATGACAGCCGAGAACCGCGAAATACGGGTAACCGCCTAGTTGATAATGTTATTGATCCATCTGCTTGAAGCAGGAACATTGACCAGATGTTTTGTTTTTCCTGGAAGTGGTATTCCTGTCTCCAGCGTTATGCCAACAAACTATGAAAAAAAAAATTTTTAGTTCACCAATTGTTGTACAGATTTGACACCTTTTGGCATCAAAGCTGTATATCAGGATGGTTATTTTATCACACTAATATTTTGCATCAAAACATTGTTTTGTTTTTAATTTTTTACAGCCCCTATTGAACGAAGATCTCAATAGCAGAGACGCACTCACCGAGTCAGCATGGGCAGATTTCTTCCATAAATTCTCCTTAATTTGGCCATACGTGTGGCCAAAGGGTCAATATTTACTCCAAATACGAGTGGTGGTGTGCTTGTTGATCCTAGCAGCCGGTAGAGTTATCAATGTGTTTGTGCCACTGCTGTATAAAGAAATCGGTTAGTATCAAGGACAGTGTTGGCTGGTGGGTTTTTTGAAGTGGTGGGGCTAATTTGCGCATTAGCACCCTTTCGTGCAAAGTGCGAACAGGGAGGTGTCTGAGGGGGATGTGCCTCCCTCAGAAGCAGAAAGTTTTTAATTTTGTAAACTAAATTCATGCAATTTGGAGCATAATTTTGGACAATATTTTAATGAAAATGTGCCATTAAATACTTTTTATACTCTAGGCCCATTTATAAAAGTGGTGACATTTAGAACTCGCTTAATGTCTACGAGAGCTATAAAAAGCCAAAAGCAGACATGCCAACTACTATATTTTGTATGAAAAATATGACAAAATATTGGTGTATGGTTTTCTTTTTAAGAAATATGGTTTTTGCAATAAAAATATGCGGACCTGAGGACTGCTTCACTGTCTAATAGCTTGATCAAAAAGGTCTAGCCAGTCAAGCGCTGGTGAAGCATGTTATCAAGTATCATTTTCACAATCTCTCTTACAAAAGTGTAAATCTGCGACCATCAACTCACAGAATCTGCAGTAATTGGTTATGGTTTTTTTCTTGAAAATATGGTTTTTGAGGTGTGAAAATATGATTTTGTGTTTTTCAAATGGTTAGGTTTAGGATTAGGTCAGGCAGGTTTCCAGATTAGGATAAGGATTAAGAGGTTAGGGTTAGGATTTTTAAGTTGCTCCAAAATATCTTCTTGTTATTTTCTCTCATTCATAATATTGTGTAAAATCAAATTAAGGGGGTACTACACCCCTGACCAATTTTGTGCCTATTTTTACATTTTTCTCAAAAATTATAGTGCATTGGTGACAGGTAAGATATGTATATTATAGGGGCAAACACTGCAACTACTGCACTGAAAATTCAGCAACTTAAGGCAAGTAGTTATTGATTTTTTGATCAAATATTGGTTTTCCCTCATTTTTGACTGTAACTCCACAACTGTTGTCTGTGCTGAAATAAAATTTCCAGTGCAGTAGTTGTAGTCCTTGCCCCTATAATATACATATCTTACTTGTCACCAATGCGCTATAATATTTGAGAAAAATGCAAAAATAGGCACAAAATTGGGCAGGGGTGTAGTACCCCCTTAATGTAAAAAACAATTTTACTATTAAACTGTTCGCCATCATAGCAGCTGAAAGGAGTATCCCATCATGCATTGCAGTATATCAGCAACCTCCATAGCAAATGTATACAAAATATAAACAAGAGCCGCTTCGATATTGAGAGCTATTGATAGATTCACAATACTTTAGGGATGATATTTTTTCAAACAAAAGTCTAAGCTCCCCTGCTTTAAGCAAGTAATTGAAAGTTAAAGTGTGGGGTTTTGTGTACATTTTCTAATAGCACATTCAGTTCTGTCATGGTACCGCAAAGCATAATGGGATACTCCCTTCAGCTGCTGTGGTTCGCCATAGAAATAGTGATATAACAGGATTAATTACCATAGCAATAGGTGAAATTTTTTTTGTATGTATTGCCCTGCACTAGACATATGTCGTAACTCTTTATCGCACCATTGATTATCAAAGAATAGGCATAAAGGTCTAGATCGTAATCTATGGAATTTTCAGTGTACGTCTCACTCACATTGTGTATGATTAACCCTAACACCCAAAAATCTTACAAAATCTTACGATGAAAAAATCTGCGCATGCATGAATCCCAGGGTCTGCGATGGCGCGCAATCACCCTAAGTGTTATATGCAAGCACGGAATTGCTGGCGGGCAGCAATAACCCGTGTAGCTACCGGTCCGTGATCGTGTGCTTGGCATGCGAGGGTCAAAGGTTCAATCCGGGGTGCCAAGTCAAAAATTCTTCTTCTCCTTGACTTTTTCGGATCTTCTTTGACTTCCGATCCCAAAAAGCAGGGTCCAGTGTTAGGGTTAATGTCTTTGAAAAGAGCAATATTATATTCAATCTATGATTGCACACAGACACAGACATGACAGGTGATGAGTGCAGCCTACTTAAAGTGCAGGCAGGGTAATACATGCAAAAATTGTTTTCACATATACCGTAAAACCCCGTCTACAAGCATATAGTGTGCTTCTGATGAAAGCTACATTAATCCAGTCGCCATTATGGAGTTTGAGCAAATAAATTACGGATCCTAGCATATACAAACAAGTATTATTTTAAGACTGATCTATTGTATTGGTATATTAACGCTTGCTTCGAATTAATTAAGCTTTTATAAAAAACACTATATATGCTTGTAGACGGGGTTTTACGGTATCGCTATGGTATTTAATCCTGATACATCACAACTTTTACGGCAAATTCAAAGTGACTTTATGTTTTATCACTGATATATATTTTTGCTTACAGTCAATGCTTTGACGCCACAGGATGGCAGTAAAGTAATATTTCCAGCCAAGCTGATTGGTTTTTATGTGTTGGCTAAATTTGCTCAAGGAGGTGGCTTTGGTAAGTGTGTGTTTGTTTGTTTGCACATGTTCAAAGAACCATTCCTGGCATACTCGGCAGTCCACGCTTTTTAATGTGTGCCGGTTCGAAATTCTGAAAATTGGTAAAAGCGTGGAGGTTTAAACTTTTTGGGTAAAAAGCGTGGAATGGTATAAAGCGTGGGAATAAAATAAAAAGTGTGGGCTTGTTTTAGCTTGCAGTATATTTTTATTGAATGTTAAAACAATCATAATTCCAAGAAAAATCGCCAAACCTGCGCAAGATAAAATTCCATTTGATGCAGGCCCAGCGCCTGTTTACGTGAGTCCAGACCAGCACAATATCCTCCCCGGAAGCCCTTCCGTGATATGCAAATGTCTGATTTTTTCCATGACGTGTTACGATGTGTGGTAGATAATTCTTTACATCGATCGTATGTATGAGTGACGTCATTAATCATATGCATAATTGATTGAGCGAAGAAGGGTAGGATATAAGTCACAGAGCGCACGCGAGATACGAATCAGTTCATGACAAGAACAACATTTGGACGCCAAAAAAGTACAGTTATGCATTAAAATGTTTATTGTACAGTACAGTAGTAGCTTTTCACATAAAATTTGCATTGTTCACATAATGTACAACTTCATGGAGAGAAACACATCGGACTAGCATGTGTGAAATAGGTGCAGAATTCGGCATACTTGATTTACTTCAAATTGCGTGTGACTTCATCAATGGATACAAAAAGTGGTGGGGTCAGGAATTTTCACTATAAAGGGTGCCTCAGTAAAAAGCGTGGGGGTCAGGAATTTTCAGTATAAAGGGTGCCTCAGTAAAAAGGGTGGGGGTAAAATAAAAAGGGTGGGGGTCAAACCCCACTGCCGAGTATGTTGGGAATTGGTGGGACACATTAGTACCATGTAGTGAAATCAGCCCCTTTTTCACACACTATGGACCACAATAGCCTCATCCCAATGGCATAGTTCAATAACCTCAATTAAATAATCAGAGTGCAAAATTTGACATCAAGTTGCAGAGTATGAGTTTTTGTACCCAAGGTCATTCAATGAATGTATAAATGTATTGGGGTTAAAGAACTCTGCATTACATGTAATAGATGAGAATGTTTTGGATCCTAGTGCCATGTACACTATAGTTTGGAATCTTATTGTTAGTCCCTTGAACAGGGATGTAAGACTTTCGGAAATTTCCGGAATTCAGGAAATGGGGCCAAAAAAAAAAAAAAAAAATCCGAAAATGTAAAAAAAAAAAAAAAAAAAAAAAATCAATTTTTTTAAATAATTTTTTAATTGGATGATGATAATTTGTCATAAAAAGAGTAAAAACATTTTTTGTGAGGGGGGGTGAACGCCTACCCCCGTTGCATGTCTCGCCTTCGCCTCGACTGATTGCCTTTGGCTCATGTGATTTTCAGGAAGTGGATCATTACCCCCACTTACATCCCTGCTTGAACATTGCATGGGCTGTTCCACTTGAATTCTGCCATACTTTCTGGAAGATTTAAGAAAAGTCTTCCATAGAAGGGGTGTGTTTTTCAAATGGAATTGGCTAGGGTTTACTATTTTGAAACCCATACTCCCCCTGTATATAGCTTTATACCTATCTCTTCCACAACTGGAGTATTTCAAATGGAAGATATTCAATTGATTGTTCTATTTGAAACTCATACTCCCTCTGTGGAAGAGTTTCAGCTAAATCTTCCTCAGGGGGTGTGGAATTCAAATGGAATAGTGCAATGGTGCAGGTGGAAAGGGACACCCCCTATGGAAGACATGACCTTAATCTTCTACACAGGGGAGTATAGATTCCAAATGGAATCGCCCATTCAGGTAATCTTTGATATTCACACTCCCTATGTGGAAGATTAAGGTTATGTCTTCTATATGGGGATGTATGAATTGGAATTGGAATAGCCCATCTATTTTTTCACCCCCAAATATTTTTTCCCAAATGTATATAATGTGTTTGGGTATTAACATGTTAACCTGCAAGTGAGGGCACGCACACACATGACGAGCACCATCTGGTTTTGCAGTCTGAGGTCTGTAGTAGGTCCCAATTGCATGTCAAATGCATTTGAGACATGTCCACTATTGTGCATTAAAATAGTGACCTGGTAGGTTTATTTTCTATTGTATGTCATACACACAAAAAATCTGCCATTTTGGTCCTCTTTTTGGCAATTAAGTGTTGATTCATAACCTCATTAATATACGCGAAGCCTGTAATCCAATCAAAAGAAATTGATTGCCTGACCGTGCACTAATTGCGAGGTCATTAATAACTCACAATGACTCCGGACGCGCAACAATGACTTCTGCGCATGCGTGCGTGTATAAGATACGCGTGACGGCAACGCACACGCCTACGCGATGCCGTTGCGCTTCTGTGATTGGTAGCTCTTGTTGTCGGGCGCGAATGTTATATTACGCCTGGTTGATTTTTTTTTGTAGGGTAGGTTACAACAATGATTAAAACTGGTTATATTTAACAGCGTTTTATGGCATAAAATAACATAAAATGTCATTTTGATTTCTTCAAAATATTAGATACGACGGTAATGAATGACAATAATAACTTTGCACCATCTATTTTGAGGTAATTGTGTGAAATTGTCGGGTTTTGTTTTGGGCCTCGGTATTTAAAAAAATACCTCAGCCCAAAACAAAACCCTCCGATTTCACACATGACCTCAAAATAGATGGTGCGCAGTTATTATTGTCTAATTAAGACGCCCGTGGTGGTTGGGCTACACACAATAGTGCAGGATAATTTATGCAATTTCTTGTCACTTAAACCTCAAAACATACCCATTTCCCCATTTCTCCAAACAAATTCAGTAACAAAAACTTATTATTTTGTACATTGTACCTCATGTTGTCGTCTGCATCACATAATTGCCTTATCTCAAAAGGCTGCCTTGTATGACTTTTTTCGTAGTGTCATCTAACTGGGATGAGATGCACGGTAAAATTAAATTGGTATATAATTTTTGTGTCCATTAAGAAGAAGCATATTGAAATATAAATTAACAATATGAAATACTGAACAAATATTAATCTTTCCCCAAGTAGGCAAGTGCACATAAATGTTGAAAAAAAAAAAACCAGTATAATAATTTTCAATATGAAATACTACAATGGTAATACAAATCACACAAGGCAGCCTTTTGAGATACGACAGTATGTGATGCAGACAACGATTTATCCAACCACTCTACACCATCCTCATCACAGGTACAAGTTTTCTCAACAACATCCGTGTATTCTTGTGGATCAAAGTACAGCAGTTTACAACAAAAGGCATCATGGTGCAGCTCTTCTCTCATCTTCATAGGTAATACATTCTCATCTGAAAACTAAAAAAGTGTTTCTGTTTTGTTTTCAGATATTGGCATATGTTGTGTTTCTAGTTTATGTTGGTGTTTATAGTTTTTATTCCATTACATATGTTACTTCAATCCATAGATATATGTGACGCGATCAAGAAAAATCAGTCGGAACTCGGAAATATTAAATTTTCTGTTTCTTATAGGATATTAAAAAGTATTTACAAAGCTGGATTTTGTAGAAAACCCCATTTATATTTCCAAAACAATAGGAAACAAAATGAAATATTTCCTTTGTTTGGCTATATCTCAAAATCAATATTTCCGAGTGCCGACTGATTTTGCTTGATCGCATCACATATTGAGAAGTAGATTGGACCGAAACCTGTGCATTATTGATGGGGACCAATTGTCACGTAAAGTGTGTAAGGGCTCATATTGAAATACCCTACCATGCTTTCACACAGAAAGAAGGCAGGATTCCCCTCGCTAATTATAAGCGCATGCCTCATGAAAGCTCGGTCATAAAACGGATGGATTATATGCATCAATGATACACCCTGCCTTTTGAAGTGGTCTGGTGACAAGGATTATAATAAAAGTTTATCAAAGACTGGCAATTTTATTGATTGTTGAACTAATCGGCTCATCGCACAACCCAGGAAAGCGCGCTCCTAATTTAAATGTCGAAGGTTTGCCATGTTGAAAATAAGGTTGGCTGTGTTGAATATGACAAAAGGTTTGCTATGACGAATATGAAATGAGGTTAGATGTGGTTAGGGCTAGTGTTATGCTGGTTTCACATACTTTCTGCCGTTTGCGCAGCATGACGCTTCATCATGCAGCTTGTACTTTTTTGCAAGCGGAGGGGCACACCGCTTAGTGGCAGCAGCATGACTATGAAAGCCAATGTGGCCGTTCAGCACTGCTCCAAAATCGTATTTTGTTCTCATACGTCAGAGCGGTACCGCTCCGAGTTGACTTGAATTCAACTTTTAGCGGTGCTTCCACCGCTGTGAAGTGATCAATATATATCTGCTTGCCGCTGGTCACCGCTAGCTAGGGACAGTATGGCAAAGCGGCAGGACAGTATGAAACCAGCATTAGGACTAGAGTGATGGCTAAAGCATTTTCCACCCTGATGTGACGGTGACGTCAGTGCACATTTCATTGGGCGCAGCTATAAATCGCTAGTGTTCGCTCAAAGCTTAAGATGCCTCAACGCTTTGACGTCACTACCACATCAGGGTGGAAAATGATTTGGGGCTAGGATTAGATTTGATATAGCAAACTTTCGACAAAGTGCATGGGCTGTAACAGAATCTAATAGATGGAGTATAAGGCTATTCCAGTTGAACTGGAAGACATAACCTTAATCTTCCACACAGGGAGTGTGAATTTCAAATTGAGTTACCTTGAATGAGTTACTTCATTCAAAGTCAACACTCCCTGTGTGGGAGATTAAGATCATAGGAGATGTATGGGTTTCAACTGGAATAGCCTATTGATGCTAGATGGCATAGCAAGTGAAATTCAGTGCTGCACTAATGCACCTTGTGTTTTACCTCTATTCCAGTTCAAAACCACAATTCAGGTAACCCCATTTGAAAGTCACACTCCCTGTGTGGACAATAAAGGTCATGTCTGTCATAGGGGGTGTGTGGGTTAATTTCAACTGGAATAGCCCAATGGTCCTATGTGCTTGTGGTACACAGGAGATTTTGTTTTAAACATGTTCAGGGCTCGATGACACATAGGAGGTTTTTCCTGCCCAAAGATTACAATTGATCAAATTATGACTTGAAGCATAGAAAACAAGTGCAAAGGTGTACATGGTTATGGTTAAACATTCTAGAGATATATCTATTAATGATTTTTACAGGTAGTATGGGAGTGTTATCTAATATACGTACGGTAATGTGGATCAAGGTGCAACAGTACACTACAAAGTCCATCATGATCAAATTGTTTGGACATCTCCATAGGTAACAAAATCATAATTAGTGTAACATCTTCATTCAGTCAAATCATATGCAATCTAATTTCAGTAGCTTCAAATTAAAGCAATAATGTGCAATTTCAGTAAAGAAAAGATTCATAATTTGTTTTTCACAAAATGTTAGTTTTCACCATCATATCCATGTATGTCCCCTTTTAATTTTGAGCCGAACAAATCGGAAAAACAGAGAAAATCGCTATTTCATTCACATGCCTATAATAAATGGTCAATATGTGTATTAGCTCACAACTTGTTTATTGAGCGGATTGTTTATTTTATTCCCAAAAGACCTAAAAACATTTTGCGAAAAAATGTATGTCTTCAACAGGAAAGGTCAAAATTTTCAAATGATCCCCAGCTACACACACTTTAAGTACGTATTATTAGATTTTTAAAGTTTACTTTGAGAACTGCTAAATGTCAAAAATTTCAATTTTTAATAATTTGCCAGAAATTTTGTATTATACAAATTTAATAAAATCAAAATTATTTGATATCATCGGGACATTCGTCATATTCAGAATGCCATTTTGTGTGTCTCATGTGCTCTCATGTGCCACAAAAAATACTGTGCACACGTTGCTATCTGTCCCCTTAAAGGAGTATTTTGTGATCCTAGCATCCTCCTTTTTTGACATTTTTCAATAGATATCCACCAAAAAAGCTTAGTCCAAAAATTTCAATTGATTCTGATTTTGCGTTTGCGAGTTACGCATGATGATTTTTACACTGCTCCATAGGCCACTGTGTTGAATTACGTTATGGTACACCAGTGGTATAAAAATCTCAACTTTTTTTAGATAAGGGCAGGGAGAATGAGATGGTCGATCAGGAAATGCCCTTTTAAAGCACTTCAGGCTTAGTCTTTCACATGGTATTTTCGTATACCATTGGACATTACAATCCTGCAAAAAGAACAAATTCAAGTAAAATTGAGGAAATCACACATAGCTTTAAGGAAGGCAGTCTTCAATCTTTAACTGACTTCTACTGCTGTTGCCAACTCTCAACAAAATTGCAGTCAGTTATGAAAAGAGTTATGTAGCAGCTTTAAAATAAGGAACACTGTTTCAATCTTTTATCTGATTCCTAACGCTAATGTAAATTTTCAACACCAAATTGCAATCAGTTTAGAAAAGATTAGGCATTTTGCACGTTACACATTATAGCTTTAAGGAAGGCAGTCTTCAATCTTTAACTGACTTCTACTGCTGTTGCCAACTCTCAACAAAATTGCAGTCAGTTATGAAAAGAGTTATGTAGCAGCTTTAAAATAAGGAACACTGTTTCAATCTTTTATCTGATTCCTAACGCTAATGTAAATTTTCAACACCAAATTGCAATCAGTTTAGAAAAGATTAGGCATTTTGCACGTTACACATTATAGCTTTAAGGAAGGCAGTCTTCAATCTTTAACTGACTTCTACTGCTGTTGCCAAATCTCAACAAAATTGCAGTCAGTTATGAAAAGAGTTGTGTAGCAGCTTTACAATAAGGAACACTGTTTCAATCTTTTATCTGATTCCTAACGCTAATGTAAATTTTCAACACCAAATTGCAATCAGTTTAGAAAAGATTAGGCATTTTGCACATTACACATTATAGCTTTAAGGAAGGCAGTCTTCAATCTTTAACTGACTTCTACTGCTGTTGCCAAATCTCAACAAAATTGCAGTCAGTTATGAAAAGAGTTATGTAGCAGCTTTAAAATAAGGAACACTGTTTCAATCTTTTATCTGATTCCTAATGCTAATGTAAAATTTCAACACCAAATTGCAATCAGTTTAGAAAAGATTAGGCTATTAACAGAGAGCTTTGAGATGTTTGGCACTATCTCTTTACATATTCCACAAAATGTGATTTTTCACTCTTGGATAGACCCTTTTAATTCTATCATTGCCATTTAGGGTTGTTTTGTGGTTTCATTGGCTTCTGTCATTTTTTGTGCTTTGCATTATTGAATACTAAGTAGTGGTAGCATTTCTTCTTAATTTCATAGGCAGAGTGCAAGACCATCGTAAGTGCAGTAGAATGTAATAGCTGCCTTATGTAAATCACCTGTTGTTTGCCGCACAACCCACTCATTGTGAAGTGTTGATGTTCTGTATTACTTTTCTGATGGCCTCTAAGCTAACCCAATATATCATCTTTTCATGTAGTTGGGGTTCTTCATGTGTTTTTGATCAAAAATAAGTACATCCATTAAAATATAGCAAATGGCAGCTATTACATTCTACTGCACTTACAATCTTGCACTTTGCCCACAATTTGAGCTTAGTCATAGACCTAAACAGGGCCTAGATTTCATCTTGGTTTGTGAGAATCAAAATCCATCATAGTCACTGCACTTACTGACTGTATGATACAATGAGAGAAGTTGATTTTTGCATCCAAATATTACAAGAATCATTAAGAGAATTGAATACCTGAGTGGAAGAAGGGCCCAACTCCAATTTGTTTACAAAAATGAGTTAGACCCAGCATTTTATTGCCAGCAGACTGTTCTTCCTTGTGTGTAAAAGATGAGCCAAAATACACTCTCTAAATAGTCTTCCACATACACTTAATCATGGTTTTCATGGAAGAAAGGCCCAACTCCATGGAGTTGGGCCCTTCTTCCACAAATTGTGGGTTAAAGAGGAATTTTGTTCATCCATGAAATCTGCTTCTCATTACAATAATCTTTCTTGCTAACATATTACATGCTTCTACTTGTGCAGTTAATAGATAATTTCCACATTTCTGTAGCTAATTATTACACATCTGCTTACGGAACTTGCACTTGCAGTATATTAGTGGAAGAAGGGCCCAACTCCAGCTCGTATTAAGACCTGTACCGTTGCCATTGAAACAATATATATGATTTCGAATGTATGTAATACTGTATGTTCATGTATTAAAGGTCCCCTGAAGATGAAAAAATTCTGTCTATAAAACTTTTCCAAATATTAAGTTTTTTCTTAATATCTCAAAAACAGTTCTGATGGAGTTGGGCCCTTCTTCCACTCAGGTATTCAATTGATTTTGTAATTCTTGTCGAAATCTAGGGCCTGCTAAACAAAAAGTTCATTATAATTGTGTGACTTGAATGTATGAAACTCTTGAGATGTTGAATTACATTTCCAGTTTTGTTGGTCATAAAATTGGTGATGAACCCTTTAGTAGCAAAGTTACTGGCTATGTGGGAATCAAATAGGATGTTTAGTAAATCGACTATACAGGGTGAGTAAAAAAAACTGCAATAGAGCAAAGATCAATATTTATATAAGAACCAAGTTGAACTTTCCCATTATTGAAAGTTTCTATAAATGCCACACTCAAAAGTAACCTTCTGTGAAAAAAAATGAAGTGAATCTCAACTACCGTTTAATTTTTATGAGTCCTTTTGCTGCGTTACCCAATTTCATTATTTGTCAGGTATCATGTATTTTGAATAAGAGCACACAATGCACGATAAAGGCACCAGCTTTGAAACTGACTTTAACTTAAATAAGGTTGATTTTTGTGTTATTTTAATTTCTTTTTTTTTTCTGTTCAAACTTTCTAACATTACTTTAAGTCCTCCATACCTCACTTGACTCCAACTCCAGTTTTTTTAATCCCAATATGTCCAACTTACTGGATATTTTGTAATTCACTCCACTTCAATTTGCGCGCATTTCATTTCGACATTTGTAAAGCCCGCCTACAAATTTGTATGTTATTGATAGAGAATAAACATCTTTAAAGTAAAGTTAAATGAAAATAATAATAAATAATGTTTCTTCTCCTTAAACAAGACCAAGGGCAATAACACTTTAGGTGCTCCATTTTATTTCAATTGCCATTCAGGTTAAGAAAATGGCAGTTGTTCAAAATGTACCTTACACAGAGTTGGCTGACATTCAAATTTTAGATGTCTCTTGGACAAACATTAAAATTGGGTATCGCTATGAAATGTGTCATAAAAACAAAACGATAAATGCTAATTCCTTGAATCTTTCACACAAGGTCACTAACGGATATATCATTTATAAAATGTTTTAAAACCTGAAAGGTTCAACTCGGTTCTTAAATAAAAATGGATTCTTTTCTCTATTGCACTTTTTTTGACTCACCCTGTAGTAAAATGGTGATGGTTGACCATCTGTGTCCCCAAAGAGCATAAAGAACTTAAAAGAATGGAATATTTGACCAAAAATGCAGCAAAATTTAAACCATTACATCCTTGTAATTTGTTGAAACTGTTTCATAATAGATAGTAATAAACCCATTTTGTCATCCTCATAACATACTATTGAATCACTGTATCACTGTTGTGGTACATATGGTCGCATGTCATAAGTTGGGTATGCAAAAAGGGTGGAGGGATTACACTTTTCTGAAAATTGTGATACAAATTTGATTGGCTTTCCGTAACCCCATATCCTACAGCAGTGGTTCATACCTCATTTTAAGCCTAATTTTATACTCTTTCAATCTACTGAAGCATATAATTATACATTATTCAGTAAAAAAATCACATCAGTTGAAATGAAAAATGCCAGGGGTGGAGGAGCAGGCGGATGTGGAGCAGGCGGATGCGGGAGTGTGCAATAGGGCCTATGTGAAAATTCACATGTCAGCATGTGAAAACTATTGGTTACCTTTTCAAATCTAATGAGGGTATGATGTATTGACAGCTTTGAATGTTGAATTTATACAACTAAAACAATTACTGACTACTTAAGGTGGTACTACACCCCCTGGTAAATTTTGTGACTAATTTTGCATTTTTCTCAAAAAGTAACTACAAAATTACTACATTTTGTGTACACACTGGTAAAGAAAGTTATGTATAATATTGGGGCAAGGAATCCAATATACTTCACCGAAATTTCAGTGATTCAAGACAAGGAGTTCATTATATACAAGTTAAGAAATGAGGTACATTCTAGCGGTACCTCTTTTATCATAAATAAATTATACCGCTTGTCTTGAGTCACTGAAATTCCAGTGTAGTAACTTGATTCCTAATACCCCTATAATTTACATAACGTTTGTTACCAATGTGTTTTTGAGAAAAATACAAAAATAGTCACAAATTTAACAAGGGGTGTAGTACCACCTTAAATGGTGTTATGTTCCATTTTTTTCATTTTTCATGAAATCCTAGTTGAATTTCAGTATTTGTAGCAACATGCTAATGTATATGTACATTTCTCTTCTTGATATATTCATTTCCTTAATAATAGAATACCGTAACTGTCTCGCTAATTACTCCTAAAAAGGTCATTGACCTTCACAATGTAATTAACATACATACAATTATTTTAAATAGTTCATTTGAAGCATTAATGTATTGAGACCATATCCTCCAAATCTGATGACATTCTTGCATAAATTAAATTTTTACAAAAAGTAGGTAATGGTGAATCCAACGGACGAGGACACAAAACACATCAAGGATCAATAAATGATATAAGAGGATACCTTGAATAAGAACAACAGGAAAGAAAAAAGCAATTTTTACAGTCATTTTTGTAATTGAAGTCCGATTTGAGAAAAACGCATTTGAAAATTGAGATTTACATAGACACCTGTGTATTAATTAATTAGTAATTAAGCATTATCTCAAAAATTAAGCATGTGATAAGGTTAAAAATGGTGTTAATTATTAGAGGTTTTCAATGTACACAACATATCAAAAATTTCATTTTTTGTCATTTTTGACCATGTAATGGAAATTGTACCCAACTTATGACATGCGACCATATATTAACACATATTACAATCCTATATCCATTCATAAATAGAAGCATGCTGAAATATAAAATAACAATATGAAATACATCATTGATAATATAAATCACACAAGGCAGCCTTTTGAGATACCACAGTATGTGATGAGGACAATGACTTGTGAGCAGATGTGTCTTGAGAGTTTGTATATTTTGCTTGCACCATGCATCTGTGTCACCTCTTCCTTTTTTTGACCATTCCTTAATATGTTGTACAGACAGTAAAAGAATTATAAGGTGCCAGTTATTTTCACCCTAAATATCCTAAACAAAGACAGATATGTCATAATTAGAACCAGCAGCCAATAGCTGCATCTTTTAGCTCGGATTTAAGACATCATTTGTTGAAATCAGTCAAGAAATATAGACACAGTAATCCAAAATTCAAAAGTTGCAGATTGGTCCATTGGATGCCCTATTCAGGGGCATAGCAAGAGGCGCAGGGGCTCATAGATAAGGAGCAGTGCTGGGTGCTTTTAACATCTCTTTTATCATTTCCTCCTCACCCTCCTTGGGGCCCTGGAATTTTTCCACCCTGTTTACCCACTTGCTATGACCTTTGTCCCTATTGATTTGTACACAAAGCCTTCTCAAACAAAAGAACTAGTGCTGTGATTTCCATTGATTAAAACATCAAAATGCAACTTTTCATTTTGTTCAATCACCGTTTCTTTAATTCTCAACCGATTTCAACAAATGAGACCTTAAATCAGAGCTAAAGGATACAGCTATTGGCTGATGGTTTTAATTTTGACACATTTAGTCTTTGTTAGGATATACAGTGGTAAACATAACTGGTACCTTAATTATTTTGCTGTCTGTATAATTATGTGCATGTTGGGCACAAGGTTACCTTGAACTCAGAGAAGAAATCTTGTACTTCCCATAATGCATTTCTTCCATTTCAATTTTCTGTACTAATTTGCTATCTAGCGCAATATGGGTCGATAGTGACAAAAAGTTCCTCAATGAACAGAGCACATCCAGAACTGGCAAAATATGTTTATTTATTTCTAGTTGTTAAAAATTAATACAAAATATTTTTGACTCAAGAAGTTTTTTGTTATGTGATCTGAAAAAATTTGGGCAAAAAGAGTGTTTGGGATTTTCTCGAAAAATGAGAATTTTTGAGAATTGAATCCACTTGGTTTATATTATAATTTGCCATCATTTTTGTTTCAGTTTGTCTCTTGGCTGGCATCTGAACAGGAAAACGGGTGAGATATTGCGTATGATGGACAGGGGCACAACTAGCATCAACAGTCTGCTCAGGTAAAGTCACACAAATCACCCAACATTCAATTTCAGCGGGTATTTTTGAAGCAAAATTCAGTAAAATTGGGCTAAAATTTAAGTTGTTCTTTTCAAGGCCCAATGTTGCTCAAAAGTCATGAACAAAGGTGGATGGATGAAGGAGTTCAATGATGTACAAATGTGATGGTGCTTGTCTATGTACAGCACGATATATGAGGAAAAAGCTTATGAGTACTGAATTATAATGCCCGTATCATTCTAAGCAATCACAAGGAGCATTGCATTTTTTTATGACTTGGTCAGGAAAGAGACTGCCGATATTTTAGTCAGATGTGGCTAGCATGCACTAGCCTCAAATCATAACTATTTGACTTCAACTAAACTTTCTATCAACATCGCAAGGCAGGAACACTACCTAACATGTTACCATTTTTACCAGCGTTTAAATCACTGGTATATGTTACAATTGATTGTGTAAAAATCAAAATTTTGAAAAACATTGAGGACTTCCTCCTCATCAAATGTTACAATGTGACTTTAAATTCTTTATTCTCAACTTCTCATACAAAAAATGACCACTAAAAAGTAGCATTTAACAAATATAGTATATAAACAGGTAAACAAGCTTGGATTGGGCAAATAATAAGTAAATAATTTCCCTGACTCATTCTTTTTTCAACAGTTACATCGTATTCAACATCCTTCCTACACTTTTTGATATCATCATAGCTATTGTGTACTTCATCACTGCCTTTAATGCATGGTTTGGGCTCATTGTCTTTGTGGCTATGGTTCTATATCTAGGTGAGTCTTATAGGGTGTTTCTTCTTATTACCCTTTGTAAGTAAATAAATGTTGACATTTATACAGTGCCATTCACATGTATCAAAGTGGTTTACATTTATTCAGCTGTTGTTAGAATGTAGGGTGTTTCTTCTTATTACCCTTTGTAAGTAAATTTATACAGTGCCATTCACATGTATCAAAGCGGTTTACATTTATTCAGCTGTTGTTAGAATGTAGGGTGTTTCTTCTTATTACCCTTTGTAAGTAAATAAATGTTGACATTTATACAGTGCCATTCACATGTATCAAAGTGCTTTACATTTATTCAGCTGTTGTTAGAATGTCAGATGCCATACAATGCCCAAGGCAAGCTCATACCTTTGGGCAGCAGTCAATGGACAATATTCCTAACAGCTCCCCATTTCACCCCTGGGTAAAGAGAGGCAAGTGAGGTAAAGCGCCTTGCCCAAGTGCACAACGCAATGGCACCGCCAGGGCTCAAACTCGCAACCATCCGATTGCGCGGTTGAGCCCGTACTGCTGCGCCACCATGCCCCACATCCTTGTGTTGACACACCACTTAAAATCTGTATTATATATGTACTCCTCATTTAATATTTATGACATAACATAGGCAGATAATATTTTCTGTAGTACCTTAGGCTTACACAGATGTATACGCAACATGACACATGTGATATCGTAAGACTTAGTCATACTTCACACGATTTAAATGGCAGGAAGAAATTGGGCCAACTTTTCAGTAAGAGGTGTTTTGCAATGTTGCTATTATTTTTGCCGTGATTTCTAATGTATTAATGTCTCCGAACTGCAGGTGCTACCATTGCTGTAACTGAATGGAGAACCAAGTACCGTCGTGAGATGAATCTGAAAGATAACTCATGCAAGCAAAAGGCTGTGGATTCTCTTCTCAACTTTGAAACGGTGAGTTGTGCAAATTTTGACAAATGCACTGACCATTTAAAATCCATACTCCCCCTGTGGAAGATTTTGGAAATATCTTCCACAGGGGGAGTATAATTCAAACGGAATGAACATATTAGGTGGCTCCATTTGAATTTCATACACACTCTGAATAAGATTCAACCTGAATCTTCTACTGAAGGAGGGTGAGTTTCAAATGGAGCTGCTGATGTGTTCATTCCATTTGAAATTCATACTCCCTCTGTGGAAGATATTTCCAAAATCTTCCACAGGGGTAGTGTGGATTTTAAATGGAATAGCCCAATGCACTAGATTTTACAAAGATGCAATTGGTCATAGCAAATTGTATGACAGTCTTTATTTAATAAGTGTCTTTCTCTTCATCATTGTGATGATTGGAAGTCACATTTATGTTTACAGTTTATGGCTATGCATCAGTATACACATCACAAGATCTAGTTTTACTAAAAAATCTTTGGGGCCCACCTATACAGAACCCCTGCTGTATAGTATCTGAAGATAGAAGCTTGATAGTTTTTCTGCTTGATATAATTTTGAGTAAAAACAGAAATGTTGAAGTGTACTAATGTAGTATTATGATATTGCCTTTATAGGTTAAGTATTATGGGAATGAAGAGTTTGAAGTGGACCGGTATGATGAGGCCATCACAGACTACCAGGTATGTATGAAGAGTGCTTAGTTTAACCCCCTGGACACTAACTGGTCATCTAACAACATTTCTGATGGGTTGATAACTTGAAATGCGCATTTCAATTGCCAATTATGACTAGGCTTTAAACTATTTATAGTCAAACTAGATGATTTTATTAATACCCTCCTTGATTAGTTCAAAATTGGTCACAATATTCATTTTGGCCAATCGGCAGGTAGTTCTCATGGAGTTAGGGAAGAAAGTTTATCTCAGAAGAAAATGGGAGAAAATCCAAGCAGTTTACGATTTAAAAAAAAAAAAAGCAAATAGATAAAAGGTCACAGCCAAAAACACACAACCCAAAACCTGAAAAAAAGTTCTAGTTGAGTTTATTTGTGGGCACAGAATTTTTAATTTATGATAATTGTTCTTTTTTTCTCTTTCTCTCATCAGAAAAGCGAGTGGAAGTCGTTGGCCTCACTGGTGGTATTGAATTCATCCCAGAATGTAATCATTAGCTCTGGCCTGCTGGTAGGCAGTATGTTTTGTGCATATCTCGTTTCAAAAGGAGAACTTACTGTAAGTAGGAATAAGAATACCATCAAACTTATTTTCACATTATTTTTTCACATTTTAACATGGACATGAGAGCACGCGGTGCAATGGACTGGTCACTTCACACATCAGTCTAAGGACATTGATGGCTCATTTGACCATGAGTGGACACTAGTGGCAGTAGCAAATTTCTGCTATTAATTGTCTTACGCTATGGCGGTGGCTTAGGAAAATACAGGTTTCCAAAATAATACAGTAATATAATAACTTTCATTCCCAAAGATATTTGCCCAAGCCACCCTCTTTGCTATTGAAACAGCTCAACATAGTGTTGCTCAAGCCAGTGATATCCTTGCAATACAAAACTTAAATCTTAAAATTACAACTGTTGAGTTAGGCAATTATTGTAGTAGGTGACGATATCATCGTTGGGCAGGAAAAAACCTCCTATGTGTCATTGACCCCAGAACATGTTTAAAGCAAAACCTCCTATGTATCCTGTTGGCAGTTTTGTTTTACACATGTTCAGAGGCCACAAGCACATAGGAAGGTTTTCCTGCCCAAGGACGATATATGGCCACATAAAAAAATAAATTCGTTTCGCGTCCACCTGGTTTTGAAAAGTGAGGAGGGAGGGAGGTTTTTTGTTTTGTTTTTTTTTCCTTCAATATAAACCATGTCTTTTTCGGATGATAGCCAAATGCTGAAATAACCATCGGTTCAAGTGTCAGTAAATACCCAGAGTACATTCACTCTGTGCTTTTATTACGGTACCATTCCTCTCAGTGTGTATCAAGGAATTGCCTCAGGAAATAATTTTACATTCTATTTTGATGTATTTAATAGAGGCCGTCAGCCTTTCGCCATCTTGTGGGTACAAATGATACGCGTGTGCATGCGTTGGACACTAAGCGCAGGGCGCAGCTTGCCACGCAGCTGTTATCGCGCATCGACACAGTGATTTTGCTGTTCACGCATGGAGATCGAACGACCATCGCAGCGTGTACCCACAAGATGGCGGCATATGACGTCACGCTGACGGCCTCTATTGTATGTCACAGTGAATAAAACGCAAATTGAATACCGGTACACTGTAGGCCTATCTGTCTGAATGGTAACGGCACTACAAAATAAAGACGAAAACAGCAAATTTCTCACCATTGTCTACATGTACATGTAGGCCTATTGTATTCTTTTTTTTCAGGCTGTGTATTTTATAATACTGCAAATCATTGATACATCTAAATACGTTTTATTTAATACGTTAAATTCTATAAAACATAATAATCAAAAAGGAAGAATTAATTGACCTGAACCAGTCATCACTGAGTAGTAGGCTAAATGTTAAATTCTATGCATGCGGACTGCATGGTACTTCGATATCGTATTTTCATTATCTAATTCCCACGATCCAGACACGCATTGATCTCGACTGTATTAGGCCTATAGTGTTCTACAATAGCGTAGAGGGTATACTGGATTTAGGCTAGTAAGAAAAAGATCGTCTCAAGCTTCTTCAGAGGTGGCTAGACATGACTTATAGGGTTTTTCCCGTATTTTTCAGCATTTTATCGTACTTTTTGGAAAAAATAAAAAATAAAAATAAATCCATGCGGGCCCAAAACCCAGGCGGGCGGTGGACGCGAAACGAATAATTAATTTTATGTGGCCTATAATTGTGAGTGAAACTAGTGCAGTGTGACTTAATCATTTTATTTATTATCTCTTCAGGGTGGTGACTATGTCTTATTTTCAACCTACATCATTCAACTGTACGGCCCATTAAACTTCTTTGGAACATACTATAGGTAAACTTCAGTTTCTTTCTCTACCCATATCGCTCGCACTCTGTACCCCTTTCGCCTTTCTCTCTCCTCCTTCTCTTTCTGTTTATATCTGTCAGACTATCTGTGTGTCTCCTTTAATAATTATTGTATGTTATATTATTACACCTCATACATATTCATGAGAAAATGACACCAATTCATTGGTCAATCACATCTGGACACAACCCAGGTAGATTGACCTATTCATATGAGAAAATAGGAATTTATTATAGCAACAACAAAAATGGCAGTGTCCATGAACAGATTAAGTACTTCACTGTCCGAAGCAGATATTGCAGAACTAATTCTGCACAAGGATGCTTGAAACAACCAATTTATGATTCGGAAAGCTGTGAAGGAGAAGGGAATCATGTGTGCAGAGCTTAGAAAAGATCTTGAATCTGAAGCTTAACTTCAAGTTAAATAGGTAATTTCCCATAAGTGGGTAGCGCCTATTTTCTTTTTAAATGTTACAAATATTGGTGTCATTCTCTCATAAATATGTATGAAGTGTAATAAAACAAATACTACATGGTATTTTCAGGGAAATAGGGCCACTATTTTTCCCTCGGGATTGACTACAGGCCTACCACTCCTCACCCTTTCGGTTCAGGGTAGTAGGCTTGTAGCCAGTGCCTCTGGTAAAATAGTTTCCCCTATTTCCCTTCAAACCATGTAGTATTTGTACCTAATTCCTAATTGCTGCCACCCCAGAGGTACACTGCTGGGCAGCTACTTTGTGGCTACTCAAAGAGTATCAGTGCAGCACAAGTTCAGTTCCAACACAGGTACTCATAGTACCAATGAAGTAACTGTGCAGTAGCTAGTGTACCACTGGGGCCGTCAGCAATAAAAAAAACCCTCAAAATTACAAAAATTTCCACTTTTTGCTGTAATTTTGTGCAAAATTTGTTGATTTTGCTTCCCCTGAAATTCACCATGCCCCTACCCCCCCCCAAAGAAATTCCTGGCACCGGCACTGATTGTTGTATTGAATTTGTGTGTTTGTTTACAGAATGATACAAGCTGCATTTGTTGATATGGAGAACATGATTGTACTGATGGAAGAAAAGCAAGATGTAAGTGATGAGACTTAAGTATATCCCCTTTGAGTACAGTATACTGCTGAGAATTTGAAAGTGGACCCATCAATCTACCAATTTTTCAAGAAATTTGGACCCAGCGATATAGAGAGCACACAGTGCAATGGACCGGTGACTATTTTGGTGAAATTTCAAAAATCTTGGCTACAAAATTGGGCTATTTAAAAACACCTTTCACAGAACTTGACCTTTGCTCTAGTACTAGAGGTCTGGCTACTTACCCCACTGGGGGTTTATTGTACTAAAATTGTAAAATCAAGAAATGTATTTTTGTTGCTTTGAAAAAGTAATAAATCTGTCAACAGATTGTTTTAGGTAAACATATTTCAAAGCATTTTCTTATCACATTTTTATGCTATGCATTTCAAGAATTGTGTTACAATTAATCAAAAACGAGTAGCATTTTGCAATGCATCACGGGGTAAAGCGAACACTGATGATGACAACGATAATGACGATGAAGTTGATGCCAAAGAGAAAGATGGCAATGACAATCAAATGACAATGATGACAAGAAGAGTGAAGATGATTATGATTAGGTAAAAAAAAAAAAGTTTGTTTCCTGTAGCGCGATTTCGTTTTTTGACGGCTTTTTTATGCATTTAGATTTTTTTTTTTTCACTTTTGAAAAAAAACGGAAAAAAAAAATCGCAAAAAAATATTAAGCATTACTGTAGTAAACATTTACACATCACACAACAAACAAGCTTAGTGAAAAACTACTGGAGAAAACATCACACATTTTTTAATACTTTTTTAATCTGCAGGTTGAAAGGGGATCATAAATATTATTGAACATGTTGAATATGAAGAAATATGATTTTTTGTGTGTGTGTCGGAGAGATCCCCTGTAAATTTTCGTTCCAATTTTTTTTCATTTGAAGATATGGATTATAAAAAAATTTGACCTGCTACAGGAAACAAACATGTTTTTTTTTTGGCCTTAAACTGATATGGTTATACCATATACTATTTATTGTAGGTAGCTGATTCGGGTAATGCAAGAACACTGGAAGTTGTCAAAGGCAGAATAGAGTTTGATAATGTCAGTTTCTACTATAATGAACAGTAAGTATGCAAATGAAGGGGTCACAAGGTCTAAGTTAGAGTGGCAAGTTTTCCATGTCACGGAAAAACAGACAAATTCACGGAATTTAAGAAAAAAACGGAAATTCACGGAAAACGCATATTTTTTTCCTTGAGAAAAATCAAAATGAAGAACAAATAATGAAATGTGAGGTTAAAATAATGAAAATGAAGTCCGTCTTCAAAGATATCAGGCTTAAAACAACTAAAAATATAATGCAAGAAGTACCTTCTTTTTACCCCGATGTGAACATTACATAACGGAAAATCACGGAATTTAGTATTTAAAACCACGCACGAAAAATAGCGGAATTCAGTGTTTTAAATCACGGAAAACTTGCCACTCTAGTCTAAGTCCCCCAAAGACTTTTTAGAATCACTGGGAAAGTTTTCTATAAAATTAACAAATTATAAAAGTATTTGGTAGTAGCACATTTTGTTTTACGCAGCTGGTCATATTTACAATGTGTTTGGTCACAATGGCTCATGTGAGAAAAAAATGCAGTTTTGAAAGTTGCACTTTGGTCCATTCAGCTCTCAAACAATGCATGACGTACTGTACATTACATTCTGCATTTTTCGGCCTGTGTGAACACACCGATTCGGAGTGATCTGTGTGCAAATGCAAAATGCAGAGCCAACACAAAAGATCTGTTTGTCTGACACACTGTGACCTGCGCGTGTGACCATCATGTGACATGCTTTGTGCTCGTTCTGCCACACAATGTAAATAAACATATGATGAAAATGAAGTGTCAAAAAGAGAATAAAACATTTTCATTTATTTTCCATTTTATAGGCTCAAAACCAGTTTAAACAATGTGGACCGCATTTGAACAAACCATGTTGTAAAAATTGAGGCGAAAATTAACAAAAATTTATGAGAAATTATTTACATCTAGAACTACAGGCTGTCTTTTGGTCCAAATTTTGATGAATTGTGATGTCACAGAAAAAAGCCTGCTGTATCTTTTGACAAGTTCATGTTCCATATCATAATTTCATTTCATAATTCTTTTTAAACAGAAAACCAATCTTGAAGAATGTCAGCTTTACTGTTGAGCCAGGACAGACAGTTGCTTTTGTAAGTACAAGGCAATTTATACTTCAAAATAAGCGGAAAAAAACACCCACTGTTCTACAGCCCCAACTAACCCAGTTTTGGAGATATATAACTTATGTATAAATATATAAATTATATTTTATTTTTAGCTATATGCATGTAAAGTTAGCTCTTTTTTATTTTAAGTATAACAATGGAAACTTGCGACTCATCTATGAATTCACTGTTCTTATAGGAAATGAGTCACGGAATATATAATCACATTTATATTTCCATTCCATAGGTCTTGCTGTTCTTGAGTTAAGGTCAACAAAATGTCGTTGAGCAGTATAAACCTCCTACATGTATGTGTCATTGGCCCCTGAACATGTTTAAAGCAAAATCTCCTATGTAATCTGTTGGCAGATTTGTTTTAAACATGTTCAAGGGCCACAAGCAGGCGGTTTTTCCTGCCCAATATCAAAATGGAGAGAAATGACACACCTTATATTAAGCATTGGGATCGTCTATATGGGACCCATATCATTCCTCTTGTGCATCAGCTTTATTTGTCTCAATATTTGAGTTTGTACCATATTTGTATGTTTGGTTAAATTTTATTGGTTATTTTATTGTATTTAATGCAGGTTGGTCCATCAGGTGCTGGCAAAAGTACCATCATCAGACTGATATTCCGATTTTATGACATCCAAGGTGGACATATATTTATAGATGGACAAGATATAACACAGGTTAGTGATTACTGGAAAAGAGACAATTTTTGCGAACATTACCTCCACAATTCAAAGTTACAGTTGACAATGTTGACCTTAGGCCAAAAAAAAAAAAAGTTTGTTTGTCCACGTCCGACCGACCGTGTACTCTGGTCCCGACCGTGTCTTTTTTTATCTTTTTGTTTTAAATTTGCGTTGAATATGCTAGTAAAACAGTGGTTAGTATAAATTTAAAGAAAGAAAATGTAAAGAAAATGAACAGTATAACATGTAGAACCATCTCAAGAGTTAAACCAGTAAAGTGCTGTGTGTTTTGACTTATTTACCAGTCTTCAAATTGTCAGTTTCAAGTGCAATATCTGTAAAAAAATATATAAAAAAATCCGACCTACCGACCCAACTGTTTCATAAGCCTCTATGGACAAACAAACTTTTTTTTTTGGCCTTATTTATACGTGTGTGGTCATATTTGTTAATTTAATAGAAATCTTGGAATGCGTCAAACCCTGGAGAAATGGAAATGATTAATAGCATCAAAGGTAGTCATAAAATTGGTCAACAACACTCACTTTTTCATCTGAATATTTTAGAGAAACCATTTTTCATTACCAGTGGCGTGCGCAGCACATTGAAAGTGGGGGGGGGGGGGGCAGGTTTTTCAGTTCCCCGAATGGAGTCTGATTAGGAGTGTAAGGTTCTTGGTTCTTGGTTCCATAATCCTTAAAAGCTGATCTCACCTATACTAGGATGAAAAGTACATCAGACGTCGACAGCCCGTGGACGTACAAAAAATAACATAGGGTGCGAAGCATATCCAAATAATCCAACGAAAAACAAAATGGTGCGCTATATACAAGGTGCGAATTCATTTAAAGGATATGTAGTCCATAAAGAGGCTGCATCTCCCTTATTGCTGGCGCTGCAACACTCTTGAAAATGGGCACAAATGGTGCGATGTGTAGAACTGCTGCTGGTGGTAGCCTGTTCCAAACTGCAATGGCTCTTGGGTAAAATGCATATTTGTTTGCATTTATAGTAGGAATGAGCAAGTTGACAAATTTCAATGGGTGATCAGTTCTTGCTGATATGTGAGTTGCCCTTTGAATACAAGATGGGGGAGTTATGTGCAGTAGTCCATACTGGATCCTGTAGAACATGCAAGACTGTTGGATTAGTCGTCTAACATGTAGTGAGTCCCAGTTGAGTTTGTTTACAAGAGGTGACACATGTGTTTCTCTGCGGTAATCAGAGAAAACAAATCTGGCTGCATTTCTTTGAACCTGTGCCAGTCTATTGATTTCGTGGTTGTACACGGGTTCCAAACTTCACTTGCGTACTCGATTTGTGGTCTCACAAGTGTTTGATACGATTTGTCTTTGACATCTGTTGAACAGGGGGACAAAGTTCTCCGCAGAAGGCCTAGTGTAAGGCTGGCTTTATTGATGACTTTAGTACAGTGGTCGTTCCAGTTCAGGTTATGCGAAATAGTAACACCTAAATAGTCATGTTGTTGGACTATATTCAAGTTATAATACAGGGTTTCTTTTGCATGTGATGTTTAACACTGCACACTTCTTGACATTAAATTGCATTAACCACTTGCCAGACCATTCAGCTAGGAAATCAAGATCTTTCTGTAAGATTTCTTGATCATCTGAGTTCTTTATCTCTCTGTACAATATGCTGTCATCAGCAAAAAGCTTGATTTTTGATTGTATGAGTTCGTTAATATCATTGATGTATAATAGAAATGAGACAGGTCCAAGAACCGACCATTGCGGGACACCTGAGGTAACATCAACCCAGTTGGAATGAGTTCCATTAACTGAGACAGCTTGTTTCCTGTTTGAAAGGAAACTATTTATCCATGCAAGGGTGCTGTTTCTGATGCCATAGTACTCTAATTTTGAAGAAAGATGTTGGTGCAAAACTTTATCAAAAGCTTTACTAAAATCGAGTAGGATTGAGCAAGTTGACAAATTTCAATGGGTGCGGGCGTAGCCCTCACTGCCAGCGGAATGACTGATTTCCCCTGAATGACCAGCAAAAGTGGGGGGGCCTGTGCCTCCCTGCCCACCCTTTGTGCACGTCACTGTTCATTACCAATGGTGTAATGCTGTTGGTAGACTGACTGATGATCCTGTGGTGTTTCTAGATATATATTAGCAATGTCACTTTTGTCCTTTGTGATGGTGTTTCTTGTTTTTGCCCCATCCCTACTTATCAGTTTCATCTGTTTTCCTTACCAGAAAGTGCTTCTAGATGTTTTTGGTTGTTTCTTTTCCACTGCAAATAAAATGAATGTAGCTATTATATACTGTTCTTCATTATTTTTATCAGGTTTCTCAGAGCTCCTTGAGAAAAGTGATTGGAGTCGTGCCACAGGACACAGTACTATTTAACCAAAAGATCATGTAAGTGTGCTTTAAAAGCCTTAATGTACGATCTTTTTAAATTTTTAGATTTTTCCTTTTTTCTTCCAAAATGATAATATGCAATCATTATGAAAGTTCCCAATACATTTGGACGCGAGAAACAACATCATAAACTTCACCTCTATCACTCGAAATATCTCGCACTATATTTGGATTAGGACAGCGAGTGCGGCCTCAGAGTTAGTCTCCTGACTGGCCAGCCAAAGTTTAGTTCGCTCCTCCACATGTGGAGGGAGCGTAATCAAACTAGTTTTGTAGGAGACTACGGTTTATGATCGTGGCCGACATAAAATCATAATCTAAAAAATTATGATTTTATGTCGGACCAACAGAAAATCATCCCGTTTTACTACAAATAGGGTGAATATGACTGTTTGCCCATAGATTTAAGTTAGAACATGTGTAAGTATTACAAATATGCCAAAAAATCAGGTTTGAAAAAAATAAAGGTAAATTCTGATAAAAGATCGTACATTAAGGCTTTAAGTTGGGATAATTTTGTATCATGAAAAATTATTGATTAAGAAGTCTATTTCTATCAGTAGTTCAGTGTTTAGTAAGTTCTTCCGGTATTTGTAAATGGATGTGTGTGTGGAAAGGGGTGGGGGGGGGGAGTGGGAAGGCATCCCCAAATGTAGAATTACAACTTTACCATGTATATATGTCAAAACTACTTTTAGAAAAAAACATGTTTGTTTGTTTGTTTGTATTATTTCTTCTTTAATCTGGGACACTCAATCAGTTGAAAACACAATTAATTCTCTGTTCTTTCCTTGAGGGTGTTCCAAAAGGCCCAGCATGTTCAAAAAGTGTCAGACAGGAAAAAAAACAGCCCATGGGTGATAGGTTAAATGACATTCATACACAACATCCATGGATGGTGCACAAAACGTCCATAGTTAGATGTTGGAAACATTTATGCTTCACCTTTAGTGGGGCTTAGAGGTAGGTGGGCATGTGTATTTGCCATCAAACAAGGATGAAATCCTACATGAAACAGGTGCAGTCCATGAACCACACACCATAGTCACATTCATATGATTTCTTCAACTTTCAATGTATTTCCTTCTGCTTCAGGTACAACATCAGATATGGTAAAATCAACTGCACAGACCAGGAGGTAGAAGATGCAGCCAATGCATCAGATATCCATAAAAGAATTGAAACATTCCCTGAAGGTAAGATTTGATGAGATGAAAAAATTCATTAGGTTTGTTCTCAAATAACAATTTTCGCTTGACAAAAGCAGATTTTACTTACTAACCAGTAAGGTCATTGGAGGAGTTCATGAGATCTGAACAGCTAACCCACTTTCCTGGGAAACTGGCTGCTTCCAGTTGGGTGTAGTTTCTATTCCAGACTGAGAATATACACAAATATAGTCCAGACTTCAAAAGTGGGCCATATACAGGGTGTCCCAGAATGATCTATACCGGGAAAGATGGAATTTTTTAGGTATGAAGGGCATGTTGAATGGTCATATTGTTTTGCCTTTTAAGTTTGACATACATTTAGCTTTCTCAGATTTTTTAGATTTTAAAAATTGGACGTTTCTAGTAGAAGTTATAGAAGATTGCGTAAAAATGGTGAATTCTAAGTTTTGACAACGCAACCTGGAAATCTGTAACATTACTAACCGTTCAGCACAAAGTTATTTGGAAAAAGTTATGCAGGTATTTTAGTTGTGTCCTGTTCATATTTCCACTAAATAGCCGATATAAATCTATTATTTATGACGTTACGAAGCAATCATTATATGGAATTATGGATTTGTGGCCTAATCCCATTCTCTCTTTGGCGGTAGTTTTAAATATAGTTATTGTGGTGTGAGGTCCATGTCATTTGAAATGCTTGCAGAGATCGAACCGGTTGTGGTACAGAAAAGACGGCTCCTCAATTTAATGCACAGCAGCGTGGATTTCTTTCAAAAACTTACTGGCAAACCGGCAGCTATGTTGAGACGCAAAGAAGATTCATTAGACGATAGTGTATAACGTAAAGAATAGAAGTTTGACGAGCACAGAACTGTCATGAATCGGCAAAGTGAAGCTTCAGGTGCTCGTAAGACTGTAAGAACTAGAGCGAACATTGCAGCTGTCCGGCAAGCTTTAAGGCGCAACCCCAACAGTAGTTGTCGTCGAAATGCTGTGCTAAACATCCCACGTTCTTCATTTAATCGTATCGTGCCATTTTTCAAAGGTATGCGAGTCGTTTTTCATCGATTTTACATTATTGCATGCCACGCCAAAACAAATAAAGGTAGCGTGCTGGGAAATTAACAGAATACGTGGAGACATGTCCAACATTATAATGCTGGTATCAAAAATAGATATACTGCCCGTCTTCTATTTTTAGTTATTTTTGCAAACACGGTACAAATCATTCTGGGACACCCTGTACTAGTATGGGACTTGGGGAACAAGTGCCTTCTTTTGTATTCTTGGATTCAGAGATCGGCTGCCAAAATCTCATTTATGTTTGTGAGACCATACCCCTCGAGGATGATTTTTGGAATTCCAACCAAATTCAACAGTTTAAATTATTTCAGATCTAACCATTTTCATCCATAATAAAAGAGGAAAATGTGTGGAAGATTTTGGAATTCAAAATTGTCAAATTTTATGCCAAATTGTGCAAAATTTAACAGGATTTTACAGATTTCAATAATTTTCAAAAGGAATATAAGAAAACAAGCAACAATTTCTACCTGAATTGAACATCAGGTGGAGCTGGAAATGAGATGGAAATATATAAGCTTCAAGATGGGTGTGGATTTTTAATGGAATACCCCATTTAAAACTATTATTGTCTTTGAAACCACTTTTCCTCAAAAGTTTAAACCACTTTATGCTTTGTATATTTTGTCAGGTTATAATACAGTTGTTGGTGAGAGGGGACTCAAACTTAGTGGGGGAGAGAAACAGAGAGTAGCAATTGCACGAACAATTCTCAAAGCGCCTGAGTTTGTTCTATTGGATGAGGTAAGTGATATATGTTTTTCCTGTTTGTTCTCATCAAAATAAATTATGCTTACAGGGGCTGGACTCTGCCATGTTTGCAAGTTGCTCATGGAAGGCAAAAGAAATTGTATCCAGATTATTTTGCCATGACATCGTTGGGCAGGAAAAACCTCCTATGTGTCACTGGCCACTGAACATGTTTAAAGCAAAACCTTCTATGTTACCTCTTGGCAGTTTCGTTTTAAACATGTTCAAGGGCCACAAGCACATAAAAGAGGTTTTTCCTGCCAATGACAATGTGCCCAACAATCTTTTGTAACATATCATGATTACCAAATCTTTTGTCCTTCAAAAACACATCTTTAACCTTCAAAAACACATCTTTAACCATGTGTTTTCTATTGATATTTGTGACACGATCAAGGGAAATGAGTCGGATGTCGCTAATATTGATTTTGAGATATTGGCAAACAAAGTGTTAAAATTCTTTTGTTTTATATTGTTTTCAGCGATTGATAAATTCATGTAACTTTGCAAAGAAAAGTTGTGTCAACATGGGGTTTTCAGTTTCAGAAAGCTCCAAATGTCCTCTTTAGAAACATATGTAAAACTCATTTTCGACCAGGGTCGACATGTGACTCATTCCCCTTGATCATGTCACATATCCATGATTACCGAATCTTTTGTCCTTCAAAAACACATCTTTAGCCATGTGTTTTCTATTGATTTGTGTTTATTGGACTGTATCTTAAATAAAGCCTTAGTGACTTTTTCCAAGTTTTGTAGTAGCAGGTCTAATACTATACAATTTTGCACTTTCGCCGCTAAATGTTTGAATTTCAATATTTAACACCCATCATGCATATTTTAGCCTTTGGTTGGGTTGAGACACAATTTATGAAAGAATTGATTATTATCATTATTATTTTGATCCACACATGCAGCCTCTGCACTTGATGCTCCACTTTCACACCAAGTGGACCAATCATATCACTTAAGTCAGCTCTTTTCAAAAGTTGTTTACTGTAATCTAATTCTATTTTTCTCTCCTACACAGGCAACCTCAGCTCTTGATACCAAGACAGAACGTAACATCCAGGCTTCTCTTTCCAATGTGTGCGCCAATCGTACTACAATAGTCGTCGCTCATCGGTTATCTACCATCATCAACTCTGATATGATATGTGTGCTACGAGATGGGGAGATTATAGAAAGAGGAAGGTCAGTAATACACCACAATCATTATAGTCTGTATACTTTCCTCCAGTCAGTAAAGTAAAATCAAATTTTGAAATTTTCTCAAAAAAGTGGGGTGGGGGGTCAATCCCCCCAATATTTTGCCAGGAGGGGATGGTCCATACACTCATCCCCCATGCAATGTTGACACCTGTATGTGGGTTTCTGACCAAAATAACCTCATATTTGGCCATTTTAGCCCCATTAATTTTGCTTTTGACCCATATTTCACCAGTTTTGCTTCAATATGGCAAAATGTTTGTGTGCTTCATGCGCATTTGTACCTTATTTTGTCGCCACAAGATGCTGGATTCACATTACTTCAAGAACTTTTTTCCAACCCCGTCTCCCCCAATGTCAAAAAGAAATCTACGCCACTGTTTGGTTGAGCAGTTGGCTTGTACAGAAAAACTGATTTTCCTTCAATTTATTCATTAAAAACAGTTCACATGATTTTGTATGATGTTAACACCTTCTATTTTTACCATTTTCCTTTACAGACATGAGGAATTGCTAGAAAAACAAGGCATGTATTCTGAAATGTGGATGCAGCAACTGATATCTGAATCCGAGGAAGGCTCTAATGGTAATGGCGAAACATCAGGTGTGAGCAATATGGAAAATAAGGATAAGCTATGATTTGTACAAAAATATTGTGAAACAAAAAACTATTTGGTTTTATACATGATGTATATTGTATAAGCATCAGTTCAACTCATGGTGTATATTACTTTTTTTTTAATGATTGTCGGATACAAAAACACATACTATTAATGTACAGCCAACTCACTGCCATCGGTTGCTTAAATGGCAACCAGCACAATTAATTGGAATGCTGCATCCAGTCTTCGAATTAATTTTGTTACCTTGGGGTGTGTTTTTGCACCCCATTTTGAAAGTTGTGGTTCAACTCATGGTGTATATTATTTATTTTTTTAATGACTGTCGGGTTCAAAACACATACCATTAATGTATTGCCAACTCATTGCCATCGGTTGCTTAAATGGCAACCAGCACAATTAATTGGAATGCTGCATCCAGTCTTCGAATTAATTTTGTTACCATGGGGTGCGTTTTTGCACCCCATTTTGAAAGTTGTGGTGTAATTTTATCTGACGCAGAGCAACTTGAAGTGCCGTCTCGGACAATCAACACATAAAGCCAGTACAATCAATGTGGTATCGCAACAGGTGAATTTTGGGGTGCAAATTACGCTGCGATAGGGCTTAATATCATGGTACAAAAACTACCATGTTGTGCTAAATGTGCATTATATATGTACTATGTCATGTTGGATCTATATATAACAGCTAGAAATGGTGATATGCATACTGATGCATGGTTGAAGATGTAACCGCCAGTTACATCGTGTAAGCAAGTCTACTAAATATAAAATGGTGACAAGAAATGACACCCTTTCGGGCAAAATTACAGCATATGTAGGCTTGTAGCCAATCAGCAAACCAGAAGAAATATTTTCCGGACATATCAGACGATTATCTCGGCTATATGGATACTTTACAATATACGTTTCTAATGACATGCCATTGTAAACACGTATGGGTATTAATAATTAAGTCAAACCAAATATGGAGGTATTCTTATTCAATGGGTGCGTCTTGTAAAGAATTGACGTAATTTGATTGGTTTTCTGGTGATAGTGATATTAGTCAGTGTGCGCGCCTCCACGCAACGGCGGCATGCTTGTTGCTTCTCAATGATCGCGCGATATTGCGTTCGCGTAATACAAGTGCGAGAACTAGGAACGCGATTCGGCGGCTTAGATATTCGTGATGGTTTCGTTCATTTAAAACAACAGGGATGTCCTCACAAAAACAACAAAGCAGCTTTTCTCGCAAAATTTACATTAAAACTGAATAAGAATGAGAATAAAAGATAGGATTTTGTCTTTTGCCTATCCAATATCGTATCATAATGGATGGGCTGGCCAATATTTTTATCGTAGTACCGGCTGCCGGCATCCACTACTCAAAATATTGGCCAGCCCATCCATTATGACACGATATTGGATAGGCAAAAGACAAAATCCTATCTTTTATTCTCTAATCGAAACGTATACTAATTAGACAAGGTTCAACAAATCAAAATACGATCCTGGTATCTAAAATTATGTAAATGGGTTGAAGAAGGTGATGTGAACATGGTTCAGTAGTTCACCTTAAGTTGCCAGTTCTTTGGGCTGATATACTCTGATTGCAATTGCAGTGCCAAATATAAGGGATTGTTAACCAGCAAACTTGTCACTGTCAGAGCCTTGTTTTTTGCCCTGCACTGCCCACTTTGTAACTGCCAAGATGTACCACACGATGTGTTGCTCTATATGCTGGTTGAATGGTTCTTAAATTGCCGTACCAAGGGCATAGAGTCACAAAGGACGAATTATTCCTAACCCGCCTGCATACTACAAAATACTACTTAATATATGCGCTGTTCGTGGGTGCATCCCACGTGGTGTGATAACGCAATCGCCCTAAGTGATATATAGGCACGGTTTCGCTTTCGCTGGCCAGTGAAGCCCAAGACCCGTGGCAAAGTGTCGCCGACCGAGTGCTTGGCATGCGAGGGGTCTCGGTTCGAATCCCACCCAGAGCAAACAACTTCTTTCCTTCTTTTCTCTTTATTTTTCCTTCTTTCCCATCCCGTCGCCAAAAAGGTTGGGGTTGGGTTACCACTATCGAAACTCAGTATAGGCTTCCTTAACCCTAACCCGCCTGCATACTACAAAATACTACTTGATATATGCGCTGTTCGTGCGTGCATCCCACGTGGTGTGATAACGTAATCGCCTCTAAGTGATATATAGGCACGGTTTCAGCTGGCCAGCGAAGCCCAAGACCTGTGGCAAAGTGTCGCCGACCGAGTGCTTGGCATGCGAGGGGTCTCGGTTCAATCACACCCAGAGCAAACAACTTCTTTCCTTCTTTTCTCTCTTTCTTCTTTCCTTCTGTCCTTTCCCGTCGCCAAAAAACCCCTAGGCGGTTAGGGTTAGGTTACCACTATCGAAACTCAGTATAGGCTTCCTTAACCCTAACCCGCCTGCATACTACAAAATACTACTTGATATATGCGGTGTTCAACAAATTTTGCAACGAATGAAAATATTCTTTCCATTGCACGAATGAAAAAACATTCATTATTTGTTTTATATAACATCTAAGTAGATCTTTGTCATTTGATTATCATGATTGTAATGCCTTTACATGAGTTTAAAAAATATTGTACTGAATCAAGATGAGTACGATATTTTTAGCAAGTGCAATTTATTCTTGTATCACCCAAAAATAAGCCATTCAATATTATTATTATAAGGGCCTATTATTATTTACTATACTATGCTATGCGGTAAAATAGAATTTCAGTTTACCTAGCCACCGGACCTAACCCTGGCCTAACCAATGCTTATAGAGGCCGTCAGCGTGACGTCATATGCCGCCATCTTGTGGGTATACGCTGTGATGGTCGTTCGATCTCCATGCGTGAGCAGCAAAATCACCGCGTTGAGGCGCGGTAACAGCTGCGTGGCAAGCTGCACCCTGCGCGTAGTGTCCGACGCATGAACACACAGATCATTTGTACCCACAAGATGGCGAAAGGCTGACGGCCTCTATTGTAAGCTTACCTTTTCACCTTTTTGTTTTCTACTTTTTCTTAGTAAACAATACTCCATTTTGATTTGATGATTAAGTGTCATTTTATGCAGTATTTTGCACTTCAAACCAGCTAATGTGTCACACATATCACAAAGGGATTCTTTTGCCTCTAAAAAACAAAGTATATGATCAGTATTAATTTTGAGTGATGACACACACACTGGCAATGGAATGTGTGAAACAAACCATCGTTGGGCAGGAAAAACATCCTATGTGTCATTGGCCCTGAACATGTTTAACACAAAACCTCCTATGTAACTTGTTGGCATTTTGTTTTAAACATGTTCAGGGGCAAAAAGCACATAGGCGTTTTTTCCCATGTGAGATTGCATAGGCCTAATAATAAAGGTCATTATCTATAATGCTCATAATGATCAGTGTTTGTTCAACTGAAAAACAACATTTTTGAATCGTTTATATTTTATTTTATTTTCAATCAAATATAATGACAATCGTGAAATAACCCTGAACTTGCACACCAATCATTGACCATGTTAGTTAAAATATTATTGATTGATGTTTCTTATACATTGCGCATGTGTGTCTTTAAATGTGAAATTGGACTTGAACTTGAAACATATTGAACAGCAAGTGACATTTGCACTGTTTATTACTTTTTATTCTTCCTTTTATTTTAATGGCTTATTTTCCTTTTACTTTGATTTTTTGTTTTATCTTCTTTTATTTCATTTTGGCATTTTCTTTCCTATTTTGTTTTGGTTTTGTTTCTTTGTTTCTTTGTTTCTTAATATCTTTTATTATTATTTTTGTTTTGTGGGGGGTCTTTAATGACTTCTTTTTCTTTTTCTTTGTTTTTGCTTGAATTCCTTGAAGTTTACTTTTATGGGGTCGGGAATTACTGGTTTGGAAGGAGAAGTTTGGCAATGCATTGGACATAGGGTGGTAGATGTCGTTGCATTATTTTGCTATCTACTGCAGATAGCATTGACAAATTTGCATCCCACATCGGTGTGATGTTTGATTGACGGTGCCCTTAGTGTTCTAGCAAATATAAAAGATGGTCCATGATTGTCCAAAAACATTGTCAACTTTTTAGCTATTCAAATTGCTATGTTTTAAAATATTTGGGGATATGTATAAGGTATTCTACGTCTTATTTGACTTAACTTATTCAAAATATGATGAAAATATATGTTTAAAGTGACCGATCCCTGAAATATTTGTTTATTGCCTGTGTTCCTTATTATATATAAACCAACATGTCCGAGTTTCATTTAAATCGCTCTACTGGATCTGAAGTTATGATCCCAAATGTGAAAAAGCAAACACTGATTTTAGAACTCCTCAGACAATCTTAGAAAAAATTGTTCGAACACTTTAAAGGCCTTATTGGAAATGGTCCCCCTTCTACCCCCGTACAATGTTGGCATACCCAATATGCTCATCTTCACCATATCTTCTCCCAATATTGATTGGTGGGGAAAGGGGAGGGGATATGCTTAAGATGAACATTGAGAGAACTCTATTATAATTATTAGTTTCCAGTGACTCATATACTAGCGTGTGCACTATACTAAGACGAACGTGGGAATTACAGTGGGTGTTCGAACACATTTTTTCCGGGATTGTGGTTTTCCGAACGTTTCCACTGTTGATTTGAAAATGTGAATGCAGTGTGAAATATTGGGCATCAATGAAGTGAGTTTGACAACCATTTGCTTGTGATTGTAGTTTCTTTCAAGTTAATATATCGAGGGGTCAGATCCAAAAGGCCCTAAGTACAAAAACACCATTGAATGATACAGGCGTTTTTGTACTTACGGTCTTCTGGCTCTCGCACATTTCATGCATAGTGTTGCACTTAGGGCTTTACATTTTCACTGATAACAGTTTCTGTGGCTACATCTTCATTATGGCTATACAATCATAAGGTGCCAAGTGTTGTAAGAATTATTTTGGTACCAAAATCTCATTTTGGCCGAAAATGCACTTAGGGCCTTTTGGCTCTGACCCCTCAATATATATTGGCAATATTCCTAATGAGTTTGGCAATAGATCACATTAATATCTAGTAGAGATCTGGATTTAATACAGTTCTCTGGTATGTGTGTGATATTTAATTGTATGCAATGTATATATATATGGAATGTGAATATGCATGTGGAGAGGTGCAAGTTCTGTACATAATTTTGCCTGGTAATTTGTTTTTCCAGTATATCGGTTAAAGCCATATTATAACATTTGCTGAGGAAGATGCCCTCACTGAATTTTTAAAATTCCTTTTTTTACACGATTTTAATCGTGTGTAAAAAAAGGAATTTTAAAAAATTGTACTTTATTAAACCAATATAACATGCAAAAATCAAGACTCTAGGTGCTGTAGTTTTGTCAAAATCCGAGATTTTGAATAAAACGCCGAACCGGGCGCTTTATTATTACGATGGAATTATTAGTAGAATGCATACACGATGTTCATAACACACAGTACGTACACGGCGTGCGGGACGGTGATATACACAACAAAGGGTCGTACCACATGACCGAAGGAGTGGTACGTATTGGCGACATGTGCGCTGGTAGTAAATTCCAATTTTCTTTGCTTTGCCGTAGTTGTTCGGCTCAAAAATAAAAGGGGATATATCTGACAGTAAAAGCTAACATTTTATGGCAAATAAATGCTAATCTATTTTGTTTGAAAATGTTATTATATGGCTTTAAAGAGAAATTTTTGATACAGTTCATTCAGACTCTGGGGAGTAGGTGATTTCTTGTAGGCCAAGGGCAAGTTAGTGCATTTTAGATGTTTCAGTTATGAAAATAGGCATATACATGTAGTGTAAAAATGATCATAAAAACATGGCTTGATTTGAAGCATATTCTATAAAATAAAAAGCAAAATTGACATTTTGCAGCATGTTTTGGGTTTGAGTTAGAGACATTTTAGCAGTAGAGATGTGCATTCAAATACTTAGCTTAAAGGAGGATTTTGTGATCCTAGCATCCTCTTTTTATGACATTTTTCAGTAGATATCCACAAAAAGCTTATTCCCAAAATTTCAGTGGATTCCGATTTTGCGTTTGTGAGTTTGCATAATTATGTGTATTACACTGCTCCATAGATCACTGTTGTAATTTCGTTCTGGTATACCAGAACAAAATTCAAATTTGGCGATATTTTTGCTAAACAAATTAATCTGCAAGAAATATTTGGTACATAAACATTATGTAGCCAGAGGTATCCAGTGGTATAAAAATCTCAACTTTTTTTGAGAAAAGTGGGGGGGTGAGGCTGTGGATCACGAAATGCCCTTTTAATATTTATTATACAAATTGTTATTGATAATATTTCTAAGACAGTCTTTTGTATCACTACATTCCTGCATTTTTAGCACCCTTCCCAAACCATGTGAACTTTTTCCAAGTTACATCTGTTGAAGTCCCCTATTTATCCATATATTTTGTGCATTATTTTGGTCAATAATCTTTAATTATAAGGGTTGTGAAATAACGTGGTACCCCAGGGGAATGAAAGGCAGAGGAATTGTCACTCAAATTGATGTTGAGATGTTTAAAAGATTTCAACTTGTGAAAATACCTCTTGAGTCCAATTTAGTTTTCAGCATTTTGTGCCCTGTTAAATGGGTTAGAATATTTGATAGAATGAAAAATTATGAATGAAATATTATGTAATAAACTACTCTATTTGGTTAATCATGTTATGTACACTAATGGTGAAAACTGGTTTATTACACAATGTATATGGGAATGACCATCAACATCCTGAAGATTGCTAAGTACCTTGTGGTTAAGATAAATTGGTTTAACCCTAGAACTACGAAGGGGGTTGTACCAATCACCCCCCAAGATTTTTTATCTGTCATAAAAAATGTGTGTGTTTACACCCAAACGACTTTAGCTAATTGTAGATCCATCCTTTGCGCTCATTTTAGTGATAACATTTTTACCCAAGCACCTTACATGAGGGTAGGACTGGCCATCAAAAATGACCGGGGAGGGGGGGGGGAGGCCCACCATTGGTTTCTACAGTAAAATCCATGATTTTCATTTCGCTCTTGTTAAATTTTTTCAAGAGCTACTGACTTGTTACCTGTTAGTTAGGTTGAAATAGTGATTTCCTGTTATATTAAGGAGAAAATTCAGTGAAAATTGCATGTTCATGGAATTTTTAGTCGAAAATCAATTTTGCCTATACTTTTGTACACGGCCAGAATTCCCCAAATTTGCATGGGCACGCTCACATTATGACGTCATATACAGGCATGAGAATGATCATCCATGAAAAACCCTGAAAAGTTTGAAAAAGCCTGAAAAAGCGCATGAAATGAGGCTAAAAAGGCCAAAAACGGGCTGAAAGTAAAAGAAAGTGCGGAAATGTGGACTACAAAAAGCTGGAAATCCTGCAAAAGCAGGAAAATTCTCATGCCTGCATATAGCGACATTATGTGGGGAAAGTTTGGGAACAAGTATTTCTATTATTTTGGTTGGATCATGTCACATATTATTGTAGACTGTAATGGTAAACACTGATGAATTATATGACAGCCATTAACATCCCTAAAGATGCTAAAAGACCTTGTGGTCAGATGTAACTTAATCCAAGTAAGGTTAGATAATGGGTCTACGCATCCTACACAAGTACAAATAAACACAATGGGAAACAATTGCTCGGAATGCTCGCTACAAGAGGTAAATGCAATATATTCTGTTACCTGCTTTTGTAGTTGTAGCGAGCATTCGTTCCCCATTGTGAAATCAGAGCATTTTTTAGATGTGATGACACTGCTAAACTGTCGCTATCATCATCCCCATTATGTTTGTTCTAGTGCGGATGCGTAACCCCATGACTTACCTTATTTGTTCAATGCTGGGGTAACAATTTTAGCAAAGCTTTATCAGTCGAAAGTGGTAGTCTGATAAGGTATTGGACTAGAAGCTTGTGGGTTTGAATCCCATGCCGGCACATTTCCTTGCTTTTTGTCAGGTGGGTTGTGTGCCGGCCGGGATTTCATTGATATGTTGCCTAGTTTAATTGTAACACTTTGGGTTGGTTAACTTTTCTCTCTTCCAATCAATTCTTTTTGAACTACTGTATAAGTGGTTATTTTCGCGTACAGTTATTTTCGCGAATTGGAGTGAGAGAGACATTTTTGGGATTGTTATTTTCGCGATTGCCTAGTCTTGCCCTATACTTGCAATACATTTCTACATATATTCGCGGATGGCACTACATTCGCGAAATTCGCGAAAATAAAACCCTCGCGAAAATTACCACTTATACAGTAATTACTAATTACATTTTGTTATTTGTATGTCATTTTGTGGGAACAAGCTTCCTGGTACAATCAATAGTGGAATAAAGTTTAATTTATTGAAAACAGAGTGTGGATGTGTAAACTGAGAGTATCATTTTGTTTTGTCAATTTCAAAGTTGTCCATGAAATCAACAGCTTGTGTGACGGGAATCAGAGGATGTTTAAATACATTCCCATAACCCAATCGGGTTTATATGTCTGCATTTTGTACACATGTACAGTTGAAAATACCTTGCATTGGGATTGTGTGCAAATATCTGGTGTTTTCATCCTTTTATTTAACATTCAAAACATTGAGACTGCAGTGGGACATTATGAATGTTTTCTATAAGAAAATCTAATTTAATTTGATAAGTCTCGACTATCAGCTCGTTGGCTGCAATTTTAAAATTACCATTTTGTGTGTGTGGTAATGGGGACTTTGCCTTTAAATTGATCAAATTTCCCAATCATAGTGCATTGTAGGAATGCCTTTAAGCCTCCTCTGGAATAGTCTGGTATTACTTTGTCTTCAATGATTCTTGTGCCATGTGGCCTGGGACTTCACAGGCAGTCACAGGCTATAGTCAAATGCAGCAAACCTTTGATGGGCGCGACTACCGTGATGTTGCAAATTCGGAGCTAACAACGCGTACGGCGCACATTTCATTCATAAATTTCCACTTGGCAACAGCAAATCGCCTCAGCAGCCAATCAGAGACATGTGCGTCCAACGCAGTAAATATGTGATGTATACGTGCTCGTCAAAGGTTTACTGCATTTGATTATAGCACTGATTTACCTACTTGCCAGTGGAAAGGGATTTCTTGTTGACTTTCTCATCCACTGGGCCTTGCCTTATCACACACAAGCTATCAAGAAACCTACAAATTATATATATATATCTTGTGGATTTTACAAGTATGTACTTGCTATTTATTCAGAATCTTTGTAAAAATCTTCAAATATTGTTCACTACTCCATTCCATTATCAACCAATAGTTTAAATAACTTATAAACTATCAATATTTTTAAATATTGATTTTATAATTATGATAATTGCAATAGAAGTATATATGTTCTGAACAATAGAAAAAATAACCTTGTATAAAGTTCATAAGGTGCTTGATATTCTCCTCCACAAAATCAGTTGAGTTTTTATGTTCAAACATACTACTCCATTCTTTTATCAACCAATAGAGGCCGTCAGCGTGACGTCATATGCAGCCATCTTGTGGTACACGCTGTGATGGTCGTTCGATCTCCATGCATGAGCAGCAAAATCACCGCGTTGAGGCGCGATAACAGCTGCGTGGCACGCTGCGCCTTGCGCGTAGTGTCCGACACATGAACACACAGATCATTTGTACCCACAAGATGGCGAAAGGCTGACGGCCTCTATAGTTTTAATAACTTAAACTATCAATATTTATATATTTTTAAATATTGATTTTATAATTATGATAATTGCAATAGAAGTATATAATATGTTCTGAACAATAGAAAAAATAACCTTGTATAAGTTCATAAGCTGCCCAATATATTTCTGCATAAAATCATTTGGATTTATATGTTCAAACATATCTGTGATTAATTTAAAGGCAAGCATAAACAATAGTATGAAAATATGTTGGCCAGCTCAGTGTGACGATTGCAAGATAAACAAATTTACTGTCTATGAGTAATGGTTGAAATAATTATAATACGAGTTGAAAGATGGATTGTTCCCTTTTTACGAGCTGGTACTGGGAGTGAAATGGAACAAACCTTTTTTCCCTAAGTGATTATAATATTTCTACCATTAGGTCCTACACAAATTGTGACCCATCACATCGAAACACGGCAGTTGTCGGAAACCCACATATAAAGATAATAAAGAAAATGTGCCCCGAAAAATAAAGGAAGTAATAAGGAAATTGAATTCATTTGTCCCATAAAATCAACATTCTACATGTGACATCAATGGATGAGGTGTCATTTTAAAGCTTAAAAGCAGTCATTTAGTCTGGTAAAGAAACCTGTAAGTTCATTTTTGACGACAACTGCCGTGTTTCGATGTGATGGGTCACAATTTAAGACAGTTAATATTTGTTTTATATCACTCATAAATACTATAAATTTTCCATAACCATTTCACTTCAGCAGAATACCAAGTTTTGTCATGACATAATTCATACTTACTTAACTACAACTAAATCAGAGAGTCATGCATGCATACGGCACTCCAAGAAGCAACCTCTTCCCTGCTTGTGCACATCACACATACTAATGGTGTTGGTTGATGGTAAAAATTGAACCACCACCCAACAAATTAAACTGTCTGTAATTTATTTATGACCCCATGAGTGATATAAAAAAAATGGCCAAATCTTGTAAAACAATCACAGAATTATTCAGGTATGTACAATGTATGAACAGATATTCAATTAAGAATAAAATTTGGACAATCTTCCTGTATGTCCTATTTTTGCACCCATAATTAAAAAACAACTTTAACTGACCTGAGTTAGTAGGTTTATTTGCTGTAGGAGTAGTGACGTAACAGGATTAATTACCATAGCAATGGTTCAAAACCATTTTGAATGTATTGCCCTGCACTTGACACACAATGTACCTCTGCATCGTACCATTGATTATCAAAGAACAAATTTGTGAGGGCCCTCAAACATTTAAGATCATGGGCCCAAATAGCCCTCAGAAATTCTGGCTTATTTCGAGGCCTGGATATAATGTTCTGTTTCTGATGTACATGAATATATTCGTAAATTGCTTCCCCAATAGAGACCCGATATAGATGTAATTGATAGCCCATGTTTGCAACTGCTTTTACAGCCATAAAAGCGACCATCGGACCATATGTGACCGTACAGCACGAATGAGCCGTAAATGTCCTCAATTGTATTCTGAGTTACAGTGTAAAATGGGCATGAAGGTCGTATTCATTGGTACCTCAATTTGGTGCTACGTGTACCTCATTTAATGAGATACACGTAGCACCAAATTGAAATACCTATGAATATGACCTTCATGCCCATTTTACACTGTAACTCGAATACAATTGAATATATGAATACAAAAGCCACCTAAGTCCATACTTAAACCAAATTGAGTTAAGCATGGGAAAGTGTTCCTTTACATAGGCCTGTCATATGTATGAAAGAACAACTCAAATTCATCCTCTGTGTCTATTGAGCATGTGAAAAATAGCATGTATGAAAGAATCACCCAATTCCATGATTTGAGTCTTGTAACGCATTGATTAAAATCCAGTATGTATAAAAAGTCCACTTGTAACACATTCATTGCTAGAGAGTGACATTTGAAAAAAAATGGGTTTAATAAAGGAAAGTGTGTGGTTTATATTACATGGCAGAATGCTTATCAACATTATACATACCTGTGCGCTTTATTTTGTATTATCTTACTAGTGGTAATCTCATTCTAACATTGTTGTCTTTGTATATGATTCAAAAACCACCTAAGTCCAAAATTTAAAATGAACCCCACGAAGTCCCTGAAATGCTAATCGTCATACCTAATACAGGTTAATCCACTCATTTGCACGTAAAACTTACCATATTGACCAGGTAAATCTAACTGAAGGAATTAAAATGATACACAGGTTTTTCTCTCAAAATCACTTCCCATGGACTTAGGTGGCTTTTGTATTCATGTATTCAATTGAGGACATTTACGGCTCATTCGTGCTGTACGGTCACATATAAGAAGGCATCATAATAATGAGTAATTTGCTGCACAGAGTGATTTTCATTTACTACTTTTGTATATTAAGTCCGGAGTGGGGGGGGGGGAGCACTTTTATTCCGAGATAAATCTCATGCTCATTATGGACTTTCAAAATATATCCTAAACATGTATTTTCTCAGGGTTGCCATATGACCCAAATAGTATTTTGGTAGCATTTTACTAACCAAAACAGCAGAAACAAGGTCCTGTCAAATTCGACCTGTAATGCAAAAGTTTTTTTGACACCCTAAACAATGTATGTGCATAAATCAATCAATCAATCAATCTTTATTTTCATCAATCTCATTACAAACATTATAGCATTATTATATACAATTATTGTGTATTAACAAGATTTGATGAAGGTAGGTACATCACAAAGGTAGGTACATCACAAAGGCAAATCATTTGCCCATGAAAAACTATACCCTTGCATGAGCATTGAGCATGGTATCCACCTCAGAATTCAAGTGACTCTTTGCTGAATAATTTATTAAAATTGGGAGTTTCTGATACGTAAATATTGTTACATTGACCTCTTTTAAAAAGGATGTTTCTTGACAAACAATACATTTTACGCATCACACATGTACACTGTATTTGCACCTACAATCAACTGCACACTGGGTAGTTTAGTAGTGAGGTGCAACTTGCTGTGCACTCACAACAGGTTACACAGACTTGTGCTTATGAATATATTCACATGATCTTTGAACAACGATGTTCACATTATGCAACTTGACTCCTGATCATGAACCAACACCGAATAGACGGTATACAATACAATGTCACTCATGACAGACTCATCATCATTTAAATAATATTCTATCCTCAAGAAGGCATCAACAGGGAATTGCACATACAACAAGCATGTGCCATGTGGTAGGTACAAATGTGATCTAGCACCCTATCTCTGTCATTAGAGACTCAACATGGCTGTCATTTCAATTGTTATACCATTCTGGTTGGTTTATTGCATAGGGTCTATAGCTTCTGCCTCTTTGAGAATGATCAGTATATGGATGTACTTTAAGATGACTTTTCAGCCAGCTTGGCCAGGTTTTCTAGGTATTCCCTCTCTTCTTTCTTATGTCTCTGTTTCATCATGTCACTTATCTTGTCAGCAAATAAATGGTTTAAGACTGGCAGGAACTTGGGTAAGATTGGTAGCTCTGAGAAAGAGACCTGTACATGACAAAAATGAATGGTTATGATTGGTAGGAACTTGGCCAATATTGGTAGCTCTGATAAAGATACCTGTACATGACAAAATTGGACGGATGGTTACATGTAATAGGGCAAAATTGAACTATGCCCAGAAAATACAGTAGTAGATTAATCGATAAAACTGACCGACTAATTCACCAACTGACTGACTAACTATTTGAGGATTTGGCTGTCTGACTGATTTGCTGATTGATTGATTAAAATAGGGAACATTTAGATTTTCTTAACTTATACTCAAAACTGCATGAATCATCAATAAATAGGATTGGCTGATTGATTAGTTGATTGTTAAATTGATAGGGCACAATTAAATATTCTACACAGAAAATACATGAATCTTTGATTGATTGGATAATTACTTGTCAACAGTATACCTAGATGTTAATTTTGATACATTTAGAAGTTCTTACTTCGCTATAAACTAGCCATAATAAAATAAATCATATAATAAAATTTGTTTTTGCAGCCTGCTCTTAACTGGCACAAATCAGGCCTTTAACAACATTTATAGATATATGTAGAATACAAAAAATACATTGTACAGCAGTTTCACTTACTCTCATGTTATCATATGTGATGCCAACTTGCCCTTTGACCTCAGATTTGAAATATGGAATCCTCATATAGCGCTGGCTGAAGTGAGTTAGCAATGTAAACTTGGCATTCATTCTATTACCAACATCAATTGCTTCTGATATCATGCTGCAAATAGAGGATAACAATAACAACATTAATGATAAAATTATTGCAAAAAGTCCAAATCAAAGCAAAATATAGACAAGGGTTTTACACAGGTTAGCTCAATTTTTTTTGCTGGGCCCTATATGGGATGTTATTTATTACTCACTCATGCATTGGTCTTGAGCAAATCTAGGTCACTAAGTACATGTACATAGCAGCCTCAGGCCCCAAACTTGAGGGCCCTTCATGATCTGGTGATAGTTTCAGTAGAAAGGTCAGGGCTCTTCATGATCCAGTGGTAGTTTCGACCCCAGAGGTCAAATGTTGAATGAAACAAGATACGAATAAAGCTCACTATAATGAAAGATAAAAAGACTAGTTTGCGTCTGACGTCATCTGTCAATCAAACTCCGAGCACGGTTTGTTTACAAGTGTCGTGATGATATGAGTTGCTGAACACGGCAGTAAAACCGGTCATTTATTGTTAATTTTGCACCATCAAACATACAAACCATCTCAAAAGTTAGGTCTTTATAGTAGGAAACTTTCTTAACCGAAGGCACCATGTCCACAATGCCTAGAAAAGCTGCTTTTTGCCTTGTAACAGTACGTAATTTTCAATTTTTCGCCATTCACTGCTATTCCTTTTCTCCGATCAGCACCAGCCAGATGAATCGACCTTACTTATACACGCTATTAGCCAATCAAGGATCGTAGAGAATTTTATTGACAGTGACGTCAGACGAAACTAGTCTTTTTTATCTTTGTCTTTCATTATAAGCAGCCTCAATAAGCCTCAAACTTGGCAGGCAGATACATGTGTCTTGGGGGCACTTTATGATCCACTGGTAGGATCAACAGGCAGATAAGAGTGAAAGCCTTCATGTTCAAGCCTACTTTGTAGTCCCTTGTTGATCAATAAATATATATGCCCCTTCTGCACCATCCCACAAAACACAACACATCCACAGTGACTGCTCTCAACCCAGGGTCCAGCTCCAACAGAATACTGGTCTTGTTACATATACATGCAGTAGTATACTGCGCCAATAAAGCATCCTTACATTCGGAAAAATATTCACAGTTTCAAAACTGAACAATATTGGGGTAACTTTGGTGTTTTTTTAATAGATGCATTATCTAATCCTGCACATTATGACATCGCATTGAATCCAATGTGACCTTAAAGGGGCACTTCGTGATCCACAGCCTCATCCCCCACTTTTCTCAAAAAAAGTTGAGATTTTTATATCACTGGAAACCTCTGGCTACATAATGTTTATGTACAAAATATTTCTTGCAGATTAATTCGTTTAGCAAAGATATCGTGAAATTTGAATTTCGCTCTGGTGCACCAGAACGAAATTACAACGCTTTGTCTATGGAGCAGTGTAATACACATAATCATGCATAACTCGCAAAGCGCAATATCGGAATCAACTGAAATTTTGGGAATATGCTTTTTCGTGGATATGTACTGAAAAATGTCATAAAAAGAGGATGCTAGGATCACGAAATACTCCTTTAAGAAGTAAAGTTACAAGCAATTGAATAGACGAATGTCCAGTTTTAAAAGTGACAAACTGGCCTATACAATGCGCAAAAAGATTCCAACAAGGGCAACAAAGAGACAATACAGTTTCTTCAATGAAGCGTTATTTAAAGCTGTTTTTTACTTTTTTTACTTCTCTGTACTTTTCATAACTTTCATTTTATTTGTCAGTTCTTTTGTTTCAGTTTTCTTTTTTTCCTTTTAAAGCCAAACACATAAATTAGCCATTCACCACTCTGAAACCAGATGTCTAGTCTGTGGACTTTTGAATAGGCCAGATTGTCACTTTTAAAACTGGACCTTCGTCTAATCAAATGCTTGTAACTTTGCTTCTTGAAGTCACATTGGATTTTTTTGTAGTGTCATAATGTGCAGGATTAGATAGTGCATCTATGAAAAAAACAAATTTACCCCAATATTGTTCAGTTTGGAAATCATTGGATACTTTATTGGCGCAGTATATCATTCAATTATATATATAATTTCCCTTCAATATTATTACCTGTGTCTTTTTTCAAAGGCTTCTTCATTCATGCCGTCTTCTAGAGTTGCCTCGTGGATTAATACATCAGCATTTTGACCTGAAAACAAACCAAAATAGAATATGCAAACTATAACAACTGGACAAAAATAATAGAAATTTGATGAGGAAAATTGTCCACTTATAAAATAAAATGCTAACACAGTTATAGTGTATTAATCCATGCCCCTTATAATCTGGCCCATATTTTTGCGAAAATCCATAAATTGCACAAGAAAAAAGTTCATGCAGATGTTGCAGTCTAAACTTGCATGTTTATCTTGCACAAATGATCTGACATGAAGGTATTTGTAAAATATTCTGATATTGCAATAGGCTGTTTACTGTGCAGTCTCCTGACTAAGCACACTTCCAACCTAAGCTCTATGTTGAACTACAATATGGGAATTAGTTATGAACAGAGATGAGGGGACATAACAGCTTAGTTACTCACCTACTTGACTAATTTAAGTGATGGCATGCAGTCTCCTGAGTAAGCAAGTTTCCAACCCGAGCTATGGGTTAGTACCATGGCATGGGAATTATTACTTATGAACAGAGATGAGGGGACAAATCAGCTATAGTTACTCACCTACTTGGACTAATTTATGTGATGGCATGCAGTCTCCTGAGTAAGCAAGTTTCCAACCCGACCTATGGGTTAGTACCACAGCATGGGAATTAAAACAGTGACGCACTGGAACTGTGTCAAACTGAAAAATTTACACCACAAATAGAATTTTAATGATTACTCTGAAAACTTTTATTTGCATCCTCACTCTCAGAAGAATGTTTGAAAGTTCACTGTTAAAGCCATATTATAACATTTCTGTAAAAATAGATTAGTATTTATTTTCCATAAAATGTTAGCTTTTATACTGTCAGATATGTCCCCTTTTAATTTTGAGCCGAACAAATGAGGCAAAGTATAGAAAATTGGAATTAACTACTAGAGCCCATGCATGGTAATCCCGCGGTTGTAATACGGTACAATCCTTGGGGTGTGTGTGTGTATCCCGCACGCAGTGTACGTACTGTGCATACGTGTTCAACTTATAATTCCATTGTAATAATAAAACGCCGGTTCCATCGTTTTATTCAAAATCTCAGATTTTGACAAAACTGCAGCACCTAAAGTCTTGATTTTTGCAGAGTATCTTTATTGACTATAAAGTACATTACAATCGTGTAAAAACCAGAATTAAAGAATTTTTTGAGGGCGTTCTCCTCAGCAAATGTTATAATATGGCTTTAAGGGATCTAAAATGGCGTTTATTAACGTTTTAACAGTATTTTTGTGGGACATGAGAGCACCTCAGACCTATCGAATTGCATTCTGAATACTGAAGCATGTCTTTCTGATATCAAATAATTTTCATTTTTGAAAATCACAATATAATACAAATTTTATGACAAATTATAAAAATTTGATATTTTTTTCAAATTTTGATATATAACAGTCCTCGGTAAATTATATAAATCTAATGATATATTCTTAAAGTGTATGTAGCAGGGAGAAAAAGTCGACGGTCAATTGAAAATTTTGACCTTTCATATTGAAGATATGGATTTTTTGGTGTTTTGGTGTTTTGGGAAAAAAAATCCATATCTTCAATACGAAAGGTCAAAATTTTCAATTGATCGTCGGCTTTTCATTCCACATACATACACTTTAAGTATAAATCATCAGATTTATAAAGTTTACTTCAAGTACTGTTAAATATCAAAAATATCAATTTTAATGATTTGCCATAAAATGTGTATTAAATTGCGAATTTCAAAAATGAAAATTATTTGATATCAGAATGACTTTCTTCGTATTCAGAATGCAATTCGATATGTCTGATGTGCTCTAATGTCCCAAAATAAATACTGTCCAAACGTTCATACCCCAGCCCTTAACTAAACTAAAGCAAAGTGATACATAAAAAATACAGATTTAAATGAAATGAACACAATAAATGTTCGAACTAGTTGAACTATGATAATCCCTATTCATTCCTCACTGAATAGATTCATCAGGTTTGTAGATATACAGATTAAATAAATTTCGTTTGCACAAAACCAGAAATTTACTCACGATTGACGGTTTAGTCTATCATGGGCGATAGACATCTTCAGAATGATGATGGTAGATCCTCACCACTGCCGGTTTGCCGGATCCCGACCGTAGATGGTGTATCAGCCAGGAGAGGATCATATACGTGACTTAACCATCATCATTCTGAAGATGTCTATCGCCCATGATAGACGAAACCGTCAATCGTGAGTAAATTTCTGGTTTTATGCAAACGAAATTTATTTAATCCCTATTCATTCCTGTATAAAGCAGGAAACTAACTATCCCATTACTCAGAATAGCAATTTAGCAAAAATATCAAGGTATCATTTACAAAATAATCCATATCTTGAAAAGTATTGATGCTATGTATATAATTTTGGTATCATTTTGAAGCTTATTGACCTGTGTTTACATTTTTATTCAAATCACGGAATGTCAAAAATGCAACTTGTTCCTGGTTTTGTCAGAATGGGTCACATATTCAAAATTGGAAAAAAATGAATAATACTTGATCAATTGAAATATTTATCCAAGATGAAATTGGTCACCAATAAGGTTGCTGTACATTACCTGTGTCAGGCCCAATAATTCCAATAATGATTTCACATGAGGACTGGGAGAATTCCTTACAACATCATTCTCAAAATAGGACAAAGCTCTCAAATCGATAAATCTGAAGAGCAAAACAGAAATGGAAGCTTACAAACAAGTTATGTTTTTGACTGTATTAGCTAATTTCTGATAAATTTCATATAATATCAAATGTCTCTTTTATGTGTTTACAAACGATTAATAGCTATGATGAATTTCATTGGATCCAATTGACCGCTGAGAAATGTTTGAGGGCATTGGAACCTATACCATTGATGCAGAACAATATTAACATAACTTTAGTCCTGGGTTCTATGGAGATCAGTGCTGCGCATTGAATTGAACAAAAACAAAAAAAGAAACAAATAAATGAAATATTACAAAAACAATTTAAATAAACAAATAATTTTTTTTAAATCTCATAAGGTGACATTATAGAGCATGTTTAGGCTTGTGTCAAACCGCTATGCACAAATTGCATTTTGCTCTGTGATTTTTACCATCACTAAATCAACTACCAGCATTTGTCTCTCAATTACTGTAACTGCTATAACGATACATGCATTACTCTGAACTTGTTTCACTTAGGACTATGACACATTGGGCTATTATGACACATTAGTGGGCTAATTGACATCCATATATTTAATCTCTCACACAGGAGGTGCGGATTTCAAATTCGGTAACCTCATTTGAAATTAGCCCAATTTTTACATGCTAAATAAGATTATAACTATTACACACTCAAAGCCAATATATAGAGTTACTTTTCATACATACTTGATACTGCGCCTGAATCTTAATGGTTCACACTCGGCATCGTACATAGCCAGCCAAGGTTTCAACGATGTTGGCCCAACGATGATCAATTTTCTGTCGGACTCTCCCCTCTCATCCTGAAAATAGAACAGAAAATTGTACAGAAGATTCTAAATATTTAGTTGCCGATCTTTTCCCTTTAGACCACCCTCGCTATATAGGGACTAAAATATTACTTTTGCATCAAGGTTTACCTTTGCATCAAGGTTAAACAGTTGCCAAACACTTTGGAGTCAAGGTTTAGGGTATTTCAAGGAGGGCAGGCCTTCAATAAATTAGGGAAATTATGGGGTAAAAAACAAGGTTAAAACAACTTTTTGAAAACAAGTTAAAACAGTTATTCTGCTAGTAAGTTTTTGTCGCAAAAACAAAAATAATTGGAAATGCAAAAAACATACCTTCATAAAATCAGCATCACTTCTGTCACATGAAAACATGATTAGATGAGTGGAAAATGGCAAAGAATTCGCCATCTTGAATTAATGTGGAATTGCGTCACACATTAAAAACTAAATGCGCTTGAAATGCACAGTACGCAAGCATAAATTACTGTCAAAACGAGCGTACATCAAGCACTCGTGCTAGGGGAACGTTTCGGAGCAGGCATCACTTTTTACTATGTACTTTTTACTAGGTCTATTTACTTTGTACTTCTAGGTGGACAGACTATAGCACAGACATCTTCTATTGGGCTATTCCAGTTAAAATCCATACGCCCCTATGGAAGACATGACCTTAACCTCCCACACAAATACTAGGGAGTGTGAATTTCAAATGGGGTTACATGAATGGTTGACTATTTGAATTCCACATGCCCTGACCATGACCTTAACCTCCCACACAGGGAGTGAGAATTTCAAATGGGGTTACCTGAATGTGAGACTACTTTTGAATTCTTTATGGAAGATTAAGGTCATGTCTTCTATAGGGGATGTATGAATTTCAACTGGAATAGCTCATTGGTTTTACAGCTTTATTCCGTAAACTGCTAAATTCCTCAATGGAGTCTTATACTTGGAATGAACACAGCTGTACTTGATCCAACCGTGATCATATATCGGGTATTTCAAACTACAATGCGAATGCATGACCTTGGATACAATGCTAACCAATCACGATTGTGTTGGATTCACTTCCGCGTTACACGCGCACAGTCGCACACACTGGCATACATCGCACAGTACAGGCAATAGGATTTTGCCTGTGTACAATGGCTCTTAAGGGCTGGGGTATGAACGTTTGGACAGTATTTATTTTGGGACATTAGAGCACATCAGACATATCGAATTGCATTCTGAATACGAAGAAAGTCATTCTGATATCAAATAATTTTGATTTTTTGAAATTCACAATTTAATACACATTTTATGGCAAATCATTAAAAATTGATATTTTTGATATTTAACAGTACTTAAAGTAAACTTTATAAATCTGATGATTTATACTTAAAGTGTATGTAGGTGGGATGAAAAGCCGACGATCAATTGAAAATTTTAACCTTTCGATTGAAGATATGGATTTTTTTCCCAAAAAACCAAAAAAATTAGGTCTTTTGGGAAAAAAATCCATATCTTCAATATGAAAGGTCAAAATTTTCAATTGACCGTCGGCTTTTCCTTACATACACTTAGATTTATATAATTTACTTGAGGACTGTTATATATCAAAATTTGAAAAATATCAAATTTTTATAATTTGTCATAAAATTTGTATTATATTGTGATGTTCAAAAAATGAAAATTATTTGATATCAGAAAGACATGCTTCGTATTCAGAATGCAATTCGATAGGTCTGAGGTGCTCTCATGTCCCACAAAAAATACTGTCGAAACGCAATAAACCCTCATTTTAGATCCCTTAACTGTTTTTCTTCTTTAATTTACATATTAAAACAAAAGCAAAGCGAATCTTATAGATCCAACACATTTTTTAACAGCCTCTAAAAACAACTTACTTATCATGGCATAAAAATGAATAAATAATACTCACCATTATCCTGTTCCATTCAAGTACAATTTGAATTAAACCCTGGAAAGAAACAAAATCAAGAAGAATCAAGTTGATTCCAAAAGTTGCACAACTGTGACAAAGTTGCTACAGTAAAATTAAGTATTTCTTTGCCAAACTGGAACACTATGAATGCTATAAACACACGCACACAAACACGCCTTACATTGCGTATACGCTTAATATGCTACATGGACGCAACGCGTATGTTCCAGTTTGGCCAAGAAATACTTCATTTTACTGCCATGATAAATATACACACATAAAGTGGATATGACAAAAAGATGAAGCCCCTATATAGGGACCTGAGTGGGGACCTTAGTGTGTGTGTTTAAAGGAAATCTGTACCATAAACTAATGGCTATATAGTTGCAGTAATAATAAAAAACAGTAAAAGTCCTAAGCTTATATACGTCCAAATAAAGGAGAAATTCTTAATTCCTTACGACGATCAGCGGTCAGTTTGCAATCCATGGTGGCTGCCATATTGATACCCGATGTATTTTTTATTACGCTGTAGCGGTACCCCGATTTTGAAACCAGCGAAATCTGTGCCACAAGCCTCGTCCCTCGTGAACTTTGGTGACACAAAGCGAATACTACCGAAGTTCAGATTCAACATTCGTTCAAAAGAAAACACGACAATTTTTACCCATAAAACTACAGAAAGAACATAAAAAAATGTATTTTAAGTAATATTTATGATCAACAATGTCTTTTGAGAACGAAAAGTGTAAAAACAGCACTAAAAACCAAAATTTGCTGTGGGGGTCGCAAATGCCACACAGCAACACACAATTGATTTGCCCGTCAACGAACCCCAGTGGGTCTGTGTGAAAGGTTACACTACCGTTTCTGGCAGAAAGGATTCGCAAGCAGCTATCATGGCGGCTTCCTTGAATCGCAGAAACGAAGGATTAAAAGTGCTTTTTCTTTGTTAGGAATATTCCGAAATTCATATAGACAGTCTGGAATGTTTAATTTAGAGGTATATAACTATATTAGCCATTGATTAGTTTATGGTACAGATTTCCTTTAATTAGGGATTCAATCATGTTTCACCGTTGTTCATCACCGATTGACAACGATGCGTCTGCATTGTCTGCGTGGTTTACTTCACGGGGGCAACTAAAGCCTGATGGAAGAAAACCATGCAGATGCACCGGACGCGAGTTTGTCATTGCCACTCAACCTTATCAATGCTTTCTCTGTTGATATCAGCAAAAAAAGTAAAGAATAAAGTTGCTGCTACCGCCAACATAAGAGAGTTTTGTACGGATAAGTTCTAGGCATGACGGATTTTAAGCGCTAACGTTGTGTTTGCATTTATGCTACTAGACTGTGGATTCATCACCGATTAACAACGCTTGGCTCCTGTATGTACAAACATATAGGAAGATTTGTTGAACATAATATTACAACTACTTACACTATGGTGATCCAAGTGAATATGAGACACAAAGATGCACTGGAGCTTGGCAATGACATCATCAACATGCTTGCTACCATAGAAACGATATAACTGTCCATAGGTCCCATCTCCACAGTCCAAGAGAAGAGATTGTGTTTCACTAAAAAACACATGAAAAAAGAAATTATAGTTTCTAATAAATACGTACATGCCAAACAGGGGTATATAAACTAGATAATTCCCTACCTTTTGGCATTGAAAAACATGTCAAATCAGGGAAATATACACATCTCTTGAAAATTGAGGTATGGACAAAACAAACCCTTCTGTAAACTATATATATACCCCCAGATGCCAAGAGCTATGACATATTGGGTTTACAGAATTATAAAGTACTAGATTTCGCGGTTCTCGGGTTGGGCGGTTCTCGTGATAGGCCTAGGCTTATCTCTAACTACCCAACACCCGTTACCCATAATAACTGTCCTGACCTTCCAATCTACTACGATATACGTCTCTCAATGATTAAGACAGAACTTACTCAACTCTGTTTTGTAGCTGTGACGCTTACTTCGGTACCTATAATCTGGTAACCCACCGTTCACCTCTTCCAAGCCCTGTCCTGCTACCACATTGGAGGACCCAAAAATACCCAGAAATTCTAGTAGTGTCTGGATGTAGGCCGTTTATTCAATCGGGAGAAATGTAAGGCAAACGGGTTATATAGGCCTTACCATAACTGATGGTTTTATGTTAATCATGTCTTGAAAATAGGCCTATTGGTCCGATGAGATGCACCTGTTAGTCACACTGTAATGCTTTCCGATGCGCGATGCGGTACTCTGCGCACACCCAGTTGTAGACTGCGCTGCATTCCTTTTTTTTTTTTGATAAACAATTCATACGTTTCCATACATGAAACCATTTAAAATCTGTGAGTGGTGTTTAAAAAAAGGGAAAATTTATCTACCAATTCCAATGCTATTTGTGCTTATTGTGGGTTGAGGAATAAGGTTATGTGGTATTGGGGTGGGTTAAGTGGTGTTAGAATGGGTTAGCTAAGTCATGGTGTGTTATGGCGGGTTAAGGGGTGAGAGTTAAGGGGTGTTAGCTTGGGGTCATGGGGCATATATAAACATATCAAAAAAAGTAACTAACCCCCCTTAAATGATGACCATTATTCAAAAAGGGGCTATTGTATTACAAATCTGTCAAATGTGTTGGAAGCAGAATTTATTTTTGCGCATTGTGACACCTCATTTAATACGATAGCCCAGAAAACAATAAACCACCTGTCAATTTAATGTAGTGAGGTCCAGATTTGAAAGTTGCACTTACATGCAAATTTTTACAATACAAAAACACTCAGATATCATTGCACAGATTTTCTTCCATTATACTGAATACAAAATCAATACAATTTACTGCAACTTTCAAATCTTGGGTTACATTGATTTAAATGTACACTGTGACGTCAATATTTAGTCAATTGCTGCAAATGAGGTGTCAAAATGTGCAGAAATACATTCTGCTTCCAACGTATTTTACAGATTTGTAATACAATCGCCCGTTTTTGAATAATGATCATTATTTAAGGGGGGTTAGTTACTTTTTTTTTGATATGTTTATTTGTGTTTGCTCAAACACAGCTATTAAAGCTATTGAATCTAGCCTTATTTAGGTATCTCACCTTACATTAAGCAGTATGCCGGTCACATTTCTGTCTCTCATAGGGACAGCTGATCCAGTACCAGTAAATAAAAGTTCAGGATATTTGTTGTCAATATCACCATGGGAACTAGGCAATATTTCTAAACTATTCTTCAAATCCTCGAGACTGCTATGAAATTCCTGTGGTAACTCTTCCACTTCCTTCAAATATTCCTTGACATTGTCTGATGGTACATGCTCCCTGGAAAGAGACAAGAAATTTCTACAAAATTATATCTTTGTTTAGATGTGTATATGCTACATTTTATATTTCTTGTTGATAAAGTTTGTGTGATTAATTCAGAGGGTGGTGTCAAACTCCATTAACTCAAGAATGCCAACAAGGTTTAAAAAGTACTTTTTTTGTCTATCAAAATTTTGAGAAAATGTTGCCCCAAAAGAAACTTTGCCCCCCCCCCCTTACTACTAGTACCCATCAAAGTCAATTACTTCACTAATTTGAAAAATCTTTGTGCTTGGCACACAAGTCCTTATATTATCTAAGTGGAGATATTTTGTATATACATATATACTGATATAAAATTGGATCGGTTGAGCCCACATTTATTGGTTGAGCTATGAGTTTTAAAATATTGGACGAGACATAGGCGAGTCCAATATTTTACAACTCATAGTGAGACTAATAAATATTGGGTGTAAAGCATCCAATTTTATCATTATTATGTGTTGGATCCAATATTTTCACACCTGGATCCATCAAAACATAATAATGTCATAAACTGCCTTCATTATAACTTGAACTGTACATACCAGCTAGTCAATATCCATCTTTCAAGCAACGATTAAGATTGATTTTATGTGTGAATTTTTCAAACCATAACTCACAGACAATTTTGACCAAACTTACCTGGTCCAGCCAAGGTCAGGTCGTAGATGATACAACATAAATGTCTCACCTTGTTGTAATCTAAACGAGTCATCGCCCTGAGAATTAAAGGCAGAAGGGGGAACAATAATTATTACAGATTGTGGTTCTATCTCATTCTGCCTGTTACCATTTGTTATGTCATTCAATGTTCCCACTAGATTCTGATCAGCTCATAGTAGGCGGGACTCATAACATCTTGGATTGATATTGAATGGTGTACACACACTTGGGCGCAGCACCTACGCAAAATGCGCTTTGCGCAAGGCATGACCAACATGCGCTTTGGTTAACTTATGCGGGTGTAAATTTGGACTTTATTGACTCGTGCAGTAACAAAAACTAAAAAATTCTCGCCTATTACGAGCTGATCATAGTATAAGGATATATGGCACATGAGTGGTATATAGGACTAAGCTTTAATTGTGGCCAAAAATCTCAATGGTCATATTGAGTCAACACCAAAATCCTTAGGGCCGGTTTCTCAAAGCATGGCTAGTGGCCAGGCTTCCTAAGCCATTAGGCTTAAGCCTAATTAGTCCTATACCAGTGCTTACAATTTCACATCGTACATCACCTAGAAATATAAATCAATAACTGGATCCACATTTGTAATGCTAGGCTGCTGGCTTATTATTAGGACGCCTAACCACCAGCCAAGCTTCGAGAAGTCAGACCTTAGAGGGAACATTGATATTCACTGGAAATAAATTTGAATTGAATTCAACTGTTCTTGTTGAAAGTCAGGTCACTCACGAGTCGCGATTAGATGTCAAATTTGGCTTGGTTGGAAACCCATGAACTTATATAATTGATTCTTGCTCAGTGGTTGTGATTTAGCTTGTTAGCTGTAAATTTGATTGGATCCTGGGTATCGTCTATGAGGTCATAGATGATAGTGGACTAGTTTTTAGCGATTAAAATAAAATGTTATCAAAAATGAGAATAAAACATACAAATTCCAAATGATCTTGGGAGACATGAGAAAGGGTAATGGAACATTTGACTTGATCATTGTTTGAAATAGGGAACATAATTAACCTATTAAAATATTATTGATTTCTTCCTAACTTTGTGATAGAACTTCTGCATATAGTGTGTAGTCAATGAGCCCCTCAAATGATAATAGCACCCTGACCAAAAACACAGATTACACTATAAGATTCCTATTGGGGCCACCTGCACAGGTACACCATCGCCAAGGTATGCCAAGTACCTTGGCTGGTACTGTGCAGTACCAGGGGAGTACCAGTGTAGTACCAGTACAGTATCACTGCTGGTGGGTCCTGTGCAGTAACATCATTGGTACCATGTAGGTACTTTGTGTGCACAAGTCAGGTACCTTGGCGACAGCGTACCTGTGTAGGCGGCCGCAATAAGAATCTTGTAGTATACTCCAAGAGAATGTGGAATGAATAATAGGTAACCTGTTGAAAGGGAATCTTGTAATGAACCTTACTTGGTCTGTAGGAGCACACGTCTTGTGCTTCTCTGTACTCGCTGTCAGTACCTGTGGAAATATTCCCTGATGGAGAAGGTTGAGTTTGGTTTGCAGTCTGTGAGCTCCAAAATGGATAGGAGACTTATTGCTTCGGTTTAAGACTACATGCTCTGTTGATGGGCCAAATCTAAAATAAACAAGTGATGGTGAACATATGTCAAAGTTGGTTAGGCTCATATCCAATGATGGCTAAGTAAGTTGAGTTTTAAACACAAAGCAAAGCTCTAGTAAACTGATATAAATTAAGAAACAAATAAATTTAGAACCTGTACACTCAAGAATTCTGGTACAGCACTCATTGAACTACAGCAGATTTCTGGTGAATCTTTATTGGTAGTCATGATCACTTCCTCTCTCAAATATGCCAGTTCCCCCTAACTTTCCTTTTTGTTTAATTATGATTACTGTCTCGGCCCAACATTAAATGTACATCGTAAACATGCACGCACAAAGATTGTTGCATATATGTGACCCGGCAGCACAAATGAGCCGTAAATTCCCTAAATTGTATACTGAGTTACGGTGTAAAATGTGTACGAAGGTCATATTCATCAGTAACTTAAGCTGGCCCGACATCCATCTCATTTCGATAGTCAAAAACTAATCAATTATCCTATTGTTGAAGTGGATAATAAGCTTCTACCTTAGATGGCTATAGAACTTTTAATAGCTCTGGTCTTTGTTTGCATATATTGCTAAATCCTGTTCAAGTGGTGGGTTACCAGGCATTGTATTTTGTACAGGTATGCATAACCAACAATTAACAATGAGAGAACTTTCTTAAACCTCGTTGACTTGGGGATGATTTGAAATGACCGCCAATTATGACTGTTTGAGATTTATTGCCAACAATGTGGAAAAAGAGACACATGTAGAAAACAAAAAAGCTATAATTTTGTTGAAGGAGCAAAGTTTAACAAACCATAACCCCGCTTCTGGATATCGTTTGAAGTCAAATGATATACCATTTTAAGTTTATGATGTTTATTTTTAAACACGAAATAAAACAAAATTGACCGGGAGGAATTTACGGCTCATTCGCCGTGGACGGTCACATATGTGACTCCTCGCCACAACTGAGCCGGATGTCGCCAATCATCATTTTTGAGATATTCAACCAAAATATTCTGCTTGAAATTAGCTTTAAAATGATGTATATCATGTCTATAGTACTTGACATTTAAGTAGTGAAAAATCAATAAAACAGTCAATAAATCCTTTCTTTCCTATTGTTTATTGTTAAGTTTGATGGAGCATATCTCAATAGTGGCACTGGCGACATCCGGGCTCAGTTGTGGCGAGGAGTCACATATGGCAAATAAAAAATTCCTCTTCCTGTGCAAGACACCTACACGGTCGAGTCTGGACTCTCCTAGTCCAAGTAACGACATTGGTTTGCAGTCAATAATTCACCTGGAAATAACTTTCTCACCAATTACTATAACAGGTACCTAACAATCCACATACCCCCTATGGAAGATAGGACCTTAATCTTCCACACATGGGGTGTAGATTTCAAATGGCATCATCCATTCAGGTAGCCCTAATTGAAATTCACACTCCCTGTGTGGAAGATTTTAAGGTTATGTCTTCCATAGGGGGTGTATGGATTTCAACTGAAATTGCCCGATATCTCTGCACAATCTGGTAAACTTGAAAAGATAATGGGTTGATTCCTAGAAATTGGGTCACAAATTCAAATGAAGCACCTAAGGTAGAGTCTTTCATCTTGAAGTGTGCCCAACAACCCACTTGACCAAACAAAAGAGAGAAAGTTTCCTGCAGTCGCCTACAAGAGGGCACGGTGGCTCAGTGGTTCTGCCTTGGACTCATAATCTGAGAGCTTGCTTGGCGTGCGTGGGTTCAAGTCCCGTCCCGCCACCGTGTTGCACCCTTGGGCAAGGCGCTTTGTCTCGCTTGCCTCATCCCACCCAGGTGCAATGGGAAGCTGTTAGGGGTAGTCACAGTCGTTGTACTGATGAACCCTGCGCCATTTGTAGGCAGCAAACGTGGTTCCGACATATTCTAATAACGGCAGAATAAATGTAAAGCGCTTTGAGGCTGTTTACGGCATAAAGCGCTATATAAATATCTACATTTATTTTATTTATTTATTTACACATGCCCTTCTTCATGGAGTAGTTTTGGCATTCAACAAACATGTAAAACTCTACCGGATGATTAAATATTATACAAATATTTACTGCTCATGAGGGATCTGGTGGAATCTATTGTCCCCGAGGTGAACTGGAGACTGTGAGCCTACTATTTTCCCGAGACCGCCAGGTCGAGGGAAAATAGTAGGCTAACGGTCTCCAGTTCACCGAGGGGACCAATAGATTCCACCAGATCCCTCATGAGCAGTAAATATTTGTTTTATATCCTTCATTAATATATTCTTTGTTCATTAATTGGTTAAAATATTAGAAACGCAAGGCCTTTATCATAGTCATAGGCCTTGGTATAAATCTAGGCTAGGCCTAGTCAAGGCTAGACTGGCCTCGATTTGTTTTGATTGAATGCACGTAGGCCTACATGCACAAAACACGCACATAGTTGAGTGGCTAAAGCTTACCGTGAAAATGTTGTAACCTCTCATATATCTCCGTGAAACGAGTAACCATGTTTTCTGTCAGTATTTTGCCGTCAATATTAAGATACTAATCCTGATGTAACTCAGATTATGGCATGAAACCGCCGTATTTTAGTTGCTAAGACAACATGACTTATGACACATTAATACCCCAGAACCGGCTGTGCTATCCCGCGTATGTGGCGAGTTGCACCGACCACTAGGAACTGCGACGCCGGATATGATGTCATACGCGCCAGAGGAGATAGTAAAACTATTTCCGGGAGATAGTACTTTGAATAGTACCTCGTTCCCTCATCAATCGGCTTTTTGACTGTTTTGTAAAATAGCAAAACTATTTTTGGTCACATGATACTCGTTTAACCAATTAACGAACGAGAATATATTAATGAAGGATATAAAATCTGATATCTATTTCTACTTACTTCTTCATCCATTCTTGATATGACGAGTTGTCAATTACCTCTTGTGGACTAATGTGGAAAACAATTTTAGCTGTGCCACTGTCATTCCCTGCATGATGTCTGTGAGAATGACAAGAGAACAGTCTAATGAATAAGTATAAAATATATACATATTTTTTTTATTCACTATATTTCTCCATTCTTTATTACTTTATTGACAGGGATCCCATACCAGGTTATCCCATTCCTCCATGTTTTGAAAACCAAAGTTACCAAAAATACCGCTATAATCCCATCTCACAAATTTTGACTCAAACCCCAAAGTTTGGTCGCAATCTTGCACAAATGCAGGATTTTGGGTTGCAGTATATTGTATGCTTATCTTTGGGTAGACTAGGTATTGTTGGTCAAAGCAGCCCCCCAAAAAATCAATTTTCATTATCTAAATCAATATATTATTGAAAATAACACTTTGATGTTTTGCAAAAGTTCATTCTATCAATCATATACTTTGAAAACTTGCTTGATTTATTGTTGTTATAATGAGTTATGTACGTTTTATAAAAGTGCTGTTGTTTCAGCCCTCTTTACAACATAACTCAAGAACCACAGAACCTTAAAAAGTATACCTGTGATATTTAAATTCTTCTAAACACCAACTATAAAATGAGCAATGCAATTTTTGCCAAAGCTCACTACCATTCGCAAGATGCTGTGAACTACCAAATCGCAACAGTTTAAAATAGTGTTTAACCTTAATGTGATCAGTGACATGTTTCCCAGCATATTTACACCTGAAGAGTCGCATATTCCGTTGGATCTGTGCAGTATGTAATCCCATCCCTATAATACTGAAACATTTACAATCAAAAAAAGGAACTATACCCTGGTCAGTATGGTACAATACTCAATTCCCTACCTTGAAAACACCTCATTTGTGGTCACAGCTTCTACGTAATCTTCTGAAGGGCACTCTAACACTGAAATTACCAAACATAATCATCAAATAATTACTTTGAATCATGCAGCAAATTCAGGTTTGATAGAACATACAAATATGTCTATATAGACCTTTTCGGGGTGTGAAGGGAAAATGATAAATAATGATATTTCTATGATGATACTACAGTAAAGTAGTCATTACAAACTTGTTAGAAATGAGCTAATTTTGGGATTCTGTGTGCTCTCTGTCTAGGCTTAGCAGGTTACATGAATGAAACTATGATTTGTTTAAACATAGAGACAAAACAAAAACATACGGATTCTATACCATACTGTTTCTTGTCTATTGACCAAATGGTGGCAGTGACGCCGAGAGCCATTACAGGCCCGGGGATAACACAAATGTCAGGGCCCCCTTTTTCATGCCCCTGAGGCTTCTTTTCTTTGCTTTTATAGGCCCATTAAGGTATGTTTTCTTTATTTTTTACAGGCCCCTAGGAACCCCGGGCCCAGGGGTAATGCACCCCTTAACCCCCTTGAATTAGAGAATAACGATAGGAATTTTTATTTTGCCTATCCTCTACCGTGTGATAGATGACAGGCAGGTCCAATATTTTGAGTACCGGCTGCCGGCCACTACGATAAAAATATTGGACCTGCCTGTCGTCTATCATAGGTAGAGGATAGGCAAAATAAAAATTCCTATCGTTTATTCTCATTCTTAGTCAGTTAAATATTATTTTAATAACTGTAAACAAATTTTTAAGCAAAAACTAAGTTACCGTCATAAAAACTCCCTCATTATAAAATGAACGAAACTTGTTTACAACTTCACGTATTCTGTTGCGAGTATTGCTAGCGCGTTCGCGTATTCCGCACTAGTCTACGCATCCAGCGCGATACATACGCGCACCTCTACACGCGTGTTACGCAATATCAAGACGCATGATGACGTGGGGTCGTCTACGGCCTGATAGATGGCACCCGAAATCATGCGATTGTCCAATCAGAAATGTGTCTACGAACTAGACCACTCCCACTGACTAAGAATGGTGGCTCTAAATAGAGCTGTTTATAATAAGTAAGTACTTTGATAGGAGTTGCTATTGTAATCCATTGTACCTCCTTGAAATTTGTTACTATCTTACCTATAAAGTATATTGCAGGCTCAGATGGACCTAATACATCTTCAGGCTTCACCTACAAAAAAAACACATAGGCAATTGTTTTTTGTATATAAATATATATATATGTATAACAGGATAATGGTGAGGAAGATTTATTCATTTTTATGCCATAAATCTGCTGTCGTAAAGACTTGATATAGTTAGAACTTTTGCTGTTGTGAGTGGTTATGACATGATATCAGATAGCTGTGTTTAGTATGGTATGTGTGAGGTGAAGGTGAAGTATGGTGTGGTATAGGGTTCAGTACAGTATAGATATGGTACAGCATGGAAAAATATTTGTATGGTATGGTGTAGCAGTGTGTAGTATTTATTGTTTGTATTTACATGAGTGTTGTTGCATCATTACGCAAATATTCATAATGAATAATGATATTATCACAATTAACAAACATCAATTAACTGATTTCATATTTAAACTGAGCTCAAAAAGAAACTTATAATTTTTCACAAGGTCATATCTTAAAATCCTGTCCATCAAAATCAACCAAAATTACACACAGGATTACTTCAATACTCTACTCTAAACACTGGTCAGTAACTAAACAGTTATCCAACTGACACAACAGCAAAATGCACTGACATGGAACAGCTTCCTGGACCACATTCACAGCCCAATAATTGGCACCCAGCAAAAGAAATCTGTGAGAATGAGTACAAAATCCTTGCACATGTGATAAGTCCCAAAGAGTAAGTGGAATAGTGTGGAACAAGACCTGTTTCAAGAAGAAAGTGTGTGAAAAGAAAAAAGCAGCACTGGGTACCAAATATTGGGCTGTGAAAGTGGTCCAGGAAGCTGTTCTGTGTCAGTGCTTTTTTCTGTTGTGTCAGTTGGACAACTGCTTGGTTACTGACATGTGTTTTGAGTAGAGTATTGAAGTAATCCTGGGTGTAATTTTGGTTCATTTTGATTGACAGGATTTTAAGATATGACCTTGTGATTCACAAGTTTTGAAAAATTATAAGTTTCTTTTTGAGCTCAGTTTAGTAAGGATTGACCAAAAATTGATGGTTGATTGAAACATCAAACCAATTTGGTTCTATTGCCTTAAGGGGGTACTACACCCTGTGGTAAATTTGTGACTATTTTTGCATTTTTCTCAAAAATAATAACACACTGGTAACAAAAGTTATGTATATTATTGGGGCAAGGAATCCAATTACTACACTGAAATTTCAGTGACTCAAGACAAGCGGTTCAGTATATATGATCGAAATGAGGTACATCCTAGCGTTACCTTATTTCTTATCATAAATAACAAACCGCTTGTCTTGGGTCACTGAAATTCAAGTGTAGTAATTGGACTCCTTGCCCCTATAAAATACATAACTTTTGTTCCCACTGTGTTATTAGTTTTTGAGAAAAATGCAAAAATAGACACACATTTATTGAGGGGTGTAGTACCCCCTTAATTGTATGAAATCATACTTATGATAGGATGTATTGTGTAGGACTTACCACTCTTCCATCTTCTGTTGTATGTGGTATCCCTTTCTTCAAATCTGTGAGATGTGGACCACTGAACAAATCAAATCACACAAAATCCATTAAAATCATACTCATCTGCCGATATATAGTCAGGATCTTTTGAGTTTGAGGGAGGGGGTTGTCAGGTTTCCTTTGATGGATCCCTTTGAGAGTCAATTTGAGAGCACATTTTAAGATTTACGCCAGATTAAGTCAGCACCTGTTTGCTTCAATTTACACTGTTAATGGCACAAATAAAGTTGGAGGTACAATAAAATGGCTGCCACTGTCACATATTATGATTTTGTTTCGTTGAGGAGCTATCCCAACCCACTCCCTGGCCACAACCCACGCCCTGAACACTACTTACTGTGGTCTCACACCAAACTCCTTAATTTTGTTCATCAGAAGCTTCCCTGGTTTGCTATGCAACTGAAAATAAAATACATTGATTGATTATTTTTAACTGGGACATTGTAACTAGGACATCTCACCTCCCTCCACCACCTACCCATCAATACATGTATATTAAAATTACATTCCACATATTAGAATTAGCATATAACATAGAAAAAAATGGAAAAAGAGAGAAAGAGAACAAGAGATTGAGAGAGATTGAGAGTGGGAAGCAAGGCAAGAGAGGAGGAGACTGACAGGGACATGGGGAACAGAGATAAGGATGAGGGATGAGGGTTCTATGGTATTATGGGAACTTTTGAACACTCATACAAAACATCAGCTTTTGACAGTCTTGAACAATCAGACTATCGGAAATGGAACATGGAAAAAGAGAAAGAGAGAAGGAAGATAGGAACAAATGGTGAAGGAAAGAGAGACGAAGATGGGGGTTTACAGTTAAAGATGTGAATACTCCTACAGAGCATATCATCTGCTTTTGACAGCTTTGAATTTGGACTATCCTAGTATATTGTAACTTCTGAATTTGACAAGATTACAAAAAGTATGTTAATAAATAGACCGTTTCATATTGTTTCATAATTCTACTTACCTTACAAACATATGCAACAGTCAAGTTAGGTGTGGCTACCCTCCTCCTTTTCTTGCTGGGTCCTAAAAATAGAAATTTTAAATAAAATTAGTCAGTGTTATTATGTACTAATAGTCTGATTACAAAATTGGAGATAAAAATCAATAACATTTGTGAAAATCACTGAGGAAACTTACAACATTTCTAGCTATGCAGCAGTCAAATAATCTATATATTACACACACACCCCCACACACATTTGTAACTTGTTGCTCAACTTCACCACCACCACCAGGATGACTTCAAAGAATTTTGAAAATTTCACAAGCCTGTTGGGCTAGTCTACCTAGAAATCCAGCAGTCCATTTATATTTCATTAGCCCTGCTCAGCTTTGGTAGACCATCATCATAATTGACATCTGACAGCCAATATCAGATGGCTGTCAGATGAGCTGGGGCTGAGGCTTGTGGATCAACGTCTAGGCGTTGTGCCTGTGCGTAGCGCACTATAAATCACTGCGCTTTTCTTTTTTTTTTTTTTTATATCTAGCCATGCCACCTTATTACCATGACTACTTACCACTAGGTTTGTCAGACCTCACTTTACGTTTGTCTGTTGCATCTTGTCCCATCTCTGGCTCACTGTCATCACTACTGGCACTACTACTACTCGATTCTGAAGATGCTGCATCACTTGTACCTTCAATTTTTGTCCCTGCACTTGCTAAATAGAAAACAAAAGAAGGTGACCATGAGCTACTGCGGGGATGGCATTTTCTTCCATAGAGCCTCAAGTATAGTAGTATTGAAGTATAGTCTAAGAAGTTGAATAATTGTTGATAGATACACCCCCAGACACATGACTTGTGATGTCATAAGGTTTTGTTCCTTTGGGCAACCTATCGATACATGAAAGCACCCATAATGCAGCTATGACCTAAGTTTGGTTGCAATAGGATTTGAACTGTTCATATGACACCCAAATGTTAACCAAAAGCCTTACATAATTGTTGACGGACACACACACTAAATGACATTGTTGTTGGACACTCACACAGACACACAACTTGTGATGCCATAAGGTCTTTTCCTTCGAATGACCTAAAAAGTCAGGTATTAAAAGCGACTGGTATCTGTGCAGTACCGCGTGCTTCCGCTCACAGTCCCGCATGCGGAACTGCACCTTCCGTCACACACTTCCGCATGCGGTACTGCACATCCCGACGTGCATTCCCGCATGCGGTGATGCAGGTCGGGATGTACAGTACCGCATGCGGTAGTGCAATATTTTTGGTGTATTTCCGCATGGTGAACTGCAATATTTTTGGTGTTTATCCGCATGGGGATGTGTAATATTTTTGGTGTTTTTCCGCATGGGGAACGTGCAATATTTTTGGTGCATTTCCGTCTATTTTCAAATCAAATTTGAGTGTTTGAAGTTTATTTTGAGAGTTTGTAAACAGATGGTTGACAAAACACACATACTTAAATTGGATCTATGCAGATACACTCCTGTGAAGTAAAATCAAATAACACGAACGGAGATGGGAAACAGTTATATTTTAGCAAATTTTCGGTACCAAGCACACCTTCTTCAGGCTTGAAGAAGATACGCTTGGTGCCGAAAATTTGCTAAAATATAACTGTTTCCCATCTCCGTTCGTGTTATAAGTTTATTTTGAATCATGTTCTGCTCCAGGTATTGTTTATGTTAATTAGAACGAGAATCCTAATTACACTGTAAATGCCCTTGTATTCCTTAAAATGAGGATGACTTAAAAATAAAATACATGTATTTACAAGTGTAATGACTCACCAAACAAGGGCACTGGTGTTATAACTCCTGCCTCAATATCTATGTCTCCATCTGTGTGTGGCCTTGTCTCTGCAATGATTAAGATCAATAATGTTTATTGAACAGAGCCAAGCCCAAACATTGTGTTGTGTAACACATACTCCTTGTGTAACACATGCTCCTCAAACATTCATGTTGTGTAACACATGCTCCTCGTGTAACACATGCTCCGCTCCTCTCTTCTCTTTTATCTTCTCTTCTTTTCTTTTCTCTTTTCTTTTCTCTATTATTTTTTTTCTCTTCTCTTCTTTTCTCTTTACTTTTCTTTCCTTTTTTTCTCTCTCTTCTCTTTTTCTCTCTTCTCTTTTCTTTCCTTATCTTTTCTTTTCTATTCCTTTTCTTTTCTTTTCCCTTTCCCCTTTTTCTCTCTCTTCTCTTCTCTTTTCTTTTCCATTTTTTTTCTTTTCAGACTTTTTTCTTTTCTTTTCTTCCATTTCCTTCTTTCTTTCCTTCCTTCCTTTTTCTTTGCAGTAATGTTGATTATGATCTTTTGCATGTCTTCCCCTTTGCGTTGCGTTAGGCGTCGCACTTTCCACTTTTTGTTTCCCCTCACTACTCCTCGCGCATTTCTCTGCTCATATCTTCCTTTGTTTTCCGGCACGCAAAAGGTCCTCACACTTGACAAAGGTTTATGACCGAAAATTTGTGTTTAAATAAATTTTATGTGGTTTGACACCAACTATTTCTCTTGGACTTTATTATCGTTGGGTAACCTGTTGGGTTAGATAAAAAAACATCAGGTTTTTTACTTTGTTTACATTTTTTTAAATGTTGTAGTACACTATCATAGTGTGCATACTTACCAACATAAAGATTTTCATGTTTGACAATTCTCTGAAATGCTTGTGTAAACTGTTCCTGTAAATGATTTTAACATAATTAAGCTAGTTAAACACATTTTACTACATAAAATATTACACTTTTGTATATAATAGCATCACTTTATCAAGATCAGCATTGGGTTCTCCATCCAGAATGGTAACCTTACAGCTAGTGCACATGTGTCTTTGAAAGATGGGCTAAGGTGGAATTGTTTTGTTGACTTTTTCACCATTTTTCATGTTTTACTTGACCAGTTTCTACTTCAATTTCTTGTTTTATTGACCCTATTGATCCTATTGACTTTTGACTTTTTCATCTATCTCCTTGTTTTGTTAACATTCTATTTTTTTATCTTTTTTTTTCTTTTTTAACTTTTTTTATGAATTGATTTATACTGGTAATAGAAATGAAATGAACAAAATTCATTTAATTTGATCCAACATTGTTCTATCACATTGCTATCACAATAAGGCTATGACCTATCGGGTAATGACGTATTCGGGTACCCGAGGTAAATTTCGGGCGGGTAACTGGGTACCCGTATCAAACATAATGTAGTGTCCCTGGACCTAGAGCTAAATGCTAGGATCTTTCATGGTTGACATATTCAAAAAAAAAATTGTAGGCCTATGTGTTTTGAATAAATTTGTACTTGTGTCATACTCTATTAATGATTTCAAAATGGATACAAATTCAATGCATTTTGAAATCATTAAAAGAGTATGACATGAGTACAAATTTATTCAAAACACATAGGCCTACAATTTTGTTTTTGAATTCAACAATAATGATCCTAACATTTAGCTCTAGGTCCAGGGACACTACAAAGTCAAAAAATAAATAACTTTAAAAAAAAAAATCAAATTTGGGTAATCCGTAAATGGAATTTATACCCGGGTAGGGAAAAAACGGGCGGTACCAGAATATCCGGGCTTGAGTCACTGTGCTTTATATCACAATGTAACATTTTACTTACCAGCTGTGGTGGGCCATGTAGGCATACTTTTGGAACTCCCATTGCTTTCAGACCTATTGCCATGCCTGAGGATGAAACATAAATTAAATTTTAAAAAATACTTCAAATAAAAAACTATATGTTTATTTAGAGTTTAGATAGCTATAGAGTTTCAATTTTTATCAAAGCTTTTAATGAAGATAAAACTTAGAATGGTTATAGTGAGATGAAGCCTTAATGAAGATAACATTTAGCAGGGTTATAGTGATCCTGAGGGTAATCTTTCCAATTAAAAGTAATGTCAGCTCTTTTGGAACCAGGATGTGTAAAAGTATTGCCTGGTAGAGTTCTGCATTTTATTATACCAGCATTTAAATTATGTTGCAGTGCAGTACAGGAAACCCTAGTTGCTACTAAAACAGATCACCCCCAGGTAATATCCAGACATGCAGCACACAACTGTCCATCTTGCCATATTTTCATACCTTATTCAACAAAACAATCCAAACACATCAGCTTACCTATAGTGCCACCAACATTGTCCCATGTCAACCTTGTGAAGAATAAATGTTGAAACTTGGACATGCTCTTTATGCTATGAAGAGAAACAAAATTAAGCACAAATAGATCAATCTTGCGTGCAAAATACAATGAAGTTTAAGCATCAATTTTCTTCATACAACTCTCAAATCAAATGTGACATAATATAATAATAATAATATAATAAATTTTATATATATATATGATAAAATTATTATATAAATGTGACATAATCTGCTCCATGGGGGCCAAAGGAGGCATTTTTGAAAATTGAATTACTATAATTATTATCTTGTAGTACCGGTAACATTAGCCTATCATATACTGAAAACCCTAAAGGTCTAGCATACATGTACTTGGTTCTAAAGTTATGAGGTTTTGTGATGTGTATTTTCTTATGTATCTTATTGTTTTTTACTCCATATTTTTGCCTCTATCTCAGTTTCAAATTTGTCGCCTTTGGCCCCCATGGACCAGATTGTGTCACAAATATGCTTTCTCATAATATTCAATTTAAAACTTATAGAATTTTGCTAAATGACACAACAAACTGCTTTTTTATAATTAAAATGTAATAATACATGTATATTGTAATCAATACTCTTCCAACACATACACACAGTCACTAGGATTGCACAAGTTATTTTTATATTTACCCATTTTCCAATAGCAGCCTCTGCATACCTTCTCCACAATTAAATATCATTCTGCGAAATAATCAAAATTAAATAAATACATGTCATCAAGTTTTTAAAATTGTTATCTACATATTTATGAATCCCCATAAATCATGAAAATAATGTTCCTCCTTAAGTTTTGTAGAGAAAAAGGCACAACTCATTTTTAGGATTTTGAATTGCACATTATATTTAACTTGGGACATGCATTGGTTGATGTATTATTTCACATGCTCATTTACTCACAGCGAAACCATGTTCTCTCCAACACCAAAAAAATGTTAGTGCCACGTAAATTTTATATACTTTACGAATTTGAGAGAGAATGGCAGATTGTTGTCTTTCCATTATTTTGGATGCAATTGCAAGAAATAATGTAACCTGAGGTTAATATTTATTATTGGTGTGGCAGACCAATCACATGTATAATAATACATCATAGGGGTTTTAACATTCAAAATACTTTACCTATTTGTCCCAGCAATTATCATCACTGAAGCTGTACTATCTTTAGTTCCGCTACCAATAATCTGTAGCGAAACGGTTGGCCACTTATCACTGCCATATTGCGATTTCTTCTCACGAACACGGACCACCCTCAGCTGCGGCTTTTCACCTTTCTTCTTCCCACTGACAGGAGAAGCCATTTTAAAGGAATTGTTATGAGTACCATACAAACATCGTAAGTTCTGTCGCAGCTTGATTTGCTCAATGAAATTGTCACCAAAAACTTGAGTAAGCTTAAAGTTGTTGCACTGTGTTACGACATATTTTGGCCTGGAAAAAAAGACAAGACACTTTCCAATACTAGTCCTATACATTTGAATATATTTCTTCTATAAATTGATTGTTTTCATGGTACACAATTAGAAACAAATCAATATGAGTGATGAAACTTTCAGAAATCGTGAAAATATTTTTCGCATGCCGAAAACTGGATATCCAGAGCCCGTAGGACCAGGTAGAACTAATTACACGACAAAATTCCTCACTTCAAAAAGAACAAGGTACCTGTTGGGAAACCCGTATGTGGCTGCAGAAAAGCCTGTGGCTGAGTGACCCCAATGGAAATTTATTTATTTATTTATTTATTTATTTATTCTTTCTTTATTGAGGGTAATACTGCTTCAGTGACAAACACTGCTTTTCAAGCAGGCCCTCATTGTATACATGTTATAGCAACAAAATATAGGGTAAATTGGGGTAAATGGAACGGTGGGGTAAATGGAACGCTGAGAATACAATTCCCTCAATCAAGAAAAAAATTGGGCAACATCATACCGACTGTTCCATTTACCCCAACGCCATACGTTCTGCTTTCGTTTCATACCCCAAGTGTGGGTTTACTCGGTATTTGAGTGGAAGAAAATCTCAAATGTTGTCACTGACCTTGAAGTGGTGCTACGGTTCAGTGAACATTACTAATTTAAGGGTATTGATTCCTAAATATTTGAATGTTGTGCTGAGAGTTGTCTTACAATATTGGCAATATGTTTGTTTTCTACAATAACATAAATGTTTTAAACAATAAAATAGCAGATTTTAATGATGAAATTATGCAAATTAATATGCTAATTAGCTAATTAATTAGTTTGGTGTTCCATTTACCCCACAACAGATTTACTTGGGGTAAATGGAACACGGTTGACTGACTTCAAATATATATAACATGTTAATATTTTTTTTACTAATTGGTTTAATTATTATGAAATTATATACTACAAATAACTAATTCATGGTAGATTAGGCCTCCTATTGATTTTTTAAAAATCTGAAAACCATTTTTTCTGTTATGTACCGAGAGAAAGTGTTTTTTTACGTGGTATTTTACCATGTTTATAAAAAAACATGAAAACAAAATTATTTTTGTTAATCTTTTGTTTAGTCACAAAATATTATGTTAAATAAAATATTCTGATGTCTTTTCAATGTAAATATAGCTATGAATGTAGGCTCCTTGCAAGTAATGCCCCTTGTTCCAATTACCCAACCCACTGTTCCATTTACCCCAATTTGTTGGGGTAACTGGAACACCATGACCATGCATGTATTTGGACCGATACAAGAAACAAAGCCATAAAATGGGAGTTTATCTGTTAAAACAAGTTGTAAAAACATATTATCTAGGCCTACTTATTGAAACAAACAAAAATCATATGTAGTTTCATATGTAATTATAGTTGTATTGTGTATTAACCATACTGTATGTTCGGTAATTGTTAATAAAACATTCTGATTCTGATTCTATATGGATACCCTCCTGACCACAGAAAGTGATTTATTGCTTAAGCGTTCCATTTACCCCAATTTACCCTATTATGATACACAATATTTACAAAAATAGCATACAGTATTAACAATGTATTTACAAAATACTAGTATTACAAATAAGTATAATGGTATCATCAACTACAAGATAATTATAAAAACCATGATTCAAAATACAGAAATACAATAATTATATTTATACAAAAATCAAGCAAGCAAATGAACAAAATGTAGATATAAAGACAGGCCTAAATTTCTTTAATTTTTGACTGAAATTGGCCTAAAGTCATATTTTCCATCTCAGCTCTTACTGTCGGTGGCAACGAATTCCATGCATAGGCTGCCCTGACGTGAAAAGTACGTTGACCTGAATTTGATTTAAATTTTGGTACAATGTATTAGAAGTATGATTTCTAGTTATATGATTATGGTTATCATGAACAAAATCAAATTGAGAAGATAAGTATGATGGATATTCATTCTTTAAACATTTGAAAACAGTCATTAATAGAGTATTATGCCATCTTTGATCAAGTTTAACCCACTGCAATGTATTCATTAAATCATTAGTTGGTGTCCTTATATCTGCTGAGAGAATTATTCTAGCTAAATTATTATGAAGTACCTGAAGCCTATTATGGTACTCTACACTAAAATTTGACCAGACCATGCTTCCATAATCAAAGTGGGGAATAACAAGAGCATTGGATAACATTACAGTGGTTTTGTATGGAAGGAAATACTTTATACGTTTTATTATTCCAGTTCTTTTGGAAATTGTTTTACTAACATTATCAACATGAGCTGACCAAGACAGCTGCTATCAAATTTTACACCTAGATATTTAAACTCATCTACTCTTTCAATGTCATTGTTGTTATATAATAAATGTATATTGTTGAACTTTTCAAGCATTTTGTTTGTACCAAATATCATAAACTTAGTCTTTTTAACATTTAAAGTGAGTTTGTTTACTTTGAACCATTCAGCTACCTTACTTAGACATGACTCCATTTGAATTTTAAGATCAGATTCATTTTTAGCTTTACACATTAAAGAGGTATCATCTGCATATAGTTTTACATTCAGACACAGCATTAGGTAAACAATTAACAAAAATGATAAACAGTAAAGGACCTAAAATTGAGCCCTGAGGAATACCAATATCAATTGGCCTAAAGTCAGAAAAAGTTGAGCTAGCATTAACAGTTTGTTCTCTGTTGTTTAAGTATGATTTAAACCATAATAATTCATCCCCATATACCCCATATTGTTTAAGTTTACTAATCAGAATATCATAAGCTTCAATAGAGGCTTTCTTGGGTTATCCAGGGTTTATATCAAAAACCCAAACAAATCACGGGGTGGGATGTACAGTGTGAGTGTTCCAGCCTTGTGGCATAAAATATTCATTTAGATCTGTGAACATCTCAAAAAGACCTACATTTTCACTCAACCAAACCCCCACCCTTTTGGGAAAATGAGCTGTTTTTCAGTTGTTTGGGGGGAAATTAGGCTATTTTTAAATGGAATCCTCCGGCCTTTCACGGACACCACTAGCCCGCCCCCCCCCCGCACTCCGTGCATCTGCGGGTATTCATGCTCGTCAAAAATTTCGCGAAATAAGGGGTGCTTTTCAGATCATAAGAAATGCGATTCGCGAAACACACAAAAAAGGGGTAACCACATTGAAAAAAAGGGTATCGAAATATCACTTCTCTTGCTTTAGAGGTAGCCTAATATTTTATTATATCTTCTGTGGTACCGTAATATCGCAGTTTCAAAATTTTCCGTTTGGCGCATCCGGTGTGCACCCGGCCAAGTGATTGCCATTTAGCCATATGGGCCTTTGAGCCAACCCTACAAGTTTTTGCCAGAAAAGGGTATATTAGAAATATCGTTCGCGTTTTAGCGAAAATAGGGGGATTGTCGAAGGGCAAATAATTTGTGAAATTGCTAAAAAAAGGGGCGTTTTTCCCCTGAAAACTTTGCGAAATGAGACTCAAAAGGGGGTGTTTTAACTGAGTTCACCAACAAGTATGCCTACCTGCCGTCGGATGCATGGAGTGCGGGGGCCGGGACCACTAGGCCTATATGTGGACCAGTGCAGAAGCACATTGCCAGGCACTCATTGCATATCAAGTTGTCTTGAGCAGAAAATCAGTGTGCATAGGCCTAGTTGTATTTAGGGACCGTTCACAAACACTTGTAAGGGGGGGCCTGGTGCAAAAAAATTTCATCACGAAAATTTTTCGGAGCCCCCCTTTACAGACCTCAAAAATTGCAGGCCCCCCCCCCCTTTTGACATGAAAATTATGGGTCAACCCCATAGAAAAGCATAGAAACTCAATTTTCCAGGAAAATTTGTGGTCATTTTTTTCAGGGCCCCCTTAGGAAGGTCAAACATTTTCAGAGCCCCCCTTTTTGCATCAGGCCTCCCTAACAAGTGTATGTGAACGGTCCCCGGCTACAGAAGCGGTATTAGGGACCGTTCACAAACACTTGTAAGGGGGGCCTGATGCAAAAAGGGGACCCTGAAAATTTTTGACCCTCCTAAGGGGGGGGGCCTGAAAAAAATGACCACAAATTTTCTTGGAAAAATTAAGTTTATATGCTTTTCTATGGGGTTGACCCATAATTTGTCAAGTCAAAAAGGGGGCCCTGAAATTTTGAGGTCTGTAAAGGGGCCCTGCAAAATTTTCGCGATGATTTTTTCAAGTTGCATCAGGCCCCCCCTTACAAGTGTTTGTGAACGGTCCCTTAGGCTACAGCAGCTGCTGCCCCCCCCCCCCTCTTCATGGTACAACTGAGTGGATGCCTGTATAATCCCCAGGGTAAACCCTCTACCAGTGCCAGTGGAGGTGCAGAGTTTGATTTGCCCATTGGTAGTCAAGTGATTTTGCCCAGGCCCGTACGCAGGGGGGTGCACCCCCAGGTTTTTTATGCTTTTTGGGGCAAAAAAGTCCAGATTTTGGGAAGAAATTCCACTTTCACAAAATTGCAGTCTTGAAAAAGTCCCCTTTTTCTCCTGCGTACGGGCCTGATTTTGCCCTCGATTGTAAAATGGTTCGGGGAACCTACGCATATCATTCAATTGTCTCTGAAAATCTGTAAAAATCTGTTCTTAAAGCATTTTTTGGGCCTTTTTAAAATTGTATACCGGTAAGTTATAATTCACTTTAATTTCAGGACTTTGTCTTGTAAAAATATGAGGGGAAAATGACCTGTTCTACTGGCTGACTGACCCAGCTTTTGCTTTTTGGAGATTTTTATTTTAATTCAAAATATTTTGAAAATGTGTAATTTTGTGATTTTTCAAGTGTTCAATGAGTTCTTTTTTTCTGTTGTTGTTATTATAGGCTGACTGAGCAAAACTACTTGAAAAGTCTGTCCGGGTTGTTTTTCCGTCCCATTAGTGAAAATATTACATTATTGTGTATAAACGCCGAGACATACTTTTTTACCTATGCTGGATTGGAACAAGCATCGGTACCCCTCTGACCCAGACCTGAGGCTATCTTTGGGTACCTGCGCTGTACCCATAGAGGTACTTAAATTCAGTACCGATTTGCTCATCATCGTATTTCATCATCAAATGTATATCGAATTGCCCATGTTATTAATTTCGCAATAAATTGATGTTGTTGTGTACGGATTGTACCGGGAATTGCTGTTTTCGTGTAATCAAATATTATATTTATTAACACCAAAATATACTGGTGTCAGTTTATTTAGAGGTTCATTGTTTCATTTCAGCGTTTATCAACATGTCTAAAAGAGGTGAGATAATTACTTCCTTGGTGTAAGTTTCGTGTTTTTTCTTTGTAACTTTTTTACGCGAGGAGTAGAATTCGGCAGGGATGCATGGTGATTCACAATGAAGGAATTCAGGAACCATTGGAACAGAAGCAATATGACCCCGGGAATATGACAACTGACTACATGATCACTTATACATGTATACCCCTGTCCGACTTTCCTGCCACTGCGGCAAGCAGCATGACGTAAATAACTATCAGCCAATTAAACATGTAAATGATATGATATTGATAAAAGAAAATAACTTATGATCATCAAATTTTCAAGTATGATATTTCACATTGAAATTGTTTTGTTTAGAAAGGTGATTATTTAACTTAAAAATGAGGGGTCAACCATGTCTGTAGGACAAAAATTAGCGAAGTTATGAGCAAATGTATACCTTACAATCATTCATCTCATTGACATTGTTGACAATCAATGGTCAATTTATATGAATTACTGTACAAAACAGCAAGTACATGCAACATTTTCAGCACGGCGATCCATTTTACAGAAAAGCTACTAAAAAAAATTACTATCACTGTTTGATAACTTCTGTATCAGGGTTATACCAATTGACACTTTTTGACTTTCTACGTAAAGTTTCTGGTGTCCAAAAATGTCAAATTGTTGTATTTTCCTATGGGGATTACAGCCATTTCTGTGGTCACAAGTAGGAGTTGAATGAGGCCCTCTATAATATTAAAGCAATGTGGGCATACCTAACTTAATACTCAGAATTAAAGCCTTGATTCTGTCTTCGCCAGGGGTGTCTGCAGTGTGTGTCGGCATGTGCACGTGTGCGTCATGATCACGCATGCAGCATGACAGTATGAAACCAGCTTTAGTGTTGAGCTTAACAGGAATGATTGCATACTATAGACTAGTAATTTCAATTGAAGGAATGCAGCTTTCAACAGCTAGCTGTACTCAAATTACAACGCGAACACGCACAACCTTCCAATCACAAGTGCATTGGCATAGATTCACTTGCATGCTACTCGCGCACAGTCGCACATGCTGGCATACATCGCGCAGTGTGCGCAAAAAAGTCCCCTATTGAAAGCTGCGTTCATTCAATTGGAATTCCCAACCCTATAAGCTATTATACCTTGAGCTGTCAAATCACTGTGTAAATTGCACAATTTTGTGCCATGCCATGGCGTTCTTGATTATGCATAACAATTTTGGGGTTCATTAATAAATAGAATTGCCCAGAGGACACTTTATAAGTTTTTGCAGAATTCCTTATTATATACAAATTAAGCGCACTGCTAACCATCCAGTGGGTATTATTTTCCACAAGTGACAAGATCCTGTGCACACGCTTGATGTCGCACATGTGTACGCAATGGTTAACGCATAAGAGGGACTAAAACAACTGATGCACAGTCATTAACCTCTAGGCGAATTTGCATTTTGTAATAATTTATGTGTAGATAATAAATCGGGAAAAAAAACAGGGGGTGCCGGACCTCACTTTTGAGCTACAGCCGTTTTAAAAGAGGTGTACATTTCCAAAAATCTCTGTACACTTCAATGGCAAAATCAGCAATTTGCCCAAAATATACCACCTTTTGCTTTGTATAAAAAAAATTGTCGAGACAAAATTTTTTAAATTTTATATATGCTATGAAAAAGAAAAAGCTCTGTAAAATCGCGCAAAAAAAATTGGGGGTACCGGACCTTGTTTTTTCGCGTAATTGACCAAAATAGGTCAAAAAGCCTTTTTCTGCGACCCCATGTGTAGTTAATTGCGTACATGGATATTTTGGTGCTTACCAACGCGTTGGTATACAAGCGCGATCTGATACCGGATCAGCGTCCGTTTACGCATATGGCCACAAAAAAGGAATTGTCTGTTTACGCAGGAAAGTTTTCACTGTAAAAAAAAGTTACCTAAGATACATGTACTTCTTAGGCTAAGAAGTGTCCATATTAAATTGGAACAATTATGATGATGTCGACTATAAAAGACTTATAAATCAAGCCTTAAAATTCTTAGCCTAATTCTAATTCTTGAATATGATAACTATTATCAGTACCGGTACCCATGCCAGTCCTGAGTGACTATAACCGAAAACTAAATAGTGCTTTGCTTTCAAATAAAATAATAAATCCTTATTGATACAACCAAATATCGGTGTCCGACTCTAGTCCACAAACAAGGACGAGTTATAACTTACAAGTGGGGGAATTGCCAGAATTGTATCGCATCAGAGATGCCACTTTTCAGGTTTTAGCCTGAACTCAGGTTTTTTGCGAGTCCAAATTTCTGTGTTTTATTTATTTTCAGCCCGTTTTGGGGCTTTTTCAACAAGGCTCTGCCTGGAGCACCGTAGTGGGAGCGCCACCTATATTATTCCACTAAAGGCAACCTCGAAGCCACGCCTAGGCGCTCAACTCGCGGCTTCGCCGCCCGCCGCCCTAGGATCGCGAGGTCTTTGACAAAGACTAGCTTTTTGGCCATGCATTCACTTGCTTTTTCAGGTTTTTCTCACCAGTTTCGGTTTTTGAGTGAAACTGAGTGGCATCTCTGTTGCATGGAGGACCGTACCCCTGCGTCTGTTCCCTTAGATAATAAAACCCTGTTTACATTTTTTTTTTTTTTTTTTCAGGAGGCCGCGGTGGAGGACGAGGTGGCAAGAAGAGTCACAAAGGAAGAAATAGGCAATTCAATAATCCTGAGGAAATGGAAAGGCAACTAAAGGAAGAACGGGACAACTGGAGGGTATGTGTAATCATGGAAGCAGGTTGTATTTAAAGCCATAATGAACGTCAAATTCTGTCAAATTTTAATTATAAAGTAGCTTCTAAGCAAAATTTTAATTTTGTTATTCTTTACCATGTACCGAAAAGGATGAAATTAATAATACTTTCAGGAAGGTTTGTCCATTTTATGACAAAATAATGGGGTAAATTGAAAGATCCACACTTGCTATCTTAGCCGTTTGACATGGAGCTCTATGGGAGATTTCATATTGTAATTACAACAACAATAAGTCCAAATTGCTCTGTACTCAGGCTAAAGAGGATGAAAAGCAATTACGAACAACAAATACAGATACTTTGGAATCACTTGTTCACCCTTTAACATTTTTTTCCAGGAACCAAAGAAAGATGGTGAAGAAGAAGATCAACCAGCTGCTGCAAGGCCACAAGTAGGAGACCTACCACCATCAGATTCAGATTCAGAAGAATCATCGTCAGATGAGGTCAGAAAATAAACCCTGATGGGCTGGAATACTGGAAGTTCCTTCCTGGGAAATTTTGGCATTTGAAGGGAAAATGGACAATAAATTTGAAATAGAATCACATTTTTTTTAATCACCAGGGATCCTGTCAAAGTGGGAATGCGAAATTTGCACTTAGAAAATTTTATAAATGGTCTGCAAACAGTTGGGTGTTAGTGGCAATGATATATAGTGAAAATACCTGCAAAATATTTAATGTGAACAGCAGTTTGAGTTGACATTGAACTCTGGCCTCTTGTAATTGGATTTTATGGCTAGGGACCAAGTTTATCAACTCATCAGTGCCATTTTCAGGCTTTCACACAAACTAGGCCAAGGAAAGGCTTGTAACTGTATAATGATCAGGTACACCTACAGTAGAAATTCAGTCCTGTGTAAGTTTGGATAAGGTTTCAGGGGCCCCGAGCAAAGGCGAAAATCACATAAGTGCTGATAAAGGAGCCATAAAGGGCCCGCACTGCTCCTTGTCCATGGGCCTCTAGGCTCTTGCTACGCCCCTGAAACTGAAAAGCCAGCTTGGTACTTCCAGAAGAAGTTACCAGCATGACAAGCAATATTAATACTGATCCAACATTTTCAAAGAGAAGAAACAAGTTACCTTTTTTTATATATGGTGTTTATTTGTTTGCAGGAAGATAGCGGGAAACCAAAGGGTGTATCACATTTAATAGAAATCCAAAACCCAAACAGAGTAGTATCAAAGAGTAAAAAAGCTACACAAGTAGATGTCAACCAATCAGGAACTCAAGCACTTACAAGAAGAGAAAGGTCAGTAATAAATCAATAATTATAGACCACTTGACATCATTGTTTATCAACAATGGTGAGGGACTGGTCTATCGATATGCTTGAACGAACCGCTACACTGTTCAATGGCTTTCTTGTACTATTTGAAATATGGTGGGCGATTTAAAATGCACGTGCCCTGAGCAAACTACTATGTGTATGCACATTGCACACTGCAGGGCAAAGAACAATGGAAATTGCCATAATTTGTGCGCATATTGCCGGGCAATGACGTTACAAGTGGTTTATAAAGATAATATACAAAACCCAAACAGTAGTATACAAAATTAAACAGCTAAACAAGTACATGCTATGTCTACCACAGGCAGGCCTCAAAATACAGGGGAGGCCACCAAATTTATCCTTAGGCATGTTAATTGTTTGGTACTCTTAGACATGTTTGGCATCCTTAAGGGATCTAAAATGAGCGTTTATTAGCGTTTAGACAGTATTTTTTGTGGGACATGAGAGCACCTCAGACCTATCGAATTGCATTCTGAATCTGAAGCATGTCTTTCTGATATCAAATAATTTTCATTTTTGAAAATCACAATATAATACAAATTTTATGACAAATCATAAAAATTTGATATTTTTCAAATTTTTGCTATATAACAGTCCTCAAGTAAATTATATAAATCTAATGATATATTCTTAAAGTGTATGTAGCAGGGAGGAAAAGCCGACGGTCAATTGAAAATTTTGACCTTTCATATTGAAGATATGGATTTTTTCCCAAAAAGACCCTAATTTTTTTGGTGTTTTGGGAAAAAAATCCATATCTTCAATCTGAAAAGTCAAAATTTTCAATTGATCGTCGACTTTTCATCCCACCTACATACACTTTAAGTATAAATCATCAGATTTACAAAGTTTACTTCAAGTACTGTTAAATATCAAAAATATCAATTTTTAATGATTTGCCATAAAATGTGTATTAAATTGCGAATTTCAAAAATGAAAATTATTTGGTATCAGAATGACATTCTTCGTATTCAGAATGCAATTCGATATGTCTGATGTGCTCTAATGTCCCACAATAAATACTGTCCAAACGTTCATACCCCAGCCCTTAAGCAAGTTTGTCACCTCTCAATTTTAAACCATTCTTGGCACTTTGCTCACATACTGTTGAAAAAGACCTACAATCAGGTTCTCAACTCTTCTTACAAGAGGAGAGAGGGGAGTGAGTTATAAAATCAAACCCCAATAAGTAGTACACAAAAGAAAAAAAGCTAACCAAAATTTAAGTACTCAAGCGCTTAATAGACAAAAAGGTTAAGACCCTCTGTCCTTGTTTTGGGCTCATTAATTTTGATACTGTGCACTGCTTGATGTCTTGTTCTAACCACCTGTGGTCTCTGTCCACAATCTGGACTTGGCCTATGTTCACAAAGTTAACAGCAAGGGACAAGTTCAAATTTCCAGGTATTTACGAGTCTGTGATCAAGACTAAGGTTAAAAAGATAACAACCTGATGATAAAGATTAAATTCACTAATAAAAGATGGAGTACCCTCTGAAAATGTCACGGTAGGACTATAATTGAAGACCGAATTAAAAGACTAGTTTGCGTATGACGTCCTGTCAACTAGACCAGAAATGCCATACTGCGCAGGTCAGCAACCAATCACGTCGCGCCTCTAGTCTTTTTAATTCAGTCTTCAATTATAGGAATACATTTTTTGTGCTTGGATCAAAAGTTTTAAACTTCAGTCATTAATTATACCAACATTCCAACACATATGAACTTAAAAATGATGACTCACAGAGACCAAGACCTCAACAAAACAACATGTTTGCTGAAAAAGCTATCCAGATCTTTAGACTGCTTCAGAGTGCTCCATAGTGAAGTTGAGTTTTGTTGCTATTCCAACATCCTCAATCATTGCTCCACAGTGAAGTTAAGTGGGGAGTCTAATTAATAAGAGTTTTGTTGCTATACCAACTGTACAATTGGTATTGTGTACATGTATGTTTGATAATTGCAACAGCTCAGGTTTTTCAGGTTTTGTTACTCAGAAACAGAAATAAAAAAATGATGACATTGTTTTAATGTTTGTTTGTTTGTTTGCTTGTTTAAAATTCAGGGAACAAATAGAGAAAGAGCAAGCTAAACAACGGTATTTGAAACTTCATCAGGAAGGCAAAACAACGGAAGCACAAGGGGATCTAGCAAGATTGGCACTTATAAGGAAACAAAGGGAGGAAGCTGCCAAGAAAAGGGATTCTGAAAGGAAAGGTAAGAGGCAGGCCCGATGGGGTACTCAGTATAAGTGTCCATACAGGGATGTGATGCAAACATTGGTCTCATTTTCACGCCATTTGGTATATCAATGATCCCTTTTTTAGGCCAATTTTGATATATGGATGGGTAATTTTTTCAAAATTTCTCATTTTTTTCCAAAAATTTTGCCTAATTGGAACCAAAATTTTCAAAATTCGCTGAAAGTGGATTCACTTTCAAAATCTCAGCGACACATCCCTACCCAAACCAAACTCGAAAACTGTTATCCCGCATTGAGGACAGCCAGAGGAGAATTTGGTATAGAAGAAAGCTCATATTTTTCTCATCCCAGTGATATTTAACGCCCGGGATATTTTTCATTTAAATGGTGTGAACAAAAACAGCAATATGTAGTAACCACACCAGAAGTGTATGTACTATCCTATGGGACATTGTTATGTATACACCTTCTTGCTTATCATATCAAAACCGCTGGATCAATACAACTCAAAATTTGGAAACATATTGTGATAATGGAAGGGCCTCAATCTAAGATTGGACACATTAATTCTTAGCAAAATATAGCTATTACATCACTTCATTTGTCCCAATAAAAGTATACTCACATGTTGAGTCATGTTCCTGCGCACCTCCACTGATTTTCCTGTTTAAAAAATCCCAGTGGAATTCCCCCTGGGGGGATTAAAGTGAAATTTTCCTTTTTTGGCCACAGATTCCATATTACTTACAAACTTTTTACGGGAAAATCAGCAGAGGTCATTTGTGATGTTCTTGAACGATTTGACACCATTCCAATATTTATTTGGACATGTGCAATTTCAACCGTATGAGGGCAGTATCCAGGTCTGAAATTTCTCGGGTCCTGGAGAGCAATAATCAGAGGAGGTAGGGTGCTGAAAACACTGAAATTTAAAAAAAAATAATCTTATTTTGTACCAAAGATGAAAACGATCCATAGATCTTTAATTTGCATTTAAAACCACCTTAACCCTTGTAGTCACAGATGGTGACAGGAAAGAATGCTGATGTGAAAATTAAGTAATTCGCAGTATGATTTACTAATGAACAATATTTATTTTTAAAACAGCCAACTAGTAAGTTACCTATGAGTAGCTTTCTGCTAGCACCTCATTCAGCCCGACTAACCAAGTGAGGGGAGAGGGCACTATGATAGTTTATTGGTAGGTAACCTCACTGCAGAGAGAGAACACCTTCAGTCTGTGTTAGTTGTCCCATGCAGTAGTGACTTGTAGGCTGCTTATTGTGAATTAATCTTACACCCATCTTTTGTACTCTCTTTTCCCAACAGCCAAAGAAGCAGAAGCAGCAGCAAAATCGAAGAAGAAATGATGCCGTGCCACTCGTAGTCAATCATGTAGTCATAGCAGAATGTAGAATTGCAGCAATATTCAGAGATTTTGTCAGCTACTCCATGAATATTCAAAATAATACAGCACTAAATTTTCAGGGTTTAAAAAAACCCTAAGAATTAAATCATAGATCTTGCACTGGAAAGTAAATATTTGACATTAGAGAATGAATTTGGAGAATACCTTCTGATAATTACAAACACTCGCTGAGCAGCAAGACCTTCCCTCTAAGCTTTTAATCCGATAAGCTGATTATCTATCTGTTTTCATGAAATGGAAGACATTCTTTGATGTATTACTGAGCTCAATCATCTGAAATTACTGGAGCGTGAGCATAGTATTTATTAACATAAGGTTTTCTCCAAATTCGTTTCCTAATGAGTTTGACCTAAGTCGGAATAAAAATTAATTTAAATATTTGGTCAATTCTGGATAGGCGCAAAAACCTGTAAAAATGTTTTAACAATAACTTGCAAAATCCAAAGAAAGCATTCAATATTTTGAATATTGTGTATTGTGTATATGATATTTCACCTTTTCTGCTTACTTATCATTATAGAGTATTACTGAGACAAAAAAATTATCAGAGTACATATATCGAAATTATTCTTGTACAAATCCTGTAACTGGATTGTTAGTTATATTAAAGGAGTATTTTGTGATCCTAACACCCTCTTTTTATGACATTTTTCAGTCGATATCCATGGAAAAAGCTTATTCACAAAATTTCAGTTGATTTTTGTACATAAACATTATGTAGCCAGAGGGTTCCAGTGGTATACAAATCTCAATTTTTTTTGAGAAAAGGGGGGTGATGCTGTGGATCACAAAATGCCCTTTTAAAACTGGGTTTGTTTGGTTTTTCATTTGATTATGATATATAGATTCTTGACTTTTTTTCTCAGTTAGGTCAAACTAAAGGATTAGGAATGGATCAAGCTATTTTTGTTTCATCTGAATGAATAAAATTATGTTCTTTCTAAATTCACAAAATTTAGCGCTGAATTTTTCGGAAATCTGGAGTCGATCCAATATGGAACATGTATAAAAGTGGCTATCCTACCAGCTAGTTGATAGTTACATAACAGAATTATAAGATCATGTATTACAAGTAAAATAACCTCAGTCAGGCACTTTGTAGTGGTTGAAGCTTTAACTCGTGTAAGGGGCTTAGACCTTTGATATCTCTGCTTTCATTTTGTGTGAGTTTCCTTGTACTATGCTTCAGTGGTCATGACGGCCAATAGAGAAAGGACTGACTATCATTGAAGACTGAGTTCCGCAGTCTAGTAAGGGGCGGTAAGTTCAAACCATTGTACAAGGCCACGCAGCTGGCAAACAATTTGTAATGGAATTTAATGCATGCGGTGTTCTTACATTCCGACGATTAGTGATTCTATAATGATCACCCTGACTTCAAAATGTATGAACGGTGTGCATCAATATGTAGAGTCGATTTCATTGTGACAAATCTACCTCATTCTAGCACTTAAGCCACCAATATTTTGTAGCAAGTTGACATGTATTATTTCACTCATACACAAATTCTAGACTGTCATTGGTTGATTGCCATTTATCATTTTTACCATCAGCATCTTTGTGTGATAGTCTTGACCATCACAATACTGTGCTATAGTATGTGTGCACCATAGGCGTAGATCCTGGGGAGTACGCCTGTATGTGGTTTCTGACCAAATGAACCTCATATTTGGCCATCTTAACCTAAAAAGTGCCAATTTTTGCACACTTCACACAAATTTATTCCACTTTTGTGCCATATTTCACCAGTTTAGCTTCAATAGATTACTAGATTCACTTTACTTCAACAAATTATTTTTCAATCCCACCCCCCCCCCCCCATGTCAAAAAGAAATTACGCCACTGCTTAAGACTTCCCAATTTAGTTATGGGATAGACCCCAAAATTTGAAATGTGTTTCCTGCCTAGGTAAATAGTATTTTCAAGTAACAGAATTGATGTATGAGTGATATAAAGCAAAACAAAACAAAAATATAATCACTTGGTGATTATGTTAAAACCATCACACACATAGACTGTTGATATTTGTATATTAATGATATTTCCAATAATGATACTGGGTTAAGTGTTAGTGTGAGAAAATCACTCTGAAAGTATGGTTGTAACTTGTAAGGCTACCATGCTTCACTGTATTACAGATATTGGCATATGATCAGCGTACATTATATTCTTGACTATGCCACGTCACACCACCTATACCACAAAAGGTTCATGTCATCGCGTAAGTCATAATTAAATCATGCAATCGATCATGTGTGACTCTGTATTGAGATATATTTGCCGATTTTGCTCACTAGGGGCAAGGCATTTTAGAGAAAGTTTTCTGCAAAGTGCTCAGTTTATTTTAAACCAAAAAAAACCTCAAAATCTCTGAATATAACTAAATATTATGTAATATTTGTCAGCAATGTAATTATGTACAGTATTATTTTACAAATAATACAAAAACTTACTTTAGTTGCAACTAATGTACAGTCTGGTTCTTACTTAACTTGCATGATAGGGTAATACTTGGTAAAACATGATTGGGTTATTCTATTTTAAATCCACACACCCTGTGGATGACATGACCTTAATCTCCAACACAGAGGGTGTAGATATAAATGGAGCCACCCATGTATGTAACCAATTTGAAATTTACACTTCCTGTGTGAGAGATTAAGGTCATGTCTTCCATAGGGGTGTATGGATTTCAATTGGAATAGACCATTACAACAGACTATTTTTTGTTTTCTTCTTCTTGTATATCTGTAACTCTAATGATTTGGTAGTAATAAAATAATGTACCAGTATGAATGACAACTGTACAAAATTGATACAAGAAAGCCATAATCAATTTTGATTATAATTTTAATTATTTCACAAAAACAGTAACTGTCAGAAAGGTTTTCTAGCCATTTAAACCAAAATAGTGAGGTAAAATGAAATAAATCAACTTGCTATCTTAATAGTTGAACTGTGGAGCTCTAATGTAAGATTTATTATGCAGTTATGTATTCCCCACAACCTTAACAGATTTTGCTGATTCCAATTAAAGGCACGATGTACGATCTTATAATATGAAATTGGTTAATTTTTTTCAAACCTGATTTTTTGGCATATTTGTAATGTTTGCATGTATGTCCCAACTTATGAATTAGCCAAATTCAATGTGTTTGTCAGGTCAACAGAACACTTTCACATAATGTTGTATTCAGACATATATTCCCCATAGAACTCCATGTTAAATTGCTAAAATGGCCACCAGGGCTTCTTTCACATGACCTTGTTATTTCAGCTTAAAATGGACAGAAACCTTTCCTGACATTTATTACTAATATTATTTCAGCAGTAAAGTATATCAAAATTAAAATTAAAATTTGATGGAATTTGTCACTGTGGCTTTAAGGGATCTAAAATGAGCGTTTATTATGCGTTTACGACAGTATTTTTTTGTGGGACATGAGAGCACCTCAGACCTATCGAATTGCATTCTGAATACTGAAGCATGTCTTTCTGATATCAAATAATTTTCATTTTTGAAAATCACAATATAATACAAATTTTATGACAAATTATAAAAATTTGATATTTTTCAAATTTTTGATATATAACAGTCCTCAAGTAAATTATATAAATCTAATGATATATTCTTAAAGTGTATGTAGCAGGGAGGAAAAGCCGACGGTCAATTGAAAATTTTGACCTTTACAGTATTAAAGATATGGATTTTTTTCCCAAAAGACCTAATTTTTTTTTGTGTTTTTTGTAAAAAAATCCACATCTTCAATACTGAAAGGTCAAAATTTTCAATTGATCGTCGACTTTTTCATCCCACCTACATACACTTTAAGTATAAATCATCAGATTTACAAAGTTTACTTCAAGTACTGTTAAATATCAAAAATATCATTTTTAATGATTTGCCATAAAATGTGTATTAAATTGCGAATTTCAAAAAATCAAAATTATTTGATATCAGAATGATATTCTTCAGTATTCAGAATGCAATTCGATATGTCTGATGTGCTCTAATGTCCCAAAATAAATACTGTCCAAACGTTCATACCCCAGCCCTTAAGTGTGTAAACATAACACTAATCAGGTATGAAAACAATTAATTAAAAATTAAGACTATATTGTGGCTTTTAATTCTCGGCAACTAAGCTGTTAGTATTAGGGTGGACTTGTGGTTTTCAAAAAGGGAGAGCAGATTTTTTTTTTTTACTTCCAGCCAAATTCAATCTTTAAAATAATAAATTATTATATGGTGACCTCTCAGAACAGCTGGTATTATCACAGATTTATTAAGTGCCATAAGTCCTCAATACGTAGATCCTGGGTTTCTCTACCAGAAGTCAGTTTGAACAAAATTCCTTCCCACAATAAGTGTATTGCATAACATTAACAAAGGAAATGGACTAATCTCAAAGCTGTATCTATTGTTATGCAATATGGCTATTATTATTTTAGGCAGGAATTTTGGTCAAATTGATTTCGATTAGTGAAATCCAGGATCCACAAAGCAGCATACTTAAATTTTTTTTAAACAGAAATAGAGAATTAGTTTTGAATATGACAATATTGTCAGTCAAATTCCCCACACGATACTAACCAATGACAACAGGCCTTGAAATAAGCTGTTTACAAGCAGGGAAATTGTGGGCTATGGGCTAAATCTGTCATTTCCAAACTATATCTTTTGGTGATGGGGTAATACATTGAAAAGGTCATTTGGTAACCGACCCTTGAAAATTATTTCGGTGACACGATTTAAATATTATGAAATATTATTGTTCTATTTGTTGCAAATAAGGACTTACTCTTCCAGAAAAATAGGGTCATTGGGTGATAGGTGTTACTAAACATGGGGTCTTTGGATGACTGTATAGGAACGGTCACTAAAAGATCCATCATTTTGGACAGGGAATTTGCTCCTCAAATGATGGGCAAAAGTAATGACTTTGACAGGTGCTAAATTGTATTTATAGCTGTTGTAAAGTTTTATTAATCTCAGAAATAAATCAAATTGTTAAATGAAGGCCATAGCCAAGTCAAATGGTGGGCAAATGTCAATATCTAGCTTAGGCATTGAAGTACACTGTGAAAATGGTTTTATATCTAATCCTTACAGAGCAAATGTAAACATTTCTGGTAAGTACTGTATGAGTGGTAATTTTCGCAAGGGTTTTATTTCTGTGAATTTCGCTCCGTGAAAAATAACACCTCGCAAATATATGCATTAATGTATTACAAGTATAGGGAGGACTGGGCAATCACGAAAATAACATTCGCAAAAATTTCTCTCTCACTCCAAATCGTGAAAATAACTGTACGCGAAAATTACCACTTATACAGTATTCATTATTGCACAGTATGCTAAAAGACCAAGGTGTTAGAAGCATAACTACTGCTGCTGTTTTTACAGTGGCGTTACTTGAAGCTGTAGATCGTGACTTGGTATGAATTTTTGAAATCTAATGTCATTCTCACTGAAATTTCCAAATTCATTTCAAACTGGATTGTAAGTGAAAACTTGTGCTCAATAAAAACTCAATGGATTCTTAACTTTGTATAGTACATAATACAATTATTGTGTGTTGTTTTGTTTATGTGTGTTGATAGTGGCAGCAACAGAAGGAAATTAGTGACTTTTTGGAACTTTTTACACCTCCCTAATACTTAGTATTGGCGAAGGTCAATCTTAGAGGATAACCAAACGATTGCCAGACCTATGAATGAAACTACAGTGGAAACTCATTATAACAAAGTTGTCAGGGACAGAGAAATTAGTTCTTTATATCCAAATTTCGTTACATCAGGGTTGTAAAAACAATAAATAACAAAAGAATTTTGTATCTTGGTTCTGGAAAAATACTTCTTTATAACAGGGTTTTTCTTGTATCCAATTTCGTTATAATGAGGTTTTACTGTAGTTTCATTTGAAGAAGGGACAGTTGATTTGTATTATCTTTAAAATCATGTGACCCACTGCCAATTGTGATACTTCCAAAGTTATGCGTGGAGGGATGGGCAAGCTTAGTAACAAAACTAACAGTTTTTTATTATTTTAGGCTTTATTCTAATCTTTTTTTATTCCCTGGTCACCAGGCATGCAAAAGAGAAAATCACAGAATGCATTTTACATAAAGCAGCAAATATTTCACATAAGATGATCTCGCCCTTGCACATCATGCTTCATGTTGTTTTCACACATTCTGGCCTGCAATCATAATTTGATGGGGGAGTGACTCAGTGGAAACTTCCCAGATTTTTAAAAGCCCAAGATCGGAGGTGGAGGGGGGATGATATGGGCAATTCCAAGCGCATCATTCCGCAACGTGACCTTTGCATACAAATTTCTTTTAAATGCAGCAGCCAAACATGTTGGTGAAAAGCATAATGGAAACTATTTTTAATAAGCGAATGGTTAAGGGACTGAGGGGTTTGGACAGTATTTATTGTGGGACATTAGAGCACATCAGACATATTGAATTGCATTCTGAATACAAAGAATGGCTTTCTGATATCAAATAATTTAGATTTTTGAAATTAGCAATATAATACACATTTTATGGCAAATCATTAAAATTTATATTTTGATATTTAACAGTACTTGAAGTAAACTTTATAAATCTGATGATTTCTACCCAAAGTGTATGTAGGTGGGATGAAAAGCCGACCATCAATTGAAAATTTTGACCTTTCGTATTGAAGATAGGGATTTTTTTTCACAAAACACCAAAAAAAAAAAGGTCCTTTTGGGAAAAAAATCCATATCTTCAATATGAAAGGTCAAAATTTTCAATTGACCGTCTGCTTTTACTCCCTGCTACATACACTTTAAGACTATATCATTAAATTTATAAAATTTACTTCGAGGACTGTTATATCTCAAAATGTGAAAAATATCAATTTTTATAATTTGTCATAAAATTTGTATTATATCGTGAATTTCATAAAATGAAAATTATTTAATATCAGAAAGACATTCTTCGTATTCAGAATGCAATTCGATAGGTCTGATGTGCTCTCATGTCCCACAAAAAATGCTGTCGAAACGCTCATTCCAGTTCCCTTAAGGTAAGACACAGTTGTTTGATGGCATGTAAGACTACATCTTTTTTAAAGTAAAAGTGACCACTGATGGTGCTATTTATCTTAAATCGTGTTTTCATCTTTACAAGTGGTAGACACTGGTATAATGGCATTAAAACATCAGAAAAAGAGCAACAATTAGCAAGGAAATTTTCAAAAACTTTTTATAATGAAATGTAAGGAATAACTTAAATTATTTGGCATAATTTAATTTAAAATAATAGCGCTCTCAATTTGCACACAAATATACAGTTAATAGAATAAAAATTGCCACAAAAAAGCAGAAAAAGATGAATAAGTTAATTAAGAAACAAAATCTTATGTTAAAAATAGCTAGAAATGTATGCATATATATTAATGTGATAGGTATCGGTAGTTTCCAGGTCTGGAATTGAACATTATATATTTTGTTAGAAAATTTAATAAATGACCACAACAAACACCAGTGAGGAGAAACTTTTCCAAACCACCCTAATTTCCAAATTGAATATGCAAACTTCGCATTGCGGAATGATGCACTTGGAATTGCCCATATACCCCCTGGTGACACAAAATGTTAAAACAATGATATGTGTTGACATACCTTGAGGAGAAACAGGCTAATAAAATTCCACATCACAAGCACTAATTCATAAATACATCACACACTTTTTCTGTGTGCTAATTTATTCACTTTCCACCCTGTTCATGACATAAACATGCTTTACTGGAAGCAAGTTCACAACAAATAATATAAATGTAATGAAAATCATATCATGTTATGAGTGTATCACTCTTTCTTAAGATTTTAAAGAGCAAAACAAATCTTGCTGTGGTGAAAAGTTTTGTAACATTGATACAGAGCAAACTCTTGTATTAGACTTTCTTTTCTTATCTATTCTCAATTTTGATATTCCATTTTTCACCCTGATGTTGCAGTGATGTCAATGTGTTGAGACAACTGTTTTGCGAAAATTTACACGCATGCATCTATGTGGCGTCTTTAAGAGTGTGATTGTGTATGCCAACACTGTAAGCGACCTCTAACGATTTGAAGCTCCAGTGGCGATTTGAAGCTGACCCCAATATAAATGCGCACTGACGCCACTGCCACATCAGGGTGAAAAATGGTATAGCAATGTGTTTGCTAATCAGTAAAAAAGACATGTCTTTCCATTATTTTTCCATTTGATCTGAATCAGAGTGGATTTTATAGAGGTTTACTGTTGACTATTGAGTTGCAAGCAGATTTACTACATGCAGACTTGTGCAGGGTTTTCAACACTTTCAGTTTATCATAATGACAAGATATAGATTATAATTATTCAAATTTCAGGTCACATACTACAGTGAGACCAACAGCAAACATGCTGTACTCACAATTCCAATTATAAAATGAACACAATATGCTATTTTAAACATGTATATAATTCCACATGTCTGCTGTGTCCCATAACCTCCCTGCAGAACTCGATGGGCATTCATTAAATTGAATTGACCTTTTTGGTAATTCGCACAAACCTTTGCGGGTAGACCTAAGAGTAAGATGTCGTCATTTGATGTCACAGTGTGACGATCACGCTGATGTGCACATCGTTTAGCGAACATCGTCACTACCCATTTCTAAGCCGTGAAGCGTGCAGTAACGATGTGCACATAAGCATCAACATCAGAGGTCCCCAGCAAAGGATTATGGGATTTACTGAAAAGGTTAATTGCAGTTTATAATGCTATCCCACATTGAAAGATATAATCCATTGTCAGCATAGCTCATAATGTACTTTTTCCAAATATCCCATCATGCACAATTCTCATCTCTGAACATAAGTTTAAACAGGGTGTGGGAAGTCAAATGTGGAGAATGAGAATATTGCCAGCTTAAGTAACCCCTGGAATGGGGCTTTGTGGAATTTATACGTAAGAAGGTCTCTGCAGGGCATAACCATTTATTATTTTTTATATGTCTGTTCACCTGGACTTAGGCAGTGACATCAGTACTTTTACGTAGTTGTGCCCCAAGCGTGCCCACAAACTGCCCTTGTATATGTGTATATTTGCTTCGCATGGTCAGGTTAATGCAACCAGCGAAATATGCGTGTATGTCCAACATTTCAGACAATGCTCAACATTTAAGACAAGTGCTGTGCAAATTATTGATAATTCTATACAAAATACTGATTTTTTTTGTTGGTGCTACACATTTCCACACTAAATTATGTATAATTATTGTCTGTGTCAATGCAACAGCTTATTCCAATATTCCATCGTTCAAGGCAGACTGACAATGTGACCGTCCACCACAAAGTGGTAGTAAAGTCGGCTCTTGAGCATTTTCTGTTTCTTGCAGATTTAGAAAGAATGCACTTTCAGCTTGAAAATGACACCTCAACCAGCTTCATCAGACATCTGGAAGTGATGTTATGGTTCATCAAAGTTCAAATTCCTAGTATATTTTACATAGAAATCCATATACTATTTTTGATTGTATCTCAAAATGGAAAATGCCGACTTTACGACCAGTTTGTGGTGGATGGGCACATATGTATCATAAACATTAATATGAAATCTGTCACATGACCATAATCTAATAATCATGTTTCATTATGTCAAAATATTGTCCATTCAATATCATTTAAAATCAAATGTTTTGCATATACATGTATACAAAATCTGTATTTTTGTCCTAGGCAAAAATCCCCTCCTCTCATAAGTCAAGTATTTCAATCATATGAATCAGTTCCACATTTACTGCTTGTCCAAGATTGCAGTCATCTCTGGAACAGCCTGTATAGAGAAGAAACAAAATGGAAGTGAGTGAAAGGAATCATCAGGTAGGTTAATTATAGATTGATAAATGCGTATCACTTATTGCAAGTGAAATTGGGCAAAAATAATGCACACGTACTGAGATATTGATCCCCACAGGAAGGAGTGCATAATTAGATGCATCAACATCGTCAAAATTATCACTAAACATCGTCATCAACATTGTCAAATTGTCACATCAAAATTGTCACTAAAATTGTTGGAAAATACAAGTAAAATATAAATGCATCAATCCGCAAGAAAATGAATGCGTCCAAAAGCATTGTGTGTAGTACGTACAGTGCACCTCTATGAATTCATTGCATTATACATTCTAACATTTGCTCTGATTGGTTCTCGCTATTTAAGAGTGTAATGAATCAATATTAAGGTCACTTGAGGAAAAAAAATCAGATGATCCAATCAGTGTTATATCAACCCCACACTACTGCTCTCCTGAACCCCACACATTCCCACATCTTGGATGTCTAACCTGGAGCAGAGTGCTTGCAAACTACACATAGGGTATCTCCATCCAAACCACTCGGATAAGGTTAGTTATTAAGTTGTCTACTTCGATTATAGGGGACATCTTACCTAACATATGATACTTATCACAATACTATTGTGAAGTTAAAGCATCTTACCTTAAACAAATCAGCCACTAGTCCATAGTCGGCTACTTGGAAGATGGGAGCCTCTGGGTCTTTATTTATTGCAACAATAACTTTGCTATCCTTCATACCAGCCAGATGCTGAATGGCACCTGAAATGCCTACTGCTATGTATACTTGCTGAAATGAAACATAATGAAGACATTTGCTTTAAAAAGTGATAAATATTGTAGATTACCAGACAATATTGTGGAAATGTTCTTCCTTAAATGGCTGAAAACCTAACCTTCCATAAAGGATAAACTTAGCAATGTATCTGACACACATGTATGATTCAACACAACTGATTCATCAGCATCAGCATCATCATTATAATTACTGCACTTATCAGCTCCTAATAGGCGGGACTCATAATTTTGTGGATTGATATAGAATGGCATACACACAGCTGGGCGCAGCACCTAAGCCAACTGCACTTTGCGTACTGTGTGACTGATGCGCTCTTTTGTGAATTTACGCGGGCGTAAGTTGGGACTTAATTGAATTGCGCAGTAACAAAAACTGAATAATTCTTGCCAATTATAAGCTGGTTAGGATATATATACATAGAACCCCAGAACAGCTTAACTTTACATGCAACTTGATCATTGGTCAGGCAAAATATCGGTAGAGCGCCCACTCTTTCGACTTTGCCCCCCTTCCCCCAGTCAAAGTAAGAAACTATGAAAATGAACCATTTTTAGGGGGAATATGACAAATTGTAGACAAATGTTTAGATTGATTTGTGCCTTCCCCAATTCACTTCCCCCAAATTTGGTAGCCTACACCCCCACCCCCAAATTTGGTACTGCCATTGAATTTGAAAATGGATGAAATCCCACACTTACTGGTGCCACAATCTTTCCAGTCTGTCCAACCTGCATGTCATTAGGGACAAATCCAGCATCAACAGCAGCACGGGAGGCTCCTACAGCAGCATTCATGTGATCAGCAAGATCGTACAGCAGCTGGAAGTTCTCGCCATTCTTCATACCTCGACCTGGAAAATCAACAGTGTGATAAATTAAATAAGGAAAATGTGTATTAAAGGAAGTAGGGCCACACAGTGTCATCGCCCCGATATCTTCATGGCAGAAATCGCCATGGTAGGTTGAATCCACAGCCACGCATGGCCATTTTGTTCCAACATTTGAGACGCATAATGAGCCGAGGGACATCCGACTAAGGCTACTGACAATAGCCTGGTAATCGACCTCTCTGTGTGTGAGTGAGCATGTATACGCCATGATGAGGTCAATGGTCATCTGCTTTTAGACTGCTTCCACAAGTGAGTGGAGCCAGCCTATACGCTGCGCTATAGTTCGGCACATATAAAATCTGAATTTTTGTAAGTTTTTGAGTTCAAGACGCAAGCTTCTTTCTCAAGACGCAAGCTAACGACTATCATATCCGTTCAACACATAAGTGCAAGGAACAAAATCTGGCTTCTTTAGACTAAATAAATTACGGGAGATATTCACCATTTTCTACCCTGGTATTTATTGTCTGAATATCAAATTGTGCATAGCACATTCACATGTATCGATCCTGGGTATTCATTTTAATGTCTCTACTGTGTAATGTAATTATTAACCGGGCGATGTCGGTGTGTGCCATAAGGTCTCCCTTCGGACAACCTAAAAATGTGCATTTGAAGCCCTATAATTGGGACAACCCACTTGCATTTTGGCTTACAGAAAAACATATATTTCAAACCCTTTATCTCACACAGAGTCATTGAGAAAGAAATTGGTTTACACTGGTAACAAAATTTGTATTATGATGGACAATAAGTAGGCATGATCTAGGGATAAAGATAAATCAGATCATCCTTCATAGCTATTTCAAATCCTAACTTGATTTTACTTCATGGAAAAACAGTGGCATGATTTTACTTCACCTAATTACACATGCATCTTGCATACTGACTCTCATTCAGACTTACCTCCTGATATGACAGCATCGGCACTGGTCAGCTCAGGACGGTCACTCTTAGTCAAGGCCTGACCAACCCATGATGACTGGTCATTGCTAACTCCTGATTCAGGGGCTGAAAATATCAGTAATATGAGTCAACACCAGTGTATTTTAGACAGAATCATATCAATGTCCATAACATAAGGCTGAACAAAAATGTTTATGTGTTTCCAGTAACATATGCTGACCAATGAACAGTCTGTGGCTCGGCTAAATATTTTATTTTACAAAACATATATTCCCATGAATTGTAATATATTAGCATGAAAACAGTATTACATTAAAGGGAGTCTCCGGCAATCATAACATTATGCCTTATATTTTAGAAAAATAATTATAAATCACAAATCACAGGGTTTTATTTAAAACAAACTCATGTTGACCATAAAAACGAATAAAAACAGTCGGCTCTCAAAACGCGATATTCAAAATTCCCGCACCGAAATTGTGCAATGACGTAATGGTTATTTGTGTTCAATTGTCGTCAGCCTTCATTGTAATACTGGGACGTCATTGCACTCGACAATTTCGGCGCCCGGAAAGTTTGAATATCGCGTGTTGAGAGATGGATGTTTTTATTCTTTTTTATGGTCACTATGAGTTTGTTTTAAATAAAACCATGTGATTCGTGCTTGATAACTATTTTTCTTACATATAAGGCATAATGTTGTGCTTGCCGGAGTCATTCGTTAAACATATTTTGAGGTTGCAGGTTTAACCTTCATTACATTTTAAGCAAAACCAATTATCGGACATCATTTGGCAATTGAACCTCTCTATATTTGAGTAGTCATGGATCAAGGAAGTGATACAGATATCATTGAGTGTACTAACATTTTCTGTACTATACTGGTTGAGCAATCACAATGTATTTTAAGAAAGACTCATGTCATGACTTACTGTAAAAGTAGAAATTTTCGCGAGGTTTTTATTTCGCGAATGGACATAAAATCGCGAAAATAAAAACTCGCAAAAATAACCTTTTGCATTAGGTTTTATTGTATCAATATCAAAATCGCGAAATTTAATTCTCGCACAATTGACAAAATCTTCAAAATCGCGAAAATATCTTCTCATGAAAATATTGACTTTTACAGTACTTTAAAACACTATAGCAACTAACTTGGCAAACATTTATAACCATTATGATTTTCTTACACACATTTTGTTTTCAAATGTCAAACTTTCATGAATAAAAGAAAGGTTGTTTGTTTTTTGGTGTAAAAAATATATACACGTACATGGAATCAATACATCTACTATTTTCCCAAGCAATGAAGGTCCAAGATTACACCCTATTGACCCTTACACAATCATCTCAAAGTCTGTGTTGTGTGCATACTGCTATCAAGCAGATGCTTAAATTACCATGTACGCTTGTAAAGTGCAAAGGGGAACATTGTTTTGATGGCAAGATGGCAAATCCATGGAAAGAGTCAAGAGCATCAATAATGTGACCAGTCCCTTACCTGCTTTTGATGCAGCTGAGCCACCTTCTGCTGCTGAAGGCTCAAAAGATGTCCCCCTTACACTAAACACCTTGATTGCATCCTTGGAACGTACTTTAGCAATGGCATTACCAGTAATTGTAACTTAATATGTGACCAGTCCCTTACCTGCTTCTGATGCAGCTGAGCCACCTTCTGCTGCTGAAGGCTCAAAAGATGTTCCCCTTAAACTAAACACCTTGATTGCATCCTTGGAACGTACTTTAGCAATGGCATTACCTGTAATTGTAACTTAATAATGTGACCAGTCCCTTACCTGCTTCTGATGCAGCTGAGCCACCTTCTGCTGCTGAAGGCTCAAAAGATGTTCCCCTTACACTAAACACCTTGATTGCATCCTTGGAACGTACTTTAGCAATGGCATTACCTGTAATTGTAACTTAATATGTGACCAGTCCCTTACCTGCTTCTGATGCGGCTGAGCCACCTTCTGCTGCTGAAGGCTCAAAAGATGTCCCCCTTACACTAAACACCTTGATTGCATCCTTGGAACGTACTGTAGCAATGGCGTTACCTGTAAATGTAATTTACAACAGAATACTGAATACAGAGGAACAGATTATGGTGGAACGTCTAGATTATATGTCTTTGTAGCAAAACCAAAATAATGGTCACTGATCAAAACCGGCTTTTAGACCCTCTTATGGTATATGGTATGGAGGGTGAAAAAGTCTTCCAGTTCATCCATGGAGCAACCAGAAAAAACAGTTCATTCTACAAATCATATACGGTACTTTGAAAACTTGCTTGATTTATTGTTGTTAAGGGGGTACTACACCCCTGGCCAATTTTGTGCAAATTTTTGCATTTACCTCAAAAATTATAATGCATTGGTGACAAGTAAGATATGTATATTATAGGGGCAAGGACTACAACTACTGCACTGAAAATTCAGCAACTCAAGGCAAGTAGTTATTGATTTATTGATCAAATACTGGTTTTCCCTCATTTTTGACTTTGACTCCACAACTGTTGTCTGTGCTGAAATAAAATGTCCAGCGCAATAGTTGTAGTCCTTGCCCCTATAATATACATATCTTACTTGTCACCAATGCGCTATGATTTTTGAGAAAAATGCAAAAATAGGCACAAAATTGGGCAGGGGTGTAGTACCCCCTTAACGAGTTATAATATGCACGTTTTACAAAAAGGTTGTTGTTTCAGCACTCTTTACAACATAACTCAAGAACCACAGGACCTACAAAAGTATATCTGTGATATTTGGATTCTTCTACACACTCGCTATGAAATGATCAATGCCAAAGCTCACTACCATTCGCAAGATGCTGTAAACTACCAAATCACAACAGTTTTTATAGTTGCTAACCTTAAAGATGCAAATTATCGGAGGTACACTATTTGCCCTCCATGAGCGACAAACCAATAGAGCGGATTTACCCAGGACCGCGACACTACGGAAGAAAAAAATATGTGACTCTTGAGCTGGTCTCCTGCACAACCGGTTAATTATGTGGTCCTGGCGGTATGAACGACGAGTGTCAGTGTGGGAGACTAGCGCGAGAGTCACATTTTCTGTCCTTACATCGGTATAGGCCGTTTGCACGTAAATTGTACGGAGTGCCGCTTCTCTATCTTCTTTTTCTCTGATTTACCTTTGCATTACACAAAGGTAAACTTGAATCAGTACTCTTTGGATATATAATCTCTTTGGATTAACCTACCTGCATAAATAGTTCTAACAAATGTCTCTGCGTCTTCAATACCAATAATATCAGAAATAGGAGCAACATCTAGTTTGGCTGCTAACCTTGGTAACAGCGACTACGCAACACAAAAGAGAAATAATAACAATGTGTTAGTCTTACACAGAGTTAAATAACCATTTCAAGTTGACATTTCGACTGCTCAGTGCCAGAAGTGGGTAAGTGCAATAGCTCTTGCACTTACCCACTTCTGGCACTGAGTAGTTGATTTGTGCGATTTTCATCCTTGCACAGGACGGTATATCTGATTTAGGGTGCGCTAAATACTTATCTAAACCCACAATGTCTCTGAATAATTGACATATGCAATAATGCACACATGAAATGCCTCCTACATTCAGTATGCTTATAATGTTATTTTTAAATATAAGTTGAGAGGCTTTCACAACGAGACTCCAAAAGAAGCAACAAGGTATCAACCGTTGCTAACAAAGCTTGACAATGAATTTTTTTAAGCTTTTACACTGAAAACATCAAAACTTACATGTCTAATTGGCTTACCTTTCCAAATGCTGTAGCACCTGCTGTTATATGTGTGAAATTAAATTGCTTCTGTGTGGCCAGTAAAAGCGGTGTTATAGCTTCTGGTAGAAATCCCTTGTAGGCTTCATTATCTGCTACCAGGATCTTAGTGACACCGGAAACCTTGCTTAGCTCTTCTACAACCTGAGATGAGATGAAACGAGAAAATTAATAGTATACATACTTGTAGAAATCAAAATAACTATACTTTAACTCACCCCAAGTTTGGTATAGAGAGGCAAAATAACTAATTCTCGATCATGAGAGCTACTTGGGTCAGCACAGCTATTTGTGTTGAGCGTACTACGCAAAACCACATGCTTATGGAGCAAGCACGACTTTGTAGGATTGACCAATCACAGTCTTAGGTCGCGCAATCGTGTTGCTTCACGCAACAGTACACAGAAGGTACATCCTCTCAAGATCGAGAATTAGATATTTGACCTATAGTGACATCTGCTTTAGTTTTATCCATATTATATTGCGACGAAAGCGCGGCGGCATTAACTTGCCTTGCCCGGTTTGATACTGGGATCAGTAAAATATCGGCTATGTAACAACCAAATTTAAGGCAAAACAAAGTTACTCGTAAGCTGAACATTTTATTTTTGGATATTGGACGCTATATCAGGCGCTATAAAATGAAACAGTCAGATGTGATGGGTTGCCAGTCAGATGAAACCACTTTTGAGCATTGAACATTGAAACTGTAAGATTATGATATATACACTAACTTAGATAAATAATTTCATATTCGTTTTATCATATTCATTTACTTCCATCATAAAAACACAACAAGTAAGCACAGCAAAAACAAAAAGAACAGATGGGAGAGTGCAACTAAAAGCCAAGAAATGCCTAAAAGTTCTTCTTTCGTATACATATCAAAATGTTTACAAACTTATTATACTTTTTTTAATACTATTTTTCATCTAGGCCAGTTTAAAAGCAACATCCCAGCAAACACATGACCTTAAAATAACCTGACGTTTATAAATGTTATTGTATCGTTTCGACCAAAACCCGAAACATATCACATGTTTTAAAACATTACAGGGGACATTTACATTACTGACAAGTTGTTACATAAAAAGGAAGGTGCCCCAATATATTTGGAAAATGGAATTCTTTAAAACTTACGTATAAGTATAGGGACCCCTAACATAAAATGTTGTCCCTTTCAGTTTCAAGCATTCATGCAAAAAGAACACATAAATTCTCCTTGTTAAGGAGGCTGTGTACTCTCCGACATGCATGTAGTAAAAGTGCAATAACTTTGTAATTATTCACGCAAGACATATAAAAGTATACATTTTTATGAAGGCAAGACATCAATAAATCTTAATATAAATACAGATTTGGGGTAAAAACAACAATTATGAAGAAAATCACAAAAAATGAGTTTTTGGCAATATTTGTTAGGTACATCATAACAAAAAACACTCTTTCCAAAATATTTTATTTTGTTTTAGCTCAATCTTGAGGCTCCATTCCAAAAGCGGTTTTTTATTTTTTGATATTGGCCTTATTTTTTGAGATATTGACCATATAAGGCATCAAATTGAACTTTTAAAATTCACAAATGCCTATTTGCACAAAATGATGCCTAAAATCGAAATAGACCAAAATATAAAAAAATGAGAAAACCGTTTCTTGAGTCGATCATGCTTTTTACGATGATCATATTTGCTTACCTATAGATGCTGTATTTATTGAGTTATCGTATACCTAAATCGTCATTTTACCGAGAAAATGAACATTGAAATAAGGGCCGTTGAAGTTTAAAGTGGTCACATTTTGCACTTTCATCGAATCTCACAGAAGAATGCGGCAGTTTTTATTTTTCTACCTTACATTACATAAACATCGGGTAAATCCACGGCCCCTTGAGAAGTTTGAGCGAAATCCATTCATAACTTGATATTTAAATCGGGGAAAGAACTTGAAAAAAAACCCATTTTATCAGCTAAAACGGAGCCATTTGACCACTAGGTTTTTGTGCTTCCGTGGTGTTTCCATAAGATGCGCCGCGCATGCAGATATTTGGGCGTTAACAAATTGGGCGATACGCAACACGATGCGTTGTTGCGCGCGTGTACCCTGCTGGTACAACAAAGATTTTCTTTCCTTTTCAATTTCAAACACGAGTGGAATAGTGAAATAAAATCCTTAAAATATTGCAGTTGGAGTTTACAAATCTGGATTTTCATTCCTTGTATTTATGAAAAACATAACAAAGTACAAACATATCAAAAAAAAACTCAATTTTGCGAAAGAAACAATGTCTAGAGTACACAGCTGCCTTAAAGGGGGGTAACCCTATCGGTTTAGGATATGGATTCTCTTCAAACTTATGTATACAATGTCAAATATTGTCCCCTTTATCAATCTATGTGAGAAAACGGGAACAATTTCAGCATAGATGTGAATAATTAGCATATTAGCAAGCCAATACGCTGGTACGCGTGAATTGCATTCTGGTCAGGCATCCCGAAACAACGGCCGAGCGCATGTGCCGGTGGAAACAGGAAGTGTTCGCCTTGGCACTGAAAACCGGCTCGCCCCTGTACACTTTTATACCCTCTATTCATACTGATTAATCTTAAACAAGAGCACCAATGGCGCTGTGGCTCTGCGCTTTTTGGTGACAGTAAAAGTAATTGTTCTTGGAGTCGTTTGTGCAATGTGACAGATCACATTCAATGGGTACATCTGGTTGGTTGGTAGCTATCTCATTTGCAGAGCATACGAGAATACATCAATCAATTTAGGGAATTACTATTTAGCGACATGGATCGAATCTGGTGGAATTGAATAGAAATGGGTCCAAATGGACCGAAACTGATCAAAATGTATTAAAATACATAAGCCAATGTCAAGAATAGTGTTGTCTGAATAAGGTTTTGGCTATAATTAATTAGTGACTGTACCCACCAAGTTTAATACCTATACGACAGTTTATACTAATTTGATCTCAGTTGACCTCAGGTGACCCTGAAATGGCCTTCCAAAACTTTGGCTCTAAATAGTGACTGTACCCACCAGGTTTCATGCCTATCCAACAGTTTTTACTCATTTGACCTCAGATAACCCATGGTGACCCCAAAATGACCTTCCAAAAATGTGACTGCAAATGTTGACTGCATCCACCAAGTTTCATGCCCGTCCAAATGTTTTTACTAATTTGACCTCAGATGACCCCTGGTGACCCGTAATGACCTTCCAAATGTTGACTGTACTCACAGTTTCACACCCATATGACAGCTGTTACTAAATTGACCTCAGATGACCCATGGTGACCCTGGAATGACCTTCCAAACATTTGGCTCTAAATGTTGACTGTACCTACCATGTTTCATGCCCATATAACAGTTTTTACTAATTTGACTTTAAATGACCCCTGGATAACCTCAGGTGACCCTGAAATGACCTTCCCAAAATTTAACTCCAAATGTTGACTGTACCCACCAAGTTTAATGCTCATCCGACAGTTTTTACTAATTTGACCTCAAATGACCCCTAGTGACCCCAAAATGACCTTCCAAAAATTTGACTCCAAATGTTGACTGTACCCACCAAGTTTCATGCCCATCCAACAGTTGTTATTAATTTGACCTCAAATGACCCTGGTGACCCCAAAATGACCTTCCAAAATTTGAATCCAAATGTTGACGGTATCACTATGTTTCATGCCCATACAACAGTTTTTACTAATTTGACCTCAGATGACCCCTGGTGACCCCAAAATGACCTTCCCAAAATTTGCCTATAAATGTTGACTGTACTTAACAAGTTTCAAGCACATATAACAGTTTTTACTAATTTGACCTCAAATGACCCCTGGATGACCTCAGGTGACCCTGAAATGACCTCCCAAAATTGGGCTCTAAATGGTGACTGTACCCACCAAATGTCATGCCCATCCGACAGTTTTTACTAATTTGACCTCAGATGACCCCTGGTGACCCTGAAATGGCTTTCAAAAATTTTGACTCCAAATGTTGACTGTATCCACCAAGTTTCATGCCCTTTTGACAGTTTCTACTAATTTGACCTCAGATGACCCCTGGTGACCCCGAAATGACCTTCCCCAAATTTGGCTCTAAATGTTGACTGTACCCACCAAGTTTCATGCCCATACAACAGTTTTACTAATTTGACCTCAAATGACCCTGGTGACCCCGAAATGACCTTCCCAAAATTTGGCTTTAAATGTTGACTGCACCCACCAAGTTCCATGCCCATACAACAGTTTTTACTAATTTGACCTCAAATGACCCATGGTGACCCCGAAATGACCTTCCCAAAATTTGGCTCTAACTGTACGGGCAAGTTTCATGCCCATACAACAGTTTTTACTAATTTGACCTCAGATGACCCCTGGTGACCCCAAAATGACCTTCCAAAAATTTGACTCCAAATGTTGACTGTAGCTACCAAGTTTCATGCCCATCCGACAGTTTTTACTAATTTGACCTCAGATGACCCCTGGTGACCCTGAAATGACTTTCCAAAAATTTGACTCCAAATGTTGACTGTATCCACCAAGTTTCATGTCCATCCGACAGTTTTACTAACTTGACCTCAGATGACCTCTGGTGACCCCGAAATGACCTTCACAAAATTTGGCTATAAATGTTGACGGTACCCACCAAGTTTCATACCCATACGATAGTTTTTACTAATTTGACCTCAGATGACCCCTGGTGACCCCGAATTGACCTTCCAAAATTTGACTCCAAATGTTGACTGTACCTACCCCAGTTTCATGCCCATACGACAGTTGTTACTAATTTCCGGAAGCAATCGGGTCAAATTTTTTTTTTTGGTAACTTTTTTCTGATTGGGGAATTTTTTTTAAAAGTGATTCCCCCCCCCCCGGGTGTCATTGATTGCTTGACATTCCTTTTGATTTCTCTCAAAAACTTAACTCATGATTAATATTGCACAGCCTAGAGTAAAACATTAAACATGGCAACTTTCAATCAACATGATCAATGATTTCTGAAACCACTAATTTCAGTCACATTTTAATTCAATAATTATGTACATTTTATTTCAACTTTTCTATTTCTGCCACCCCCCTTATGAATTATTCATTCATAACTGTGATGACCTTGGGACCGTCCAATCAGAATCAACATGATCAATCAATGCGCCGTAAGGTCATGACCCTTGTGTGGTGAAACCAAAATAAACAGTCAAAAATGGCGAGATTGGTCGGCACAGTCGATGTCAAATAAACCGTGGTCTTGAATTTCTTAAGAAGTCCTGGCCTAAAAACTATGTTGTTTTTCAGGAGAAAACATATTAATCTTTGATATTCTGAAGTATAAAATTGTTGGGCAAAGTGGAACATCATTTATTTAGACTGTTTTTGCTATAGAAAAATACAATTTTGCGAAGAGGGGTAAATCCCATTGAAAATATAATTTTTCCTCAGAATCATGTCCACAATATGGTTTATTTTACTGTTTTTAACTATATTCTAACAATTAAATCTACAAAGAGCGTGATGAAATACGAACAGCTTGCATGACTTTTCGGTCCGTGTTCAGATAACAGGTGCCAACTTGCCAAAGAAAAATAGTTCAATCCGACTATTTCCGTCATCTTCTCACAACTTAAATTATACAGACCAAAATAATCTCTAGCACACACAGGGAACCAAGCAAAGCGATTGAAATTGCTCGTTTCTCATGACGATTTCGGACTTTTCTTTCATAAAATAACTACTTTCCCACCTCATTTCAACCCAATATGGAGTGCAATCGATTGAAAAATAACTTTTAGAAAGTTAGAACTCAATTTTAAAAGCACATATCGCACACAGAAATAACCTTAGCATAAAAAGCACCATTGAAGTGGTAAAAATGAAGCAAAATACACCGTCCACTTAGCGCGATCACGATGGCTCGTCAAGCAAGCTTGGAGCCAAAAACATTACATATCACTGCGCTCATTATCATTCTTGACAAGATAGCCCATGCTGTATTTACTTCACTTAATTAATTATTTCTTTATTTTTAGCTATATGATGCACATTTTCACATATTTATGATTTTTCTTTGTTTTATTTTTTAACTAATTTTTTAATGGGGGGGAGGTGCTCTCATAATTTTTTTCATATTCCTCGTATCATGCTTGACAATATAGGTCATGTTTCCTTATTTATTTCGCCTCTTATGTATTTCTTTATTTTTGTTTTTTGTTTTATATCATTATAGCGCCATCTATAGTTTGACATTAGTGGGGCTATTTGATGTATTTTTGCGGACGAATTGGTACTGGGGTGAAGTCATCCGAATCTATTCCGATTTCATTCTATGACTACCCAAAACTCCCGTGTCGTGTAAAATGCGAACAACTGGTAGCCTGTAAAAACCGCTGTGTTTAATGATTTCTCCGGAAATACATCGACTTGGAGCGTCAAATTTCAGAATAGTAATGAGAAAAATAGTATCTATATTGTGATACCAAAACCTCATCAACAATGAAAAAATCGGGGGGATGATGCTGTCGATCGGGTTACGGACCTTTAATGTGACTTATTTCCTTATGGAATTACTGACATACAGATACTGGTAGTCTGTCAACAGCATTTTATTACTAATAATTATATAATAAATTGATATCAAATGAAAGATCCTATTTTTCTCATTAATTAACATAATTATATTGAAATTAGGAGTTCCAATTCATTGTATTTCCAAAGATATCATCAAAAAACTGTCAAATGTGTCTCAAACGTGGTATTGCGTAGCACAGTGAAGACTAATTCCAACAGTTTCTTGATGATTTCTTTGGAAATATACTGATTTGGAATGCCTAATTTCGATCAGGTCACCCACCTTTAAGTTGTTACATTAATACGCTTGTAAACATTCATTGAGATTGTCTCATCAATGATCTTACCCGTTACAGTATGGTATATACCTACCTTACTACACTGTGTCCCAGCAACAAGACATGATACCTCACCACCAATCTTGGATGCAGCGTTGACAGCGCTCAGTGTGATGGGGGTCAGTTGGTCATTGTTGTGTTCTGCTACCACTAATGTGCTGCTGTTACGACTCGCACATGCAATCTGTTTGAGGAAAAGAAATAAAACAAAAGAAATAAAATCTACAATTGAATGCATTTTACTATCCAGTAATGCAAAATTACCATCAAACATCCGCCGAAATTCTGCACTGTTGCAAAGCCTTGTGAAGGATGCAGAATTCAGGGAATAAATATCTCCAATCTTTATATGATCCAAAACACAGAATTACAACTTTGGGAAAGAAACAATTGCCCATAATGCCCAACATCCAACAATATACAGAATAGAACATTCACTGTCAACTTGTCAAAACATATTGAAGAAAATTCATAAAATACATGTATGTACAAAGTTCATAATACAATTCTCATTAAAAGTTAACGCATGGGAGACTGAGAGGGCCCATTAAAGGATTTCTCAACATATTTGTTGATTTCATGCTACCTTCATGACACTGAATAACCCCATGGCTGTGCAAACATGTACCTCTAGGGTGGTGATTCCTTATGGTCTGGCAAAAATTGCCCCCCTACCCCCCCCTCTGCTCTGCCATTTTTGGTCATGCCAAAAAGTCTTCCTCTCCTGATGACATGCCAAATATTCTTTTTGACCTCCTCCTTATGACATACATGTGTCAAAAAATCTCCCCCCCCCCTATTTAGGAATGAACTTTGCGCCAAATGTGTTGTTTCTCTCTGACTAGTCTTAGCAACATCACGGTAGTACGCGCTCATCAACAAAGATTTACTTTACTCAATTACGGTACTGCAAAATATTATCATTTTTTATTTAAGTTCAAAACCTCGGGATACCAAGTACAGTGACTTCTGCTTCAACTTTGTTCATGTGTTCATCTTCTCTCCGTTTCGTTTCTTTAACTTCAGACAGCAAAAAGCAGTGTCCGAGTTAATTGATTGGAAATAGCCCGTGAAATAGCTAGCTGGTATAGCATATCAGTGGCGTAGCGTCATAGGGGCACGTGGGTGGGTGGGGGCCTATAGTCAAATGCAGCAAACCTTTGACGAGCGCGAATACCGTGATGTTGCAAATTCGGCGCTAACAACGCGTACGGCGCACAGTTCATTCATAAATTTCCACTTGGCAAAAACAGATCGCCTCAGCAGCCAATCAGAAACAAGTGCGTAACGCAGAAAATACGCTGATGTATCCTTACAATACGCGCCAAATCAAAGGTTTACTGCATTTTATAGGGCACATTCCCCAATCGATCTGGAAAAAAATAGGAAAATTGCCTGAAAAATGGCTTGTGCCCCCCATCAGACCTGCCTGATGCCCCCCATGTGATGACCCACGCTACGCCACTGTACATGTACTGTAATTAATGATAGATTGGTGCGTATGCATCAATCATCATGCATGCATCATCATGATCATGTCATTTTTCAGTAAGCTTATAAATAAAAAAAATTATTTTGTTCACCGACATGCCAAAACATCACCACTCACAACTTGTTGTGAAACACTCATGACACTGCGATTTTTCTTCTTACCGTTTGGGCAAGTCGCCTTGTCGGTCTGGATATTAGTCCAAACATCTTTGGTCTTCACAGATATTTTCTTTCTGTATAAAACACAAACTTTCGCCAGCGTTATGTATCTGCAAAATTTTTCTCTACGTAACTGACCCTGACCAGCCCTGACCTCCACGGCGCACGCCGACCGGATATTGAACTCAGAGTTGTCAGAACCGGAACCTTGACTGTGACCTTTTTACAATGCGAATACACAGATAGATTCCTCCAGCAAAAAATCAGACAAGAACCAAATGTGGGACATAAGCCTAATAAACAAGCACTACTCCCGATTCTAGAAAAATGCAGCTTCCGGGGTGGGGTGGGGGGGGGTAAATGTACCAAATCTTCAAGAAATTTGGACCCATTGATATACCAAAAGTCAAAATTTTCGGCCGTACCTTTTTAGTGGTTTAAGATAGGTAGGCCGGCCGTAAACGTGCCAAAAATGGCTTGCCCCCCTAAAAAAATATCCCCACCCACCTCCAAAAAAATTACCCTTCTAGGCCTAAGGGGCTGTGCAATAATTAAGAGGCCTGGGGGAGGGTAAAAATTGGGGGGGGGCAATTTTTGGCAAGCCGAGAGGGGGGGAAAGTGATTTTTGGCACACATTCTTGGGGCACCTTTTAAATAAAATGCTAAAGGCTTAGGAAAACCGACCCCCCCCCCAATTTTGGCATGTGCAGGGGGGCAAAGATTTTTTGGCGGACCGAGACTTGGGCAAGCGATTTTTGGTGGGCTGGGGGGCTCAATTGAACAGCCCCTAAGTGGTCCATTTGAAATTCAATTTTTAATTGATCTAATTAACAACTATTTAGACCTATTTTGGTAAGGCGACGAAAAAAAACAAACCCTGTTCTATGGGCGGAACGAGTACCGTAGGGTCGGTCGGTCGGCCCATTTTTTTTTTGGAAATGACCCAAAAATCACTAAAATCTGTAAATAACTTGCAATTTGAGAAAATACAAAACAAAATTGATCCTGAAATTTCCGAAATTTGGGTCGGCATTCATTTGTACAAGAAATTTTTTCCCAATTTGTTCAAAATCTGGGTCGGTCGGGGCCGTAGAACAGGGTTTAGTTTGAATAGTTGGGCGAAAATTTGCTAAAATGTTCTTTACCATGAAAGCAAACAAACTTATCTTTCCATTCACAAACACTTGTAGGCCTAACGGGCGGGGGGAGCTGATGCAAAAGAATTTTTTTTTTTCTGGGCTACCCCCTACCCTTTTGGATCTAAAATTATTATAGGGCCCTACCCCATGCCAACGTAAGTGTGAAATGTTAAAAATGCCAAACCGAAAGATCAACTTTGACCAATATTTTAACTAGTTTTTTTTTACAAATCCCCCCATTAAGACTTTTGTTCAAGACATCGAACTGTTGGTTTGTTCCCTTACAAGTCAATCAATCAAGAGTATCGATCACTCAAGAATCTGTGCGCCGCAGTCGCAGACTCACCCGGGGGAGTCCTACTCATACGCAGCAGTACATTTAAAAAATACAAAATTATGCCTAATTTTTAATAGTTAAAATATAAAGTAAGATTCGTTTGACATTTAATTTAAATTGTTTATAATTTCATGCTAAAAACAACTCAACTTGTCTACGTTTTATCATATTTAGGCGATTTCGAGAGTAAAATACATTTTAGGTATTGAGTTTCCCCGGGCCAATCTGGCTGCGCATTTTTGATGACATTCGCAACTCCCTAGCAACGATATCGGCTTTTCTCACCAAGTATCGATTTCTGTTTACACAGCGAAAGTGGCGAGCGTAGCGGGGCATTCGAGCGTTAAAATAAACTTTATTTGTCGGTTTTTAAGCAGATGGATATGTGTGATAGATTTACAAGAAAAGCAATGTTTTCAAGGAACGATTACGGGTGGTAAAAGTGTCGGTAGCTGCAAAATAAAGGCTGGAATTAATGTTTAGTTGCATGGTTGATAAGCTTAAATTTGCACTTGAACTTCCACTCATGCACGGTCAACAAGTGCACGAGTGAAGAACTTTCTTTCAACTCAGAATGGCTGAAGTAAAAGACCCTCGGATTGACTTTATTGCAGATTACTTGCTGAAAAGCTACAAGTTGAAACCAGACAAGTGGGCAAAATGTATCGGAGTTGAAGAAAATAAGACTCTTATCTTGGAATTTCTTGAGAAGGCCGACAATCCACAGCTTGTTTTTACAGTCAGCTCAGTTGGTTTGATAACTCCGTCAATTGAATTTCCAGGATCGTTGAAAACCAACAAAGCAATATATTTCATCAAAAGAAATAAGGAGGCAATTGGAAAAGAAAATTACAGTAAAAACCTAGTGTATGGCGATCTCTCATATTCACCACTTGAACAACTTTCTGCTCTTGTGGACGAGGTAAATTTTTCTCTACTAATGCAAATTCGTTGCTACATCATATGTATAGCTAAAATAATAATTTCTCAATCATGAGAGTATGAATGTACTGCGTGCACTGCGTAATGTCGCAAGTTTAGTGGAATGACATGATAGCGCGATTGATTGTGCACGCACAGGAAATGCAGCGCTACCGTGTGTGGTAGGCGTTGTACGCCGACGCAATTGTCATTGCGTGCCTATTGAGCTCTTATGATCGAGAAACTATTATTTAGCTATATAGTGTTTCTCGAGCAAGAGGTAGGTAAATAAAAAAAAAGGTTACCTAAGCTAAAAAAAGGTTACCCAAGCTATATAAAAGGCTAAGGGCTCTACTCAAAATTTTATCTTGCAAAATTTACAAAACATAGAAAAGCAAAAACTAAATTTGTCTAAATTAGGGGTTCAATACCTGGTCATACCTGGTCATGGCATTTACTAATAGCTATAGCTAAAATAATAGTTACTCGATCATGAGAGCTCAATAGGCACGCAATGATAATTGCGTTGGCATACAATGCCTACCACACACGCTTTTTGGGTAGCGCTGCATTTCCTGTGCATGCACAATCAATCAAAAAATAACTGATGCAAAGTCATTAACCTCATTCATAACCGTCACTTTTCACTTTTTAAAATTTAATTTACGTCACATTTTCTTCTTTTAATTTGAAAAAACACAATTTTAACTTTAGGCCAAGTAAAAAAAATAACATGTATATCGTCCGGACTTTTTCAAAAATCGGTGAGGGAGGTCCTTATTATTTGTTATTGTGTTATTTTTTTACCATTCATTTCTGTGTAAAATTGCAATTACAAAGTGTTTGTCAACCCATCATCAAATCGGGGAGGCCCCCAGATATTTTTGTTATTTCCCCAAAGCCCCACCCCTAGCTTGAAAAAAGTGTTTGCAATGTGTTTATAAATGATAACCAAGAACTTCTGAACATGTGTTTTCATCACAACAATTTTAGAAATAAAGTAAGGGAGCAAATAGGAAAAATAACAAAAATATTTGAAAATCTCCAAAAATCGGTGTTATTTTTGTTACTTGGCCTTATCTGTCATTTTCCCTGTAAAAAATCGAATAGCCCATAAAGGGAATACCACTAGTGCTGTCGTCGGCACCGTTTTTTGAATGTCGTATACCGACGTCGACACAAAAAAATTGTAAACAAAAATATTTTTGGCCAGAAAAGCAAGTTATAGGCCCAAAATGACTTGTTATTCAAGGTTAGAAATCAGAGAAATACTGCTAAAAAAAATGCCAATTTTTTTTTACAAAGTTGGATAAAGTAAAATGTACGGTAGGCCTATTTATGTTTTTTATAAATGCAAGGAAAGATCCAGATTTGTTAAAGCTCCAACTGCTCTATTTTATGGATTTTATCCAAGTACAAAAACTATACATTTTTTAGAATGGAAACAAGTCAAGGAATCATGGTAACAGTAGATTTAATTTTAAGGGGGTACTACACCCCCCGGTGGGGTCACTCCTAGGCAGGGGGGACACATAGGACCGTTACCACAAGTACAAATTACCCCCTTTTGCAGTCGATTTCAAGGACAAATCATGAAATTTTACCCCCTTTTTTACTCTAAAACAAGGACAAAATGGTACTCTGAAACACCCCTATTTTTTAGATTCCGAGGACACATTTGCTATTTTGACCCTATTTCAACATTTCAAGGATGAGGATTTTATGAATAGTTTTTTTCATCACAAAATTCCAAGTACATATATGTAGTACCCCTCGCATATAAATTGGCTATTGCAAAATTTGGGGTGAGTACGAAGTAGGAAACCAAATTTATTCCTTATTTATCTGGCCAGCTATCCACGTGATTGGGGGAAAACAATAAGAACCCCCTTTTTTCAATTTCGTGGACATTTGTGCGATAAAACACCCCTATTTTTCCAATTTCACAGACAATTTTGTCCTTGGACAAGCCCTAAAAATGACCCCTTTTTTCCGTGATTTTGGTAACGATCGTGCGGTCAGTATTGCAAGTTGAGTGACCCCACCGGGCTACACCCATTGATTTTTTTGTGCATTTTTTTGCATTTTGTGAAGAAATCACAAAAATAATTGGACAAAGTGGTATGCAAAATGAAGGGGCAAATCTTCTCGTTTTATTGGTGGCATCGGTATCAACGTAGCTTACATGCTTTTAAAAGTAGAAGCCAAAAGGTGGTACATCACTGATGATTTTTAAATTCACTTCATTTTGGAAAGCTTACTATCAACGGATTTCGTTAAAATTTTGGATATGTGTTGCTAACACATTAGGGAAATAAAGTTGATATATGTAAAATGGGAATAAGTGGTTCCTGATTTCTTTTATGACTTCATGAACTTGGTGCTCCACAACTATCAAGAAAGGAACTGGTTAAAATGCTTCTATTTTCAATGCTGAGCTATATTTTGTATTTTTAACTTGCGACATTATTTCACAGAAACTTAATTAAGCCATAGGTAACAGGTTACCACAACCATACTACAGCAATGTTGAAAAAATTGTATTTCTTGTCACCTATACCACCATATTGGGTCGTTTTCCGTAAGCTTAACTTTTGTGATTTTGGTAACTATTTTATATTTATTTGTGAAATCCATCTCGACTAAGCATTCTAAATTGTACTCACCATTTACATCCCAAGGTATATTAGTATTTCCACCTTGCACTTCTCGATATATATCCAGTTAAAGACAGAATCAGGGGTAGCGCTAGAACTAAACACTCCAGTGTCCGCAGGGACCCCCAAACTTGCAGAAAATTAAAAAGTAGGGGGTCCTGAGTAGAGTTTGGTGAGTCCGAGTTGCACAAATGCAGCATAAATGGTATGTCTGCAATAGTGCTAGATGGAAAAATCGGGGGTCTGCAGGGACCCCTGAACTTGCAGAAAATTGAAAAACAGGGGGTCCGAACTCTATTTTGGTGGGTCCGGGACCCCAAAAAGCGACCTAGCGCTACCCTTGGACAGAATATCAAAATTATGCCTCATTATGATATCACAGACTCTCACATGTGTATTCAAAATTGATGCTTAAATTTGACCTGAACCAATTGACCTATAACCTGACATACGGTGACCTAATAGCCTTTTCTTCTCCTCACAACACATTATAGTATTGACTAATGACTATGCATCCATTGTGTAAGTGTTTATTTAATTTATTCAGTGTTAATATTAACTGTTATTTTGCATGCACCACTGGATTTTCTATAGAGAGTATAACAAAGGATTTAAATGTATTCTATTCATGTACCCTACTTGAACATGTTGAATGGAATACATTATGGTTTGTTATGAAACAAATATCTGCATACTCGGCAGTGGGGTTTGACTCCCACCCTTTTTATTTTACCCCCACCCTTTTTATTGAGGCACCCTTTATACTGAAAATTCCTGACCCCCACGCTTTTTACTGAGGCACCCTTTATACTGAAAATTCTTGACCCCCACCACTTTTTGCTTTTTCCGCTATTTGTAAACTGACAAAGTCACACGCAATTTGGTTCAAGTATCAAGTACGCCAATTCTGCACCTACACGCGTGAGTCCGATGTTTTTCTCTCCATTAAAAGTTGATACATTACGTGAACAATGCAAATTATATGTGAAAAACTACTACTGTACTGTAAAATAAGCATTTTAAAGAATAACTGTACTTTTATGGCGTTCAAATGTTGTTCTTGTCATGAAACTTGACGTACGCTATGTTCAGCGACTATATCCTACTTCTTCCGTGCTGCTTCGCTCAATCAATTATGCATGATAATGACGTCCACTCATATACGATCAATGTAAAGAAAAATAACACGTCATGGAAAATCGGACATTTGCATATGACGTAGGTGTTTTGGCAGGGCTTCCGGGAGGATATTGTGTACATTGCACTGGATTCACGTAAACAAGCGCGAGCCTGCATCAAATGGAATTTTATCTTGCGACATAGTGTGCAAGTTTTGGTGATTTTTCTTGGAACTATGATTATTTTATCATTCAATAAAAATATACTGTAAGTTGGAAGAAGCGCCACGCTTTATATTTTAATCCCACGCTTTATATCAGTCCACGCTTTTTACCCAAAAAGTTTAAACCCCCACGCTTTCACCAATTTTCAGAATTTCGAACCGGCACGCATTATAAAGCGTGGACTGCCGAGTGTGATCTGAGTTACTAGGATACAGTAAACAAAAAATATATAGGGCTAAAATGATTTACTAAAATAGGTTTAAAAGCACTTTGTATGTAGATATATTTTATAAGTTCAGGACATGAGGTGATGAATATATTTATGTACTTTATAAATTTGCAAGAAAAAAAAGAAGAGGGGGTACTGATGAAAATCAGGGTATTATTCCCCCTTAAGCAAAAATGTTCAGTTTTTGACAAAATCACAAAAATGCAAATTTTTGCCCCAAAAATTTTGTGACAAAAAAAACACCAACAGTTTTGAGTAGAGATGTGAAATTAGGAAAGGTTTTTTATTTTTTTTAAATCCACCTCGTTTTTCGAAATATTGAGAAAAAAGCAATTTTGTCACTCTACATGTATTTTTCATAAATCTTTTGACTGGCTTGTCAGACATGTATACCAATTTAGTTTGTTTTAACCCCCTCTTCACATTTCCAGGTGCTTGTTCCACTGCTTTCTAACCCAAGGAATCATGAACAGTGGCCCACAGTTGTATCCCATGATGTTCTAAGGCATGTCCATCATCTAAAGAGCAATGTCTACGTTGTGGCTGGTCAAGTCAAAGGCAAGACTCTTCTTCCATTACCAGTTGGATCAGAAAGATGTGCTGAAAATGGAGCGTCAGTGGAGGAAAAGTAGGTGTTTTTCTTTGTTCGCAGTTCATAATATAGGCTAGACTCATTCAGGCCTGTATGTGGGATTTTTTTGGAGGGGGGGGTGCTAGTTTTGAAAGAGTTGACTTTTTTCAAGAGGGAGGAGGAGCGATTTTGTGAAAAGTGGACATTCTTTCCAAAATTTGGACTTTTTGACCAAACAAGCGTAAAAAATGATTTTTTTGCTTGGTACGCTCGCAAATTGTGATATTTTGGGACTTTTTGTATACTTTTGCAAATTTGGGGGAGGGGGTGTCCTACGTATGGGCCTGGACTCATTACATTGTAGATTGATATATATATAGAATGGTGTACATGTATGTACACGCAAGTCGGACTCAGCACATACACAAGGTGTGATTTACGTATGTGATCATGCTATGCGAGCGAGTAAGTTAATTGGACTTCATCTACACACACAATAGCAAAAAACAAATAAACATAAATGTGTACATCCATATCAAAACAATGCACTTGTCGGCAGCTACATGTGTCTCATTTCACATTATAGTTAGGAATACAAACCAGACTCATCTCAAGTGGAGTTCACTTCAAATCATCCTCAAGTCACATGGTTTATTAATACTGAGAACATTCCTAAACCATGTGACTAATTGGGGATCATTGGAAGTGACCTCCACTTGAGATGACCCTGGTATTTATTCCTAGCTATTATGTGAAATGAGACACATGTAGCACCCGACAAGTGCGTCGTTTGATATGGATGTACACAAATAAACAAAAACAAATATGCACCCTGAATGTTTTTCTAGGGCTGCAGGACTGAACCTGGACTGAATCTGAAATCATGCCTGCAGAACTACATCTATGTAATGTACCCAAACATCAAGCCTGGAAACAAGCAGGCGCCGAGCGATTTTTACCCTACGGTTACCGAGTTTTGACGCCTGGATCCAACCAGAATTACACGCCCAGGCGCCAGAGAAAATCTGAATTTTGCGCCCGGTATTATTGCTCCATTTTGACAAGTTCAGTGCAGGAAATGACCCAGTAAAACTTCGTCAGGCAAGCTCATTTCCACTCAAAATATCGGCCATTTCCAATGTATTTTCAACAAAATGCAGTGCCAAATCTTATCTTTTACCTAGTATTTTGCCAATTTTCCTTGATATTTGCCTTCAGGGCTCATAATTTTGGCAGTATTTTGCCTTGTTTTCTGGTTAGGTGATCGCGATGATCGCGATCATGAAGGCGGCCATCTTGAATTTTGCCAATGTGTTTCTAGATATTGTTTTTCCTAAAAAAAGACAAAATAAAATAAAATAAAATAAAAATTAAATAAATAAAATTAAATTAAATTAAATTAAATTAAATTAAATTAAATTAAATTAAATAAAAAAAAATCAAAAAATCAAAAAATCAAAAAAAAAAAAAAAAAAATCAAAAAAAAAAAAAAAAAATTAAATTAAATTAAATTAAAATATAAAATAAATAAAATAAATTAAAAGTCTGTTCAGATAACATCTCAGGTGAGCATCGAAAGCTGTAGAAATAACAAAAATAAGCATTTTGAAACTTTCAGAAAAACGACTCCTGGCTCTTTAAAAATGGCTCCTGGTTTGCTAGAAAATTACAGGACCAGGAGCCGCTTTTCCAAATGTTTGGCTCCTGGTTCAGACCGACTTATTTCCAGGCCTGCCAAACATAATAATTGAACTTGGTGCACATCCATCTTATTTCCTGCAGGGATGATTCCTATGATCGCAGCCTTGTGCACGCCATTGAGTCGGTTATCATCGATTGGACGCATCAGATCCGAGATGTACTCAAAAGAGACTCCGCCCAACCGTTGTTAGAAGGCTTGAACCCAGGACCTCATGTGGAGATCCAGTTCTGGAAGGCTAAGAGTGAAAATCTGGACTGCATCTTCCAGCAGCTGAGGGATCCAAAAGTACGGAAGATGAGGGAGCTTCTGGAAAGAACAGAAAGCAGCTATTTGCCATCTTTCAAGAACATTGAAAGAGATGTGGAAGCTGGTGAGTGTTGAATAGCAGAATTTATAATTTTCCTAATCTTAACTTAATGTTGTATAGAATGGTAACAGGTTGTAATATGGATGTACTTGGGACCATACCACTTATACATTCCCCTGTACAATGTATGCTGTTCTGTAATGTGGCAGCTATTCAAATGCAATTTTCCTTGGCTACCAATTTTCTCGGCTACCAACATACGCAATTGCTCTTACGTCGTGTGCTAGGTTATTTTATTTAGTGGTGTGGACTCACTTGCAGTTTGAAGAAAATTATACTTTTTACATATTTGTATACATGCTGTGCCCTGTTATGCAAGAAGAACATAAAGTTCATTACCCTGGCCACTTTATTGTAATTTAAGGTCTTTCAAGTGACATGTTTCAACAAATCACAGTGTGCAATTATTTTGAATAATGGGTCATAGAGGTAATAGAATGTTATTTATTGAAAAGCATAACTTCTTCCAAATGTAATTTGTTAATGGTTCCTATTCAAATGACAAGACCTTTAATAAAGTATTATTTACAAATTTGGTGAATCTTATGTTGCATTTTAATGTGATAATCTTGTCCACACAAATCAGTGGAAACTGATGGCTACCAATTATTGATATAGCCTGTAAACTATAGTGTGCATTGCCTACGATTCTGAATGCAAGTTGAGAATCTTGAATCGCAACTGTCATAATCTATAAACCTCCAAAGGACCACTATTTTTCCTAATTTCCACATTGGAAAAAAGAACCTCACAAGAGTTCACAGGTCTTTCCTGAAAATTTACCAGTGTACTATAGTTACCTAAAAAATGTTACCTTTTTATCTGCATAATAGCACTGACTGAAGCACAGGACATCAACATCCATCTTGCACCTCTACAGCGTTTCATAGATGAGCTGGAGCAGTTGGATTTCCCTGAGTTGGTTAGATACTTATCTCCCATCATGCATGTCATCTGCCTGATCTGGAGTAATTCTGAGTACTACAACACTCCACCAAGAATCATTGTGCTACTTCAAGAAGTTTGCAATCATATCATTGAACTGGTAAGTTATGTGCCCAATACACAATATAGTGATCCTTTCAAAAGCAGGGCTGCCTTTTGAGGGGAGTAAGAACAATTGCTCACTCTACTGCTCTCCTTAAATTTGATATAGGAGAGTGATTTTAGCTCTCCTTGGTTGACCATTCTCTCCTTACATTCTATTGTACATGCTCTAAACAGCTCTCCTTGAAGGCTCCAGAAGAGCTATTTAAATAATGCTCTCGGACTGCAAATTCCCTGCAAATGATCACCACCAACAAAATTCATTACTGACTTTCCTTATTTACATTCATAAAATAAGTACGTATTCATAGGGTGAATATTTTCAGGTAATCCCAGTTGAAATTCATACACCCACTATGGAAGACACAACCTTAATCTCCCACATAGGGAGTGTGAATTTCAAATGGGGTTAATAATCTGAATGAGTGACTCCATTTGAAATCTACACCCCTTTTTTTTCGGAGATTAAGATCATATCCATAGGGGTGTATGGATTTAAACTGGAAAAGTCCAATTTTATGGTACCTGTGAGTCTGCAGCCAACTGGTATCATAATTGTTCTGGTATGCACTTGTGATCACGACTATGCATAGCACATAGAAAACCCGATGTGTGTGAAAAATATTAGCTGGGTGAAAAAGATGTTGTACACATGCGTACATTGTAGGTCCTGCACAATGCACAGCGAATAAATCTGAACGGTTGTGAAAATATGTTTAGTGAATGCATACATGATATGATAAGCCCATCTATTTTGGCATTAAAACTTTTCCAGTGTACCACCTTCCTGGAACCAGGAGAGATCTTCAAACTTGAGCCAGAGGAATCCCTGGAGAAAGCCCACAGTGCTCTCACTGTCCTACATGCATTCAAAGATATCTACCATGAGCACAGGAATAAACTCAAAGATTACTTCACTGATGGCAAGGAACCAGTGGAATGGGAGTTTGCATCACCGCTGGTGTTTGCTCGGTTGGATAAATACATAGAGAGACTGGAAACTACAGAGGTAATATACTGTAGTCATTCCATTAACTGCTCAGGGCACTTAACAAAGTCATTTTGAGTGGATGCTTATTTTTTTATATTGTTAATTAATTGCATACGTAAAAAATGGCCCAAAATATAGATTTTATGTGTAGATAGTTCCATGTTTGATACATGTGTAGTTGGATCTTGCACATAATGATAGAGGATTTAAGTGAAGTAAAGTTGCTGGGTGGGCGCTTCGCCGCTTACTAGGGCATAGAGGATGGTAGTTTAACTTGATATCTAAGTTGAATGAGTGTTTTATTTCCATTGACAAGATCAAATTGTTTTAATGAGCAATGTATTGTGCAATTAATTGGAAAACAAATAATGTATTAATCATGATAACATATTATTTTCAAATGCTTCTTAGACAGTTTGATAGTGAATATTTTGTTTTTAAAAAGTTCTAAAAAAAGTGTAAAGTTGAGCACATTTGCTGGGACATTAATGATTAACTTATATGTTGATGAAAATTAAAAAGTAACTGCGCCAGCGCTCAAAATAAATGGGGCTAAGGGTGATTTTCCCCCGAAAATGTCAAAATAGCTCTCGAAAATTAAATTACGGGTTCGATTTTTAATAGAAAGTAGCCCTAGAAAGGAAATTATTTTGAAGCTTGTGGCTCAAAGTAAATATGGATTTTGGGTATTTTGGGGTTTTTAGCCCCTTCGAAATGGTGAAAGTAGCTCCCGAAAGTCAAATTACGGTGGAAATATTTTGAGGCCTAAACTGCACCTCTTTTTTGGAAGACACTGTTCATTCAAAATAGCGCTATGTTAACATTTGTTAGTCTATTGATAGTATTGATACAATTGAGGTCCATGTGTATCAAAATAATTATGCACAACATATAATTTGGGCTTCTGTTTGTGAATTCAGTCAGGAAAGATTGTTGTTTGAGTTGTCATCTACCTGAAAAAGTAGTTTTTATTTTTATAAGCAGCAATAGGACCTAAATGCTATATATTTACTATTGGTAGGTAGTATTATGATTAGGGATTCAATCATGTTTCACCGTTGTTCATCACCGATTAACAACGATGCGTCCGCGTCGTCTGCGTGGTTTACTTCGCGAGGGCAGCTTTAGCTGCCCAAGCGAAGTAAACCACGCAGACGCACCGGACGCGAGTTGTTAATCGGTGATGAACAACGGTGAAACATGACTGAATCCCTTTCAACAACGAAACAAGCTAAAGATGTCTAATTTACATAATTCTTTCATTCGGAATGTCTGTTTGTCATTGCCACTCAACCTTACAAGAAGATCGCGATATTTCTCTGTTGATATCAGCAATAAAACTAAAGAATAAAGCGGTAATATTTAGCTGCTTCCGCCAACATAAGTGAGTTTATGTTTACGCATACGTTCCAGGCATGACGAATTTTACGCGCTCATGCGTAACGCCAGCGTCTGCCAGTAACCTTGCGTTCACAGTATACGCTATACGCTTACTGCAAAAGTGTGTGTTCATCACGGATTAACAACGGTTGGCTCCTGTACAAAAGTATAGGAAGAGTTGTTGAAATATGATTTAATCTGGTGGTGTTTGTTTGTTTTTGTTTTAGAAATTATTTGAGACCACAGTGGAATTCAGCAAGCTAGAGAAGACCGAGATGGGCAGCATGAAAGGCAAAATGTTGAGTACTCAGGTAGAGAAGATCCACCAGGAGTTCCTGGATACAGTCAAAGTGTTTGGAGAGAGAACATACAATGCACTGGATCCACAATGTCAGGTATGTATAACAGAAGGAGAACATGTCGTCTGTGATTCGTTGTAGTACTTTTGCATATGTGACCCCTCAGCACAACTGAGCCCGGATGTCGCCAGTGCCACTATTGAGATATGCTCCATCGAACTTAACAATAAACAATAGGAAACAAAGGATTTATTGACTGTTTTATTGATGTTTCACTACTTAAATGTCAAGTACTTTAGACATGATATACATCATTTTAAAGCTAATTTCAAGCAGAATATTTTGGTTGAATATCTCAAAAATGATGATTGGTGACTTCAGGGCTCAGTTGTGCTGAGGGGTCACATATTACCAATTCTATCTATCTGCTAGGAAATTTAATTGATACTATTGGTGCATAAATCATGAGGTACATATAACAATCATGTATATTAGTGAATAATTATGTTATTTACATTGACATTGGCCTAATTTTGCCAAAGAGCAAACAGCAATCAAATTAGTAAGAGTAAAACCTTGAAATGTACAAAGAATAAAAAATTTCAAAACCAATCAATTTTTCAGAGTCCACCACAAAGTTGCAAAGTGTTCACAAGGCTGTGCAATAAGAAATTAGGTCTACAGGCTTTTGCAAAGATCTTTCGCACAAAAAAGAACTAGGTCATGACTGCGTCACGCGATGCTACGCAGATTGTAATGATGATGTGATTCAATTGGCCAATGAGAACGCAATTTTATATTTACACCGTAAACTGCGCCGGGGCACTGCGAAAGGTCTTTGCAAATGGGAGTAGAAATGTGACCCAGTGTATTTCACCCATATTTTATGATCATTCCCAGCTGATTTGTAGTATGGTTCATTCACTAACATTAACAAACCACTACACAAGAATGTAATTTTGTTACGACATGTTTTCCTTGTTTTCACAGGAATTTGCTGATGATTATGACCATTTTGAGAAGCAGGTATTTGATCTAGACCGAAGACTGGGCTCCATTCTGTGCCAAGGATTTGATGATTGTGCTGGCTTGGAAAGTGTCTTCAAGGTAGGAATAGGAGTGAAACTATACTATGTGATAAACATGTACTGCAGCTGTGTAGGCTGTTGTACAAATGTAGTGTGTATAATTGCATAAAAACGGAAGTGAGTTGACTGATGATTGAATATCATGAAATGCTGGCACTGCATTAGCTTAACAAGCAGCAAATCATAAGGTATAAACAGGGTATGACACGTCAGAAAGTGCCGTACTTCTCTAGCAGCATGTGTACAATTTTGATGTCCAGGATGACTCTGCCAATCACAACATTATGCATTATATATGTTAGACAAACAATTATCAAGCACAAATCACATGGTTTTATTTGAAGCAAACTCATATTGACCATAAAAAAGAATAAAAACAGCCGGCTCTCAACACGCAATAATCAAAATTCCCGCTAGTGCAATGACGTTATGATTACTTGTGCTCAATTGTTGTCAGCCTTCATTGTATTGCTAGGACGTCATTGCACTGACTCGACAATTCCGGCCACGCAGCTTTTTATGTACCATATTTGTTCCATTAACTGCCCATGCCCGTATTAAGTGCCCACCCAGAGACTGCTACACAAGACCCTCTATCATTATGTGCAGGATCCATGCAACTGTAGCTGTGTATCAAACACAGAACCATCTACACATAAAATCCATATTCTGGGTTATTTTTTACATACAAATATGTAAAAAATATTTAAAAAATTAATGCCTACCCAAAATGACTTTTGTAAGTGCCCTGGGCAGTTAATGGAATGAATACAGTACATGTTTGTGGAAAACCAGAAGACAAGTTCCACAAACTGTTGTTAAGTTTCTTTTCATTTGTGTCTTGATATTAATCTCTTCTTCACCAGATGCTGGACTGCTATGGTCCAATGCTAGACCGTCCAGTCATCAAGGATGATTTTGAAGACAAATATCCACAGCTTCTAGTCATGTACGGTGGTGATTTGGACAGTGCTAAGGATATCTATGATTCTCAGATGGCTGCTATAGAATCTTCAAGTGGTCTACCACCACTCAACAAAAATATGCCAGAGATTGCAGGGGCACTTAAATGGTCCCAGCAGCTGAGAGCTCGTATCGAGCATCCAATGTCGTGCTTCAAGCACTTGGAATATCCGTAAGTATTTATGTCATGTATATAGTATGTTTTGATGACAGGAGCATACATGACATTCTTAGAAATTGTAAGTAAACCTTCTTTCCATAACCCGTGTGAAATCCATAGATCATCATGCATTCATACCTTTTGAATACCATTTGCAATGTGCGATGAAATACAGTAACTGTTGTCATACAGATTAATAACTTTATAAAAAAAATGTTTAAAAATACATCACTGCTTTTGCTGTCTAAAATAATCTTTTGCATATTTGTTATGCTAGTATTCCATAATGTGAATGTGCACGTACAGATTAGGTGTTAATAGCAAGATATTGCTGGATAGCTGATACATGATATGTTAACATATGCAAAAGAGCTGCGATAGAGATTGTACATACACTTGCATGATCTTGTGGCTACATGTAGCATTGTGTGCATTTTAGAATAACCATTTTTTCTTTTCTTTATACTACATGTTCTTTATCATGAATATGAATTGAATCTGAAAAGCTCACTGAACTATATCGTTGTTGGGTAGGAAAAACCTATGTGTTTGTGGCCCCTGAACATGATTAAAACAAAACTGCTAACACTTAACAGACTAGTTTTGCTTTAAACATGTTCAGGGGCCAATGACATATCAGAGGTTTTTCCTGCCCAACGACGATATATAATTCTTGTGTGATGTAAATAATAAAGAAACTTATCAGACTACAGCAACAATTTAACCATACCATAATAATCTATAGTTTTCAGCAACGTTCTTCAGCGGTCTGCCGATTTGGTGCTGTTTACAGCATAAACACGGAAGTAGGTTTCTGATTGGCAAATTGATCATCATTACATCTGCACCTCATTCGCAGAACAATCCGTGTAGCATCGCGTGACCCAGTTCTTTATACGCGATCATCAGGAAGAGCAATCAGGCACTGCTGAAGGAATACTATAATTGTTCAATATTGTACCATCTCATTTTTACTATGACTTGTCGTTTCACCATTGCATGATTCCTTATCTCTTCTGTCATTTTTTACATCCCATGCTCATATTTTTGCAATCGCCATCATCGTCGTATCTTGCCAATGATGCTTTTCTTACCACATAGAACTGGAGTCAAGAGGTAACAGCTTGTTTCTGACTTTTAATGTGATGGGAACAAACTATATAATGATTGAATTTCTTTGGGAATATTAAGTATAGAATAACCTTAGCATCCTCTCCTAGTCTTATGTAGCTCTAATCATGACCATAACCTTGACAAACTTTGATCTTTGACCCTAAAACACAGGATACAAAGGTAATTCTATACTTTTCTTAGAACAAGAATCTTTTCAAGCATTAATTTAGTTTGTTCCTAAAACATTAATATTTAAAATAACACACCTGCTTTTTCATTGTAGGTTGTATACATTTTCGAGTGGATTTCTGTTAAACTAACCATTTCCCTGATTTATTTGACTCAAGTTGTATTAAAAACAGGGAAAATATGACACAACATCCAATGGGGGAGTAACACAATAAACAAAGGGTTTTTAACTTTGTTTTTTGTGTTACTCCCCATTGGATGTTGTGTCATATTTTCCCTGTTTTTAATTTTATCCATTGCTAGTATGACACTGTTGTATCCTTTTGGATCCATCCTTTGGTTCCCTGCTGGTCAGTTGGAACATATTTTCCCTGTTTTTATATCAAGTTGTATTGTTGGAGAATGGAGGTATATTTAGGAGAGGTTTGACACATCTAGGGCATGTTTTCAATGTCTTTAAATGCCTGTTTGTTTTTGTGTTTCTTTGTTTGTTTAAATCAAGTGATAGGCTATATAGGTGAATGATTATTTTTACAAAATTTTATGTTGTAGCAAAACATGTTTTATTGTATTAATTTATTTCTTGGGGTTTTAACTACTTTTGCAAATCACAAAATACAATGAATTTATTCTTGTTATTGATCTAAAACAGTTTCTTACAATATTAATTTCATCTGTAATTATAATGGATCATACATTTTAAGTGGTTTTCATTGGTTTTATGTTGTGTTGGGATGGGGGGGGTGTGTGTGTAGGTCTGGTGAGGTAACTCTCTTGTAATGATTTGATTAATGATATATTGTATTGTTTGATGAATTCACAGGGTGATCCAAACAGACGATGCAAAGGGCGTATTTGCCAAGTATGAAGAAATGATGGAACTGTTATCAAAGTAAGTGCATACTCATTTAGTCACTTAGTGTTTCATAATCATATGTATGCATGTAAAGGGGATATTGCTTGAGGGGTGGTGCTTTCCTGTTTCATGTAGGTTTTCAAAACTCAATGATCACATCACATTTCAAAAAATCTTTGAGAACCTGCTGGGACAAGAGTGTCTATGAAGAAAGGCAATGCATGTCAATCCCTATATCTCATTTAGAAAGAAATTAATCTCTTTTTATAATACTGTAGGCCTATAGGTTAGCAACCAGTGTTCGAAATAAGCACTGATCCTCTTGTCCTCTTGTCCAAAAATCACTGGGGACAACCATATTGAGCTAAGTACTTATCCCCTGGACAACCACTATATTTTACCTCCAAAAGGATGACACATTTTGGGGACAACCAAAATGTAGTGAGGACAAGCAGAATTTATGCTTTAGTTATCCTCAGGATAACCTCCATATTTTCCTTATTTCGGACACTGTAATAGCAACTATTTTAAACTATTGCGATTTGGTTTGGTAGTTCACAGCATCTTGCGAATGGTAGTGAGCTTTGGCAAAAATTGCATTCTTAAATTTTAAGTCACATGCATTGACTGTAATATCCTTTCAATTCCATGATATGTAAACAAGCCATCTATGTGAAAGACAATAAATAAAGCCAATCAAGCAGTACTTATTCATATTTTTAAAATTTACGAGATTCATTTATCACTTTCTCTCTTTCTAACCTCTTTGTCACATAATAGGTATGAAGAGAATGTATACAAGGATTGGATAGCCACGGTAGATGAAACTTGCGCAACAACGCTCAATTTCCCCCTAATCATAAGAAATCAAGAAACCAACCTCATTGCTGTCAACTTTGACCCCAAGGTAAAGGGTTATTATTGTTTTATTACTGTGTACTGCTGGCTTACTTCAAAATTTTTAAAATGTTTCAGCAGGAATACTGTCCAACACTCCAGATGAGGCAGTAACATGAATCCTGCATGGCCTATAAAATAAGATTTTAAGGGACTAAGCCAGCTGCAGGTTGCTACACAGGTTAAGCCAGATGGATATGGTTGATGTGCGCATACAGATATTAGGGTTAGGATTAGGATTAGCTTAGGGATCCTTACACAAAATATTACATGAAGGATTGACCAACTTAGCGTTTGAACCTGAATTTGAATTTGAGTGGTATTGTGGTGGGGTAGGTTATTCAAGTCTATTATGGTTTTTTTGGGGTGGAAGTAGTCTTTGTTGGCAGCTATGACTAGACAAGAGTTCTGATGAGAGTACCTGGAAGGATGTTAGAGTGGCAAAAGAAGGTAGTTAGAGAGCAAGCCCTAGAGACAGTTTGTTTTGTTATTAGTTAGCTTTTGTTTCTTTTAAAAGTTTAGGTAAATAGATTTTTTGTTTTTGAAGCTACAAGGTGGTGGTTGACACACTGATTAGGCCTAAAAATAAAATAAAAAATTTGATTAGCGTAACCTGATAGACCCTAAAAATAGGCCTGACCCTAGACTTTTTTTCTATTTTTTTTTGGAAAAAAAAAATATAAAGAAAAAAATTAATTAAAATTAAAGAAAATTTATCATATGCAATTTATAGCTTAAAATATATGTAAAAAAATGCAGACCAACCTACCCTAATTTTTTTTATGTTACACCAATCATACAATTTTGTAAGCCTTACTCTGAAAGGTCTTGTTGAATTTTAACATATATTGTTATTGTTGCTTTTGCCAGTTGGTAGCTGTACTTCGTGAAGTCAAATATCTGTTGATCCGAGGCAATGAATCCATACCTGAAAGCGCCAACACACTCTACACCAAACATGAAACCCTGCGAAAATATGTTGCCAACCTCGACCTCACAGTGGCGTGGTATAATAAGATCCGCGAGACCGTCCTTGAGGTGGAATTCCCCCTCATAGATGGTCAATTAGCGAATATAGATAGAAACCTGGAAAGGGCCGAAAAACATCTCAACTGGAACGGTGACGGCGTGTGGGATTACATTCAACAGATACGGGATCAGGTGCGAGATTTGGAGAAGAGGGTCCAGCAGGCTAAAGACAATGTGGATATGATTAAGAAGATCATGGAGACATGGGCCAAGAAGTCTTTGTTTGACAGGAAGGAGATGAAGGAGCAAGCCCTTCTTGGACTGGATGATAGGGAGGAAAGATTGGCAAAGAGGTACAAGGAGATCCAAGAGTCTGGAGAGAAGATACATGGTCTTGTTAAGGTAAGATATTGAATAAACCTATCATGCTGAACTTGAGACTGAATCTAACTAATCGTGAAACATTTTCATAATCAGGGTTTGGTTTACTTTGAAAAAATTGCATAGCAATTTTTTATCAAAAACATTATGTTCTATGATAGTATCATACATGTTAACATTGTAAAAAAATTACTATACAAGCTGAAATTCGTGTAACAGGTTGTCCAAAATAGGTAGAATTTTGCTCTGCTACACCAGGTAAATCGAACGTTGTAATCAAAATAATCAAAATTTCTTTATATGTAAGATGTTGAACCGATCTATCTTGGTGAAAATGAGACTAAAACTATCTCTAATTGTGAAATATTTTCATAATATTTAATAATATTAAATATTATATAGGCAAGATATTGAACAAAAATCTATCTTGGTGTAAATAAGACAAAATCTATTTCTAATTGTGAAATAATTTCATTATAATATCAAATTTCATATAGGTATGTAATTAAATACTGAACAAATCTCTATCTTGGTGAAAATAAAAACTAATGGTGAAATATTTTTGTAATAATAGGTAAGATATTGAACAAATCTATCTTGGTGCAATTGAGAAGAAAATTGTTCTTTTTTCAAACTTGCAATGAAAACCTAGAACAAAGACCTGCCACTGTGTTTTACTTTATCCAATATGCACAAAAGTACAAACATTTGTTATCTAGATTTTGTATTTGTGACTTGCTCCCACGAAATGAATGTTAAGTTGCAAGTTGGTAGTTTCGAGACCTTCTGGCCACTGAGAGGATGTTCTTTGTTTGATCTGCACCTGTACAAGCCAGTCCATGTTCTTTGGAATGCCCATTGCGACCCATTCATTAAGGACATATTACTCTACTGGTGTGTAGAATGGCCCATTCACAGGGAAATACTACTGGCTTGTACAGGGGTGCTTCAAACAAAGAACATCAACTCAGCAGACAGAAGGTCTCAAAACTATCAACTTGTGACTTTACACTCATTCCATGGGAGCTGGTCACATGTGTTCATTGAAATTTTTCTTATGTCTATCTAACCTTGGATTTTACACGTACAGAAGGTCAGTAAAATTTTTGTCACTTGTTTTTATTACTGCTACAATTTTTGCACTTTCACTCAAAGTAACATTGTAAAACAAGGGAGTAATGAATAATAGAGGTTGTGCATATGACGTATCATACCCTAAATATGATGGACTACTCAAATGCATTCAACAAAAGCATGATTGCAATCTATCGCGACAGTTCGTCTCACACACATAACAAATGCACTACGATCAAATAAGTTGATGACAACATTTGATTGAATGGACTGCACTGCGCCATGATTACGGTGAAGACCACCGGTTCAAATCCTTTGTTTGGAGCTAATCAATAATTTCACGCACAACCTCTATATATGGGATATGTCGGCAGTAGGTAAATAAAGCCATGTACAATTTATAGTCATGATTATTGGATGCTGGGTATGCACGCTTATTAGTTAGCATACTACATCCAGGTATTCACCAACTGCTATGCACGCTTAGTTGGCACCCTCTATATTAGTATGCTATCGGGACTCCCACACTGTGCCAAGTTTGTGTTATATATGCTATATATGTCATATTGGCACCAATATTTTTCAATCGCCATACCAAATTTGGGGAATTTTACAGGCATGGTTAAACGGCAAATTTGCACAGATAGATCCTGGTAAAACCCATTTTCCATGTTGATACACATTTTACAGGAAAACATGCAGTTGTTTAAAGCAGACGCCGCAATGGACACATGGAAAGCATATGTAGATTACCTAGATGATATGGTGGTAGATGGTTTCTTCAATTGCATCCACTGTAGTCTTAACTACCTGCTGGAGAACTCTGATGTCAAGACGTGTAAATCGCCACTATTTGAAGCCAAGATGGAATTACAGGTAGGAAAGAAATGAGATTATAACATTCTTTTGGTTCGTTAAAGGGATAGACGGTCATGTTGCTGGCAAAATAGATTTCAATTTTGGCATTCTCCAATGAAACCCAAACCTAAAGAGCATTTCACATCAAAAATTTCACAAGTTAATTCAAAGAGAAAGGTGAAAAAATTGCATGTGTATGATGGCAGACTTATACTAAACACACTATGGCACAGTCAGGCACACATGCCATTTATCAGACGATCAGCTGGATCATGTCATATAATTATGGTTCACTTAGGAAGTGTGACTCAAGATATTTTTCAGAACTGGAGAGGATTGCCATCTGTGTTTTTATGCATACTGTATTTTCACATTTTGTTAGCTAGTGAAATCCTGAATTATAATATTTTAGAGAAGATTTTCTTTTACAAATTAAGTGTACCGGTACTGCTAACCGTCCAGCGCGTATTATTTTACACAAAGTCCTATGCACACGCTTAATGTCGCGCGCGTATACGCGATTGTTTACGCTGAAAAGGAACCTTGCAAATGATTATAGTATTCGGACTATATATGATATTTGTATCAGAAAGAATAGGCCTATATAAGGAAAAGGATGTATATGACAGGATGTATAATATGACCCTGAGCATGTCATGAATTCTTGTGAGTGACGTAGATTCACAAAATTTCCACGGTTGCAATTTTTTCTTTTTCCAATAGGCCTTTAAGGCCAGAGTAAGGGGAGACACATTCGTCCACACCCGAATTTGAGATTTCTTGATATTTATCAACACTAAGATGTATTCTTTCACTTGAAACTGACAAAAATACAACTTCCTAATATGTGTACATCCATATCAAAAGGATGCACTTGTCGGCTGTTACATGTGTCTCATTTCACATAATAGCTAGGAATAAATACCAGACTCATTTCAAGTGGAGGTCACTTCAAATCAACCCCAAGTCTTATGATTTAGGAATACAGAGAACATTCCTTAACCATGTCACTTGGGGATGTTTTGAAGTGACCTCCACTTGAGATGAGTCTGATATTTATCCCTAGCTATTATGTGAAATGAGACACATGTAGCCTCCGACAAGTGCATCCTTTTGATATGGATGTACACATATTTACTTTTATTTTTGCTTGATTTATTTCACTCTTTTCAACTCTAAAAAGTCACATGGCTCAAGACAGCTTAGTAAATTGGCGGGAAATAATGAGTCGGCAATGCGCGAATGCGAAATATTGTGATTACGCGCGCGATTCGCGTTGCGTGACCTGGCGCAACTCTGCGCGTATGCCCAACGCAGTCAAGGCGCATTCGGTATGTTGTTAACGCCAGCAAATATGATGTAAACAAAACAAAAATTTGCAGCGAAAAAGCCACTTCGATTTTTTAATTATTTTGCATTTAGGCGCACTAAAAGCAGACATTATAGATTCATTGGTGCAAAAAGATGCATATTTAGACCATGCACCAGATACAGCTTTTACAAGCGTGAAAGTCTTGCCGTTTTAAAATATAAGGACGTTTTGTGCATAATTTTGACATTTTTTACTAAAACATCGATTTCTCAGAGTTCATTTTTAACAATATTGTACGATTTTTGTGACAAGATAACTCGAAAAATATGCAAGCAAAAGGTAAACCTTTTGCACTATCGTTTAGAGCACATCAAAGTCTAGGGAAGGTTTTCTCATTTTTTCAAAATATTTGTTTTGAACAAAAATATACACCATTATGTGCAGTTTTAGCTTAATAGAGTGACAAAATTGCTTTTTTCACATGTTTTTTGCAATATTTCGAAAAATAAGACGAATTTCAAAAAAATTCCCTTCCCTAAGTTCATGTCTTTTCTCCATGAAAAACTAACTCAATTTTGTTTACTCCGAACGGATTTTTTTTAAAGTTGTCACAAAAAAATTGGGTTAAAAAAGTGCATTTTTGTGATTTTTTCAAAAACTCGAGATTTTTGAACAAATCTGACGTCACCATGGGATTCCTTGACTCATTTCCTTTCCAAAAATGTATAGTTTTATATACTTTGGACATACAATTCAAAAATAATGATGCTCGAAAAGGTCCGTGTTCTCTCCCATTACTCTGCCCTTAAGGTGGTACTACACCCCTTGATAAATTTGTGACTATTATTGCATTTTTCTCAAAAACTAATAAAACACTGGTAACAAAAGTTATGTATATTATAGGGGCAAAGAATCCAGTTACTTCACTGGAATTTCAGTGACTCAAGACAAGTAGTTATTGGTTTATTGATCAAATATTGGTTTTCCCTCATTTTTGACTGTAACTCCATAACTGTTGTCTGTGCTGAAATAAAATTTTCAGTGCAGTAGTTGTAGTCCTTGTCCCTATAATATACATATCTTACTTGTCACCAATGCGCTATAATTTTTGAGAAAAATGCAAAAATAGGCACAAAATTGGCCAGGGGTGTAGTACCACCATAAAACAATGTATCAATTTTGTGAAAATGTACACACCACAAAAATAATGGTCAAGTTGCAAAAATGTTGTGTTGTGAAAATATTGTGCTTTACAATTTGCTACATAATTGCCACCAAAATACAACATACTTAATTTGCTTGAGGGTAAATAATGATAACAAACACTTTGAATTGATTTATATATTCTTCTTTACTAATGCTTCAGCTTCCAGATATGGTGTTTGTGCCATCATTGGATTATGGAGTCTCTGATGGTTTCTATGATTTACTTGAGATGCTCGTAAGTGACATCTACAAAATGGCGTCATTGGTGAAGAGACTGGCAGAACACAATGGCGTGGAACATTATCAGGTAACTTGTTTTAGGCATGACTAGGAAGCTAAACTTATAAATGGGATTATTTTAATAACACAATGCTTGCTGTGAATGAAATTTAACAAGTGGAAAATATCAGTATACAAAAAAATGGATGAAGCCATTGATGAGACTTTCTGGAATGGGCTATTATTCCATTTAAAGTCCACACTATCCCTGTGCAAGATTTTGGAAATATATGCTACATGGGGGTATGAATTTTAAATGGAATGAACACATTAGGCAGTTCCATTTGAATGTCATACACCCTCTAAAAAAGATTCAACCTGACTCTTTCATAGAGAGGGTTAATGTGATAATTCCATTTGAAATTCATACTCCCCCAGTAGAAAGTAATTCCTAACTTCCCCAGGGGGAGTGTGAACTTTAAATGGATTAGCCCAATTACTGAAATGGTCTATTACTTGAACTATGATCTGGATGAATTCTCTTGAACAGACTGATCTGGAAGATATGTTAGAACTCTCAGAGATGCGTCAAGAACTGATGGACAGAGTGCAGACCATCATGAGCAAAGCCCAAGAATACCGTAATTCCTTTGACAACTACGCCTATCTGTGGGTGGATGACAGGAAGGAATTTATGCGTCAATTCTTGCTCTATAATCATGTGTTGACGACAGAGGAGATTGAAGCCCACGCTGAGGAAGGAGTTCCTGAGTGTCCGCCTACGCTGGATCAATTCAAGGAACAGGTAAGAGTGATGGAAAGACACATGCAACATATGTTACATGATGTATTTTTTATTTATTTATTTATTTATTTATATTTATAACAATAGGCTAGAAAGCCTAGACAAGCCCAATAGTGAAACCACTAAATTGAAGGGATGCCCATTACATCAAAACAATAAAAGAAATACATTTTAGGACAAAGGACAGGTGGAATGGGGAAATAAAAGGAGACCAAACGAAATGAAAGAAGGAGACAAGGCTACATGAGCTGATGACAAACAGCAGATATTTAAAGGCTGGTAGGGAGGTGCATTTCACAACATCCTCAGGCAGGTAGTTTAATTTGAATTAAAAGTCTGTACTTTAGAGCAAGATCAAATTTCTTGTTGGTGACAATTGCAGCAATTGTTGAATTTCCACATTTGGGTTTACATGATATAAAAGTAATATGTGTACTATTCTGTAAATGTGCCATCATAAAGTACAATGAAATGCAATCACATTTTGTAGAATTATGTACATCAAAATTGAGACAGTGAAAATGCAGACAGTAGCATAATCAATTACTGTACAAGTGGGAATTTTTGCGGAACCTTAATTTCCATGCTTTCAACGTTCAACACAGCTAAGAAACAAAAACTTGCAAATATAGACTGTGTATTGCTATAGCTAAAATAGTAAATTCTCGATCATGAGAGCCAACTTGGGCACGCACTGATATTTGCGTCGAGCTCCAGCGTCGAGCGTGATTCATAAAAGACCACACGCTTCGGAGCGAGCATGGCGTGACTGGAAAACAGCGATGTCCATGACCTCTCCTGTGCATGTACAATCACTCTGTGCCTGTTTGTGCTCAAACGCAAAAAAGCTCCGATTGTACGCAACACGTTGACAGCCTGAGTGAAATTACCGTAAACCACCAAAAAAACAAAACATGGCTCTGCACGTCGGCTGCTCTCAAAACAACAACAATAAAATTACACAATTAACTATCGTTTTTGTACTTCCTATCCACTGTTAAATGAAATAAAATATGTAATGTTTCAATAAAATTCATTATCCATGTGTCCATGTGTGTTTTATTTTAAAGATATTGAGCAAAGGTGATTTAAAACGAAGTTTAAGCAATATTCATGTTAATTGAGCGGCAATACTCCGTGCAAAAAGTACCAGTAACCAAGGGCGAGAGATGACCGTACTGAGTCGCCGCATCTCCCGGTAAACCAGCAGCTTCAAAAACTGGTTTGCTGTGGGTTTACTTTAGTCGCATATTGATGCGAATTTATAGTTTGAAAATACATTTTATTCGTATTTTTAAAATGCCTCAAGGACAAGGTATATCATACAGCCGTCAGGCTAGAGAAATTATCATCAACGTTTGGAATTTCTTCGCAAATAAGGAATATCATGAACGAGCAGGGACGTCAAGACCAAATGCCAGAAAGAATACGCTAGCCGCTACAGGACTCAAATCTCGGTCTCACGCTGTACAACTTGAGAAAAAAATGGACCCGTTTCCCCCAGGAAAAGAGGACCCAAGTGTAAGCGTGTGATAGATAATGTAGACTCTTTTGATCGTGGAGTAATACGTCGATTAATTGCCTCAATGTATGAGCAAAAGACATGGCCTACAATTGCGTCAATTCACAAAGAGCTTAAATCACAAATTGAATTCAAAGGTTCACAATCAACCCTGAAGAACTTGCTCAAGGATATGGGCTTCAAATATGGTAAAAGGCCGACAAGAGACCTAGTAAAGAACGCCCTGACATCGTGCAAAAGCGGCACGATTATTTATCTAAAATAACGAAACTACGACCTACCGGTTGCCCGTTTATCTACTTGGATGAAACATTCCTCAATGCTAACCACACCGTCAGCAAATGCTGGCTAATTGGAGGTGTAGGTGGTTTCAAAGTGCCAACCGGTAAAGGCAGCAGGCTAATAGTTCTGCATGCCGGCTCAAAAGATGGATTTGTTGACAATGCTTTATTATGTTTCCAATCAAAAACTCGCTCGTCTGATTACCATGACGAAATGAACGGTGAGGTTTTCACTGAATGGTTCAAGACGCAACTGCTTCCCAACATTCCCCGACATGCCGTTATAGTTATGGATAACGCTTCCTACCATACAATGCAAGAAGTTAAAATTCCAACCCTTAATTCCACGAAGTGTGTAATGCAAGACTGGCTCACAGAAAACAACATTCAATGGGATCGTAAGATGATCAAAGTGCAGCTATACGAACTCATCAAATTAAATAAACCCAGATGCACCAAGCATGTCATCGATGAATTGGCCCGTGCAAATGGTCATTATGTGTTGCGGTTGCCCCCGTACCACTGCGAACTTAACCCGATCGAGTTGATATGGGGGCAGGCCAAAATGAAGTTGCAAGAAAGAACGACCGTTCAATATTAAAGACGCAAAAATTGCTAATTAAAGCACTCCAGAATGTAACACCGGCGAAGTGGGCCGCAGCTGAACAACATTGTATTAAACTCGAAAATGAGATGTTCGAGTCTGAAGTTCGCCTGGATACAACCCTTTCTGAAGAAAATTTGGACACTTTTAGATTCCATATAAACGACAGCGATGCTGATGATAGCTCCGAGATATCCGATTCTGACATGTCTGATTTATCTGATGACGATTATGACGATGATGATGATTATCACAGTTATGACATTGACAGTATCCCTGAGTTTCCACAGTGGTCAGAACCTTGATCGGTAAGTTGATCATTGCAATGATGACATATATTTCCAAGTATTAAATTCCCATTTCGTTTTGACAAGCGACCATCCATCCAGCATGCGGTGCAATGTACTCGTGTATAAAATTCCATGTACTGTATGCATCATCACATCACTGCATAATAAAGATTGTGCCATCCATGCATTTCAAAGATATTTGGCTGCATTTCAAAGCAATTCAGCAACGTAATCCAGTATTCAAGTATTCCACTATGATCTACGATGTTCCATGTCACATGCCAGTATGATGTCAAGCTGATAAATTTGTTTAAAACCCCGATTTTATGGAAAGAAAATGCTTCTTTCTTGTCTAAAATTGGCACAAAACGCACATGTGAAACACATGTCATGCATGCAGTTCAACTGTACATGCACGTCGCCGTACTCAGTTAGCAATGTAATGTGCATAGCGCCAATGTACGGTAAACAACATTCTGATCTGACCAATCACGGCCTTCAGGGGCTAGTGTCGTCAGGCAGCTGATTTGAGGTCATGGACATACATCACGCTAGCGTGTTATTCCATGAAAAATGCGACATACGCAGTGCACGCAGTAAGTAAACAAGCTCATGATCGAGAATTTACTATTTTAGCTATAGGAGTGGGCAAGTGCAATAGCTGCCATGTGGAGGTGCCATGTGTAGATGAGTACAATATACTGTTTGTAAATTGCCAATAGCAAAAATATTTAATGCCCAAAAGCTCTCAACTTTCTTGTTTGTACCTTGATATACTATAATAATAATTTAGCTCTTTCTTATATGTGATATTATCCCATTAGGTTGATTCTTACGAAAAGATCTACAGTGAAGTTGACGAGCTTGGTGCAATTCAAGTATTTGATTGCTGGTTCCGAGTTGATGGGAAACCGTTCAAGCAAGCCTTACTTAACATCATCAAGAAATGGAGCTTCATGTTCAAACAGCATCTAATTGATCACGTCACTAATAGGTAGGGTAATCAATTATTTCTGACATCATTTGAGCAGAGTGCCCCCGATAAAAAAATGGAAGAGGAAAAATGCCCCTGACAAAAATAAAAGAGAAAATGAGGAAGGCAACAGCAAAGAAAACGGACACAGAGCCTGTTTTCCACCAAAATTAACTCCGATCATGGGCCAAAATAGTGTTATTTTACAAATGTTTGAATGCTGCATGCGGACATTGTCCCAATAAAGCCCATTTTACAGTGATACAGTCTCTCTATAAACAGTGGTATATATATACTGCGCCAATAAAGTATCCTTACAGTTAGAAAAATAATCACCATTTCAAAACTGATCAATATTGGGCTAAATTTGTTATTTTAATAGATGCACTATCTAATCCTGCACATTATGACACCACATTGAATCCAATGTGACTTCAAGAAGTAAAGTTATCTATTAAAAAAACTGATTATTTTTCCAGGTGTAAGGATACTTTATTGGCGCAGTATATATCCCACTGATATATAGGGTGAAAATGATATAACCAGGAATTTCTTTGCCCAAAAATTTGTTATCCCCTGACCAAGAAAGCTGGCTAGGCCCCTGCAAGCAAGCAACATTTGGTCACAGTCTTTCAACTTGTGAGTTCTTCTTTTTTTTTCTCATATAGCTTGAGTGAGCTTCAAGAGTTCATCAAAGTTGCCAACTCGGGGCTGACGAAGGAGGTAGAAGAAGGTGATTATATTGGTCTGGTGGACTGCATGGGTCATCTGATGGAGGTTAAAACTCGGCAATCCAGCACAGATCAGATGTTTGAGCCACTTAAACAGACTATAGAGCTCCTCAAGACATATGATCAAGAAATGTCAGAGGAGGTCCACACTCAGTTGCAGGTGAGAATTCTGCAGTTGCATCATTTTGCTATGAAACTTAAATAAAGAGTGAACAGATTTCAAGCGACATTTCATGATTTTAGCATCCTCCTTTACCGTTCAATAGATATTCATGAAAAAAGCTTATTTCCAAAATTTCAGTCGATTCAGATGTCGAATTTGCGAGTTATGAGTAATTGCTTGTATCACAGTGCCCCATAGTCCACTGTGTTGTAATTTCCATCTGTCGACAGACGGAAAATGGACAATGTCTTTGTCAAACAATTGCAACCAACTCTCTAAGAAAGTTTATGCACACACACATCACATAGTCCTAGGTAAATAAATCTCATTTCTTTGCAGTAAGTTTGGGGTGAAGCTGCCCCTTTAGTTTAGCATGTTCAAGGTATCATAGTATAAACAACTGGATAAGCATATTATGGCCTAGCTGCTCTTGTTATTGCAGAATGCTCTAAGCCAGTTAAAAGATGAGTCCGAATTTATCAAATGATGTTTTCTACCTTACATAAAAACCTATCAAATTGATCCAACAGTTTTGGTAAAACAGAGACACACTCTTGGGGTGGTAGACCACCTTGCTAGATCTTTTGTCCATGGTCACATAATAATCTGTATCTATTTCTTTAATTTTAATTTTTTTTTTTTTTGCTTTAATTTACCATGGTAGGATCTACCTGAACAATGGAACAACACCAAGAAGATCGCCATCACCGTCAAGCAACAGGTGGCGCCGCTGCAAGCCAACGAGGTGTCCATCATCCGTCGCAACTGCACCTCGTTTGATGTCCAGCAGCACACGTTCAGGGAGAAGTTCCGCAAAGAGGCTCCATTCATATTTGACTTCGATGAACCGTATGTCACCATAGATAGATGTCATGCAGAGATTTTTGCCATGGAAACCGACATGAATAAATTACAGGATTCGGCTGGACTGTTTGAAGTGAATGTGCCAGACTATAAACAACTCAAGGCATGCAGAAGAGAGGTAGGTCTGATTAAAAAACAGTATATGATTTGTTATTACCAGTAAATACTTCATTTTACTATGAGAGTAGTAAAATGTAAAACAACAGTCTCCGTTGTGCTATTTTTTACATACAGTATGGGAGCACAAATTGGCTGTGCTCTGACAGGGTGGCTCAGCTTTGTTCCTGTTATTCTATTTAATCCTGGCTGTGCGTTCTACCTGCGACAGTTCCCAGGTTAGCTGCAACCTGGGTGGTCAATGTATTGTGAAGGCTGCAGTCAGAGCGGGCCATTTGGTGTTAGGTCACATAAGGATTATATCTGCTTGGGTAAATAATGTGGTTTGCATATTTGCTGTACAATACTAACCATTATTATGTTTTCAGGGTTATTAGGAGTTAAGAAAACTTAATAATGATAATATTGGATGGCTTATTTCGCATGATACCATAACATATCGGATTCGTCATACAAATATCGAACTCGCCGTTGGCTCGTCCGATATTTTTATGACTCATCCGATATGTTATGGTATCATGCTCAGCCATCCAATATTATATCATTATTCTTATTGTCTACTTTGTAATAATGTTCTGCGTTCCTCCAGATTCGCCTCTTGAAAGCACTCTGGGACATGGTCACAATAGTGCGATCAAGTATAGATGACTGGAAGACCACACTCTGGCAAGACATCAACGTAGAACAGATGGAAATGGACTGTAAGAAGTTTGCCAAGGACATACGGACGTTGGACAAAGAAATGAGAGCATGGGATGCATATGGTGGGTTGGAAGGCACTGTCAAGAACATGTTGACGTCATTGAGAGCTGTGAGCGAATTGCAGAACCCTGCCATTAGGGACAGGCATTGGCAGCAGCTTATGAATGCCACTAAGGTAATTATTGTTGATGTGCATGTGTTCGAGGTTCGATGTTAAGATGTCTAGTGTGTTTGACTGCCTGATGTTAATAGAAAAAAATTAAGTCCACATTTGATCTGATAAGTTATGTTTCAAGTATATGAAATATGTCAACCTACAAGATTTAAATTTTTTTTTTATGAATGAACCTAGGTGAAATTTGCCATGGATGAGAACACCAACTTGTCAGATTTGCTGAACCTCAACCTGCACAACTTTGAGGACGAAGTCCGCAACATTGTAGACAAGGCCGTCAAAGAAATGAGTATGGAGAAGGTGTTGAAGGAACTGGACTCTACGTGGACAACAATGGAGTTTGGCTATGACAAGCATCCTAGGACAAGTGTTTCCATGTTGGTTGCCAATGAAGAGTTAATAGAAACACTAGAAGATAATCAAGTAAGGCAATATCCTTGTAGTATTGTCACACAGATTTATAATACTGGTTGTACATCTTTTCAGGAGGACTTTTACCAAAAAAACTTTTATGAAAAACACTGATTGTGCCCGACCATCAAAACATACTCAACCAGCCAATTGCTGGCTATTTGAGTGTGTATTTGATTACCATATCCAATATGGTGTGTCAAGTAATAGCAGGGTTATACATGATTGGTGTGAACAAGCATACCACACGCCCATAGCCCACATGTCCATCAAACAAGCTATCGCCACTAACCAGTATGTGATCGTTGTGGTTTTTTTTTTTGCTGCACACGACTGCGTCAATATCTTTCCGAACTAAGTGAAAAAATTTCCGATTAGCTGTTAAAATATTTTTTAGTTTATTCTATAATCATCTCTTATTGCTATAGTCCAAGCCACCCATGTGTGCCTGGACATAGTGATGCAGTGGTACAGGATTCAATGATCAGAAGGTTGTGGATTAGAAACCCGGCAATTTCATTGTGTCGTGGACATCACCTTACCAGCTGCCAGAGGGAATGGGGAAAGAGGGACATGAGCTAAACGGGGAAAAGGGGACAGGTGAAACAGGGAAGAGAAACGAGTGGAGGCGATGGGAACAACAAAGAAGAAGATGATACTGTCTTTTTAAATCAAATCATTTATTAGTCTTTGTAATCTCATTCTAACAGAGACTTTTTTTGGAAATAATATCTACCCATTTACAAACTGCCAAAAACATCATCTGACGCAGTTATTGCGACATGTGTATTTTAAGCATTTTTTGCTCATTTGGACTTTAATTGCTAAGATTGAAAAAAATGAGGTGAATATACAGCGTAACTGGGTGAATGATTAGCTTTGCAAAAATGCAGTTTTCAAAAGCATCACCACTCTTCAAGTTTTTATGACGGAAAGTTTTCCAACTCCGTTATTTATTATAGATTCGGTAATTATTGTGTTAAAATGAAACTTTGTACTTTAATTTGTTTTTGACATAACAGGTTCAACTGCAGAATTTGATGACCTCCAAATATATTGCCCATTTCCTGGAAGAAGTATCTGGTTGGCAGAAGAAGCTGTCTACAGCTGATTCTGTCATCTCCATATGGTTTGAAGTACAAAGAACATGGTCACATCTTGAGAGCATTTTCATTGGGTCTGAGGATATCCGTAACCAGTTGCCGGAAGACTCCAAACGGTTTGATAATATAGATACAGATTTTAAGGTATGTATGTTTCTTGTTCACCTATGTATGCTACCATCTTAATTGCTACCATCTCCTTATATGGACATGCATGGGTGGATGCCTATAAGTACGCTTCATGAGCACCCTAATATTGACTCTTTATCACCCTGTGTCCATGTATAAGCACAGGGCTGTATCAGGGCATGGCATCCTAGTATTACGTAACAAACCGGAAGATGTAGTTTAAGTCTAGACAATAGGCGGATTAGCGGCCATTTTGTCTTCTACATGATTTTATTCACGTGTCCTTATACTTTAGTACACAAGTATATAAGTTAACATGTTTACAATTTTACAATTATATTTTGTGTATACAATTATATTCTGTAGTAAATCGATCAAATGACGGTGATTGTTCAGGTATTATATGCTTGATAGAATTAAATTGTCTGACCAGCTAGTATTCTCCTCCGCTGTCATTGTGATTCCAGTCACTCCACGTACCGTGTTGCGAAGGTGGAGGAGACTAAAGCTGTATTAATGGAAACGGAAGGGGTTAAAAATGATGTAGTTTAAGTCGAACAATAGCGTGACGTAGTTTCCGGCATTGTTCCTATGCACTTTCACCCTCCTGGCTGTATGTAGGATTCATGGAATTCCAAAATTGAGGACCTCCCCCCCCCCAAAAAAAACAAACAAACAAACAAACCCAACTTTCATGCAAAAAGTGGACTTCACACCCCACAACAGTTCAATTAATGTGAAAAAGTGGTCCCTGGACGTTTTTATCCTGAAGAGTGGACCTTTTGAGGGAATTTGTGGGGTCCCCCCCGCTAACAGGCATGTATATGCATGCTATGGCAACTGCTATGCTGTGCCCAAGTATGTACAATATGATGTGCTTAGATACGCTTTGACTGCAGTGCTATATGCACAGGATGCATGTGGTATTGTTAACAAGCTGTCATCAGAGCCTTGCTTGCTTACATATCTTGGCCAAATTGTAACAAATTGAGAGTGATGCATGTTTATTGCAGAAGTTTTGAAATGTTCAATTTTGTTGTTTGTCTATATTTAGGAATTGTTGCTTGATGCTGGAAAGACACCCAATGTGGTGGAAGCAACCAATAAACCAGGCTTGTATGACAAATTAGAGGGTCTACAACACAAGTAAGTATTATAACAGGGCTTCAAGCAGCTATATATTTCCTATTTTCCTATATTTTTGAACTCTTCATATATTTTCCTCTATTGTAACCAAATGCCTCATACTTCGTATATTTTTTCAGAATTTACAAAATTAACATATTTTTTTCAATTGCACTAGTAAATTTTATGTAAAATTGACAAGTCTTGTGTGCTGTTGTTATAAGTTGTCAGCAGGTAGATTTTACTGGCCTCTGTTTTTCGCCCAGTATATGTGACGTGTCATGTCAAAAGGAGACACTTTTGGGCAGGTTATCAATTTTGAGGTTTTTACATATCTTAAATATAGAGATATTTTGCTCCACAAGGCCCCAATGAAATCAGACATTCCTAAGCGAAGATATTGAGTTTGTAAATTACAGTATTATAAAATTGGAAATTGAGATATCGGCCTTTAAAAATATTTTTGACAATGTTGAGAGTAGGAATTACCTTGAAAAATGTCTCAAAAAATACAAGATACCAGTTATATTCCGGTCTGAAACTATCAGACAATTTTTTTAACATTTAAATAACATCACAAATTTGCGACAAACCCAAATTGTGAAAAAATCACCCCAGGTAGATTTTTGGCTATTTATCCATTTACGATCCTGCCCAAAAGTGTCTCCTTTTTGACATGACACATCACTTAGACATCATACCAGTCTAAAATGATACATGCATTATGCAAAAGTATCTTTAGGACTTTACCACTGTATTTGACTTTCGCTGTCCAATATGCTTGAAGCCCTAAAGTATAGGCACAGAAAATCATGCAATTTTAACACCTTACAGCACACAATAGAATTCATTTGCAGCCATTTGAAATGTTTTTGATATTTATAACAATTTGTGAGTACTATGGAATATTTATAGCATTGTTCTATTCATGGTTATGTTTTTTGGCTCATAAAATTTAAGAAAAGCTTTCTTGAGAAATCATAAAAAATATGATACTTGTTTTGAAATATGTGTGTATTCATTATTGTGATCAATTTAGTATTAGTGCACTGAATAGGTATGATAGATCTAAAGAGGAAACCAAATCACCTGCTGTTGTATATAAACAAAAGGCATGTCCTTGACATACACAGCCAGAACTCTTGTTTGCTTTCATGCTATCTTTTGAGTATGTTTGAGTACCCATGGTGGGCTTCTGCGGCACCCAATGTAGTACCCCCGGGGTAGTACCATTGAGTACATCAATATTGTGATTGTTTGACTTCATCCGTTGGTTGACCAATTATAGTAGGTGGACTGCAATGTATGTAATCCAAATTCCAGAATAATAGTTACTATTTTTTCATATTCAAAAAGTATTATCCTGTTTTTGTTAAATAAAAACGTAGTTCAATCCTTACTGGCAATAAAAGTCACATTTTATATTTGGCAATTTTTCGGAAATATGGGCCAAAAATATGCATTCTTAGGATGTTTTTTGTTTGCTGTGACAAATGTTGTAAATGTCTAATAACAGTCTATGCACTTGAATTTTGTGACTGCAATTGGCCCTTATTTCCAAAAATTTGCAAGATATTAAAATTTGACTTTTGTTGCCATATTTGGTTCTAACTACAGGATTAGGATTGAAATATATTTTTTTGTGGCAAAACTGAATAATATTTTTTCATCCCCAAAAATTAGTAGTGTATTTTTCTGTGATTGGGAGTAAGCACTGAAGGATAGGCGTAGATACCTCACACCTGATTTCCAGTAACACAGAAGTGATTTTACCATATTATATAGCTTATAACTACTGTAAAAGTGGAATTTTTCATGTGATTTATTTTTTTTGCTTTGCCAATTTTGAACAGTTTCCCTTGTTTTTAAACTTCACACAAAAAAGAATATATTCGCGTGTTGTTATTTTCACGGTAGCAGCTTGGAAAGCGAAAAGTGCGCAAATTAATATACACAAAAAATTGCACTTTTACTGTACCTTTTGAAGAATAGTGGGGTTGTAGCAATATTATCTATGCCCATAAAACATATTGTGATTGACATTGTAATGTGACAATTTCTTTACAGATACATGACCTATTGCAGTGGTGATGTATTTTATTACAGGGTGTTGCCAAAAAGTTAGTTTTGGTCAGCATATCATGCATATCATGCCTAATCATGCATTCATCAATTTATACAGACATACTGGTTCATTGTACTGCATCCATACTCAACCATGTGTGACATGATCTGATCTAATCAGACCAAAGTCAGCAATAATGAAATTGAGATATGGGCAAAAATAAGAAATAGTTGTAGTAGCTTGATTGTCAAAATTTCCAACTTTGGTTTGAGTAGATCATTGATTAGAGGTTGATGATTGTGCATCAGTTGATTTGAGGGTATTGTGAAAAATCAAAATATTTTGCTTTGGGACCGAAAATGTGCCCTGAAGGATATATTCTGAGGTCCAAGCAAAATATTTTAGATTTTTCACAATATCCGAAAAATATCTGATTTAAAGTCATTAATCTCATTCATAACCGTCAATTTTTAATTTGTGTGATTCCATCTGTACATATTATCATATTTTTTTAAAAACAATTTTAATACAATTTGAACTTGATCTTTTATTTTCTCTTAAAAAATTGAATAACCGACATCTGCTAGTGACAAATAAGAAATTGATCAATCATATGAGCTTCAAATACGGTAGTTGCATGTGCAAAAATTGTACATTAGCGTAGGATACATATGCTTGAAAGCAAGCATGCGTAGGATACGCATGCTTGAAAGTCCTTATAGTGCATATTTCCGTACTACGCTTATGTGGAAATCATTAATGTTAAGTGGAGGCCCACTGTTGTTTATTTATTAGTAACTGCTCATCACATTCCCATTTTGGCAGATAATACCATGTAAAACAATATTATTATTTTCACATGGTGATAATTACCCATCTTGCATTCTGATTTTCAAATTCTGTAAAGAAGTATTATAATCATAATGCAGTGCTGACTAATACTTGTAAGCATTCGCTCATCATTGTATCATTATTATCCATCCATAAATGTACCATAATTATAGCATATCCATGATATTATATGAAGATTTCACTCTTTCACTCAAAACTTGTTTCATTCTAGGGAGCATTTTATTAAAACATTCTAACCAACATGAACTTATATGACCTTGCTTTTTAAACACATGAAAGGAACATCATAATATATGTGCCCATCCACCACAAACTGGTTGTAAAGTCGGCATTTTCCATTTTGAGATAAAATCAAAAACAGTATGTGGATTTCTATGTAAAATATATTAGGAATTTGACCTTTGATGAACCATAACTTCACTTCCAGATGTCCGATGAAGGTGGTTGAGGTGTCATTTTAAAGCTGAAAGTGCATTCATTCAAAATCTGCAATAAACAGAAAATGATCTAGAGCCGACTTTACTACCACTTCGTGGTGGATGGTCACATATTATATTTGCAACCTCTACAACCTGGTAGCTTTGACAACACTCATTCAGCCTTTAATGTACATCAGTTTTGTATTTGTGGTACCAAGCAAAAAACCAATTATTTGAACCTGGGACTCAAGAGGTTCAATTCCTGCTCAAGGATAATATTTCTTTGTTTGGTTAACTAGAAGGAAAGAATTAGTTGAAATCATACCATTTATTCTAAGGCCACTGAAAAAACCTTGTTCTGCTGGTGAAAATATTTCTTTCTGGAAGTGGCTTAATGACCTTAAGAAATCAACAAAAGCTTAAAAAATCTGAAAACTTTTTTGCAAACATGTTAAAAATTTCTGATTTTTTTTTCAAAATATATAGGTCAAAATTAATTCACTTAGACCAAAAAAAACAGCTGTTTTTAATTTCTTTCAGCTAAAAAATTCCACACACAATCTGGATTGGTAGGGTTCTTTTTGTCACAAAAGTACAAAATAATCCTCCCTCACAGACCTATGAAGGTAACAGTATTGGTACCATAAAAACCCATTTCTTAAACAAAATACTGTAACAGTGGTCTTGCTGTAACAGTAAGTTTTGTCCAATTATTTTTTTTCGTGCAGCAAAACTTTTACAAGAGCTCAAAATTTGCCTCTAGCTTCTATTGAATCAGATCAAGTTACCTATTATTAGATATCACCAACATTTGCTACTATTACATCTTGTAATTGTCAGTCATTTTAAAACTATAAATAGTAAGGGCATTAGAGTATTCGCCTATTGCACGGTTCCGCCATATGCGAGGAGAGCCTCGAACTGGCAATAGACATGAAAGGAAGTATTACGTAACTTTACGCAATGTTATATGACTGGTTCAATTCCCATTCATGCATGCTGCCAGATCGAGGCTCTCCTTGCATATGGCGGAACCGTGCAATGGGTGAATTGTGTTAACTGACATTAACTTTTGATTTTGACCCTTGAGAAATTTCACCAAGAAAGAGTAAACAATTTTGAAAAATACATGAAACTTTCAGCTTTCCCTTTGGTTTTTAACTCTTGAAGATTGTATTGAGTTTTATATTTATGACCAAAGGTATTGTGTCAACTTTAAAACAAAATGAAGTTCAGTATTTTATGTGTATCTCACCATGACTATTTTGTTTCTTTGTAGTTTGACAGTATGTGAGAAGGCCTTGGCTGAGTACTTGGAAACCAAGCGGTTAGCATTCCCAAGATTTTATTTTGTATCGTCTGCTGATTTGCTGGACATTTTGTCTAATGGAAACAACCCATCAATTGTAAGTAATATTTGAAGCCAGTGCCTCCTTAAAATGACTTTTCTCTTTTGTCTAATGGAAACAACCCATCAATTGTAAGTACTAGTACATGTACTTGTTTAACTTTTGAAGCCAGTGATTTCTTAAAATGACTTTTCTCCTAGAAATACCCTATCCTTTGCTTCTGTTTTATATAAGCAGTCCAGGTATTATTAGTAAACACTCCTGGTGGTGTGAAATTTTTCCAAAGGGGGGGGGGGGCCTTGACAAACCTGGGGATATAGGTAATAACTCTTGCAGAATGAGTTCACTTTTGTGATCAAAATTATGCTTATTGATCATTTGGGGGAGTAGTTACGCAAAAAATATTGTACAGAAAATCTGACTGTCCACTTTAAAAAAAAGAATGACCATACTAAGGCTGTGTTAATAAAGTAATCTTGTTTTGCATAAAGATGACTTCATTGAATAATACTTCTTCCAATATGTGTTCAGACTCAACGCCATTTGTCCAAATTATTTGACAACCTGGCCAGGTTGGAATTCAAGAAAGATGATGAGGACAACGACACCAAGGTAGCCCTTGGCATGTACAGCAGTGAAAACGAATATGTAGTATTCAATGAGGAATGCGAATGCTCCGGTCAAGTCGAGGTGTGGCTTAACAGGCTCATGAACGCCATGAGAGAAACCACAAGGAATAACTTTTCAGAATCGGTGGTGTCGTATGAAGAGAAACCAAGAGAGCAGTGGCTGTTTGATTACCCGGCTCAGGTGGCGCTGGCTGCGACTCAGATCTGGTGGACTACAGAGGTTGGGATTGCCTTTGCCAGACTGGAGGAAGGTCATGAGAATGCGCTGAAAGACTACAATAAGAAACAAGTATGTATAGGGACTCAAATTTCATGCCCAAACTTGATTTAGTCAAGTAGGAAGGGAGTAGGCCCCCCCCCCTCTTAATTCAGCCCAGTACTGATATAATATTGGATGGCTGAACATGATACCATAACATATCGGATGAGTCATAAAAATATCGGACGAGCCAACAGCGAGTTCGATATTTGTATGACTAATCCGATATGTTATGGTATCATGCGAAATAAGCCATCCAATATTATCATTATTAGGTTTTCTTAACTCCTAATAACCCTGAAAACATAATAATGCTATATATTTACATGTCTGTGCAAGCCAGGGGATATGTTTCCCTCCTGTAGAACATCTTGCCTGCCTGTGGGATGATGGCCACCAAATGTTTTAGATTTTTAGGCCTTTTTGGACCATTTTCATCAAATTCCCTCTCCCCTGAAAATCACCTTGCTTCACTTGGTCCCCTTGCAAAAAATCCTGGCTATGCCACTGGCTCTATGTACCGGTACAAAGAGAAGATATACATTAAGCATGAAGACTGTACTTGTGGAGGAAATGAACTGATTCTGATTGTAACCCGTACGAAACTCGGGGAGCTGATCCTGGTTGCGATGGTTATTTGTGGAATGCCTAGGGTGTGCGCTCTTGCAGCAAAGTCCCTGAAATGTTGTTTAATGGTTTGTGGAATGATGTGGGCCGTCCCTGGCTGAAATTTGATACACTTTTGATACACCACTTTTGATGCGTGTGAAAAATGTATGAAATAAAAAGTATTTGAATTGGAACCCTCATTTCATACACTTTTATGTATCAAAACTGTATCAAATTAACATTGCATACACATTTTATACATATCAAAAGTGTATCAAATGCCAAGATAATGTATCAAAAAGTATCAAATGAAATGTATCCTTTCATTTCATACATATTTGATACATAATTATATCAAAAGTGTATCAAATATGTAACTGTATCAAATCAGGGTTCCAATTTAAACTGTATCAAATTAGCATTGAAATTTTTATCCTTTCATTTCATACACATTTCATACATATTTTATATCAAAAGTGTATCGAATATGTTACTGTATCAAATAAGCGTTCCAATTTAAACTGTATCAAATTAGCATTGAAATTTTTATCCTTTCATTCCATACACATTTCATACATAATTATATCAAAAGTGTATGAAATGTGTAACTGTATCAAATCAGGGTTCCAATTTAAACTGTATCAAATTAGCGTTGAAATTTTTATCCTTTCATTTTATACACATTTCATACATAATAATATCAAAAGTGTATGAAATATGTAACTGTATCAAATCAGGGTTCCAATTTAAACTGTATCAACTTTATGCTGAAATTTTTATCCTTTCAGTTCATACACATTTCATACATAATTTATATCAAAAGTGTATCGAATATGTTACTGTATTAAATAAGCGTTCCAATTTAAACTGTATCAAATTAGCATTGACATTTTTATCCTTTCATTCCATACACATTTCATACATAATTATATCAAAAGTGTATGAAATATGTAACTGTATCAAATCAGGGTTCCAATTTAAACTGTATCAAATTAGCATTCAAATTTTTATCCTTTCATTTTATACACATTTCATACATAATAATATCAAAAGTGTATGAAATATGTAACTGTATCAAATCAGGGTTCCAATTTAAACTGTATCAAATTAGCATTGAAATTTTTATCCTTTCATTCCATACACATTTCATACATAATTATATCAAAAGTGTATGAAATATGTAACTGTATCAAATCAGGGTTCCAATTTGAACTGTATCAAATTAGTGTTGAAATTTGTATCCTTTCATTTCATACACATTTCATACATAATTTATATCAAAAGTGTATCGAATATGTTACTGTATCAAATCAGCGTTCCAATTTTAACTGTATCAAATTAGCATTGAAATTTTTATCCTTTCATTTCATATACATTTCATACATAATAATATCAAAAGTGTATGAAATATGTAACTGTATCAAATCAGGGTTCCAATTTAAACTGTATCAAATTAACGTTGAAATTTTTATCCTTTCATTTCATACACATTTCATACATAATTTATATCAAAAGTGTATCGAATATGTTACTGTATCAAATCAGGGTTCCAATTTAAACTATCAAATTAGCATTGAAATTTTTATCCTTTCATTTCCTACACATTTTATACATAATTATATCAAAAGTGTATCAATATGTCACTGTATCAAATCAGCGCCCAATTCTAATGCTGGCCAGCGGGACCGCCCTATTTTTGATACATGCCATTTGATACACTTTTGATATAGTTTTTTGATACACTTTTGATACAGTTTTTGATACACTTTTGATAGTTTTTGATACACTTTTGATACAGTTTTTTGATGCACTTTTGATAGTTTTTTATACACTTTTGATACAGTTTTTATACACTTTTGATACAGTTTTTATACACTTTTGATAGTTTTTATACACTTTTGATACAGTTTTTTATACACTTTTGATACAGTTTTTCAAATATCAAAATTGGTCCAATCAAGCTCAAATTCAACAAGAATTATCCTTACATGATCTAAACATATTTGCAAACATTAATGACCCCAAAGCTCAAAGTGAAGGGGTCAAAGGTCAAATTTTGAAGTCTAATCAAGCTCAAATTCAACACTGCCCTCTACCACGGAATAGGCCTGGAAGCGGCGCTAGAAATTAGCATGAAGCCGCATTCATATGTAAATAGCGTATTGTTATTTAAATTTGCGGCCAGACGTATTGAGGGCGACAGTCATGTTATCCAGACAGAGAATGTCTTGATGCGCCAGGCATGTCAAATTGCTGAGTGAATGTGTATAAATCCCTTTCTGTATAGGTAATAAGCTAGTATATTTCGTGTTCCAGTTTGTTATAACAAAAAATAAGTATTATATTAAATATATTAAGTGTATAAACTTTAAAATTGACGTGAATTTGAAATGCAGAGCTCCAAATCTAGCTAAATCGTGTAGTGTGAAATTATGCTGTGTGACCCCCTGTGCGTGGTAGAATTATATTCATAAAACATTGAATTTAACATATAATATGGGCAGCCAACCACGATTTATCAGCATTTAAAAGATATATTAATTAATATTAATTAACAAAGATAAATAATCAATAGTACAAATGACAATTTAACTAGTAAACAAGTCTGAAATCTTAAAATGTTGCCACGTGATTTCCCGAACATGTGATATGTCTACATGTGACCATTATTCAGATTTACCGAAGTATTCTTCTTCCTTATAAGTGCCTCCCTCATATGTATGAGTATTGTCGCACTGCGTACAGACAAGCTGTACTTATTTTTTACTCTGGAACCTAGAGTAGATGAGTGTATTTTGAAGTACAGTCAACATGACCGGGATGATCCCCTGCTCTTTTCGAATAGCCTGTGACGTTCTTTAACGTGCACACTACATTAATGTGAGAAAATATGCATGTACATCGGACCGACAGCTTAAAGTGCCCTCCAAGCACTAAGCAAGTAGAGTGAAGTGTCTTGCTCAAGGACACAAAGAGCCGGACCTGGGATTCGAACCCTTGACCCTTGGGTTCACAGTCCTATGCCTTACCCGCTAGGCCACGCTCTCCTCGAAAGTATTTAGAGTATGGTGCACGGCTTGCAGGCAACTGTGTATTTCTTTACCTCCGTATAAAATCAATAATTCATGCTGGGAGCCAAGTAACATTCTGTCTGCTTAGTGCAGTTTGGTATTTTATTTTACTTGAGAGCATATAGAAATACATAAAAAAGCGAATAAGGCGCCATGATGGAAAGCTATGGAAGGTCAGGTCGGGTATCAAAGGTTATTTTAACTTCAAATACTACTTGTGTTTCACACCTTGCCTCTGTCACGTATTTCCTTCATATTATTGACCGCAAGTCCTAATTTGGACTTTGCTATTGCAAAATGTCATTTCATATCAAATTAGTAACAATAACTAAAAAAAAAAACATATCACTGGTGCCCGATGGGAATATCCATCCGCCATTTCATTAAACTGGATCGTTTTACCTGGTTTGTGCCCAGATGTATTGGGGGCGCTTATACTCTCATTGAACAGGCAAAGTTCGCAAAACTAACAACGTTGTTATTTGCCAATATCAATTAACATGATCCAAGGGGTCGAACATGAATTATTCATAACGGATCGATAACTGGCCTCACTTTCTAGATAGTAAACCAGCGGAATTTTTCATAGGTTTTGCGTTGCTAATAGAACAACCGTGAATTTAGTGTCGCCCCCTTGCCTCTACTAACAATGCTGACCTCTGGCACTTTCCCCCATCACGGAGCAGCTCAATGCACTTTCCCCTATCAACGTTCAAAATTACAACGCAATACGACAAATGTGTGAGAAAGTATTGCAAAAAAGAAGCAAAACCCAACCAAAATGGAACATACATACATCAGAGGGCCTGCTTGGAAAGTTGTTACCCTCAATAAAGAGACAAAAAGGCTACCAATAACAAAAAGATTCAGCAGGTTTTTTTACTATACAGGCATGTGCTATATTCATGCTTAATACATATACATAGAGGCCCTATATATAGTAAGCTTACCTTATCAGAACAAAGTCAATAAAATATCCTCTTTTATAATCACAGTCCCTGATTACAACTACATTGTAAACCTAATGTGCAGTCTACAAGCATGTTTGTATCTTCATCATGATAAATAAAACACCATAATTTGCTCTAAAATACAGTACATTTCCAAATGCAAATCCTGGTGTAAACTGCATGCATGCCACATGGGCAAATTTGAAAATGATGAGTCATTATCTAGACATGTGACCAGTTATTGATACAGTTTTGATACACTACAAAAGGTCAGTTTATGAAGCCCAATTTGATACACTTTTGATATACCTCTAGCCACCAAAAATTAACTAAGTTCAATTTGATACACTTTACATACACTAAAAAACAGGCAGAGTCCAATTTAATACACTTTCGATACACTGTAGGCAGCCATAATTTGACTAAGTCCAATTTGATACACTTTACATACACTAAAAAACTGCAAAGTCCAATTTGATACACTTTTGATACACCAAAATCATGGCCAAAATTATCTAAGTTCAGATTCGATACACTTTTGATACATTTTTGATACAGTTAGGTGGTATTTGATACAGTTTTGATACCCTATATTTTCAGTTGATACATTTTCAATACACCCTTTGTATATCAAAATTGTATCAAATTGCCGTTTGATACAGTTTTAATACACTTTGATACACTTTTGATACACTTCTTGCTGTATAGAATTTCTGCTAGGGGTAGTGGTCAGCGACAACCTGTAAAGTGTGCTGAGGCGTGTGGATCAACGCTCTAGGCGTTGTGCCTGTGCGTAGCGCACTATAAATCACTGCGCTTTTTTTTTTTTCTTTTTTTTTTTTTTCTATATAACAGAATTGCTTTGAGATGTGTACCACACTTCATGTACTATGAATGTAGTATGTGTGTCTTTCAAGTCAGAATTGAATAATGTTGAAAGTCAGAATTGAATAATGTTGAAAGTTCCGCAGACTTATTTCTCAAATGAAATCATTTACTGTGATACTTTTTCTTTACTATAACCAAATCATCCCAGATTCAACAACTCAACACACTCATCAACTTGTTGATTGGCAAACTCAACAAAGGTGACCGTCAGAAGATCATGACCATCTGTACCATCGACGCACGCCGTGATGTGGTAGCTTCTCTCGCTTTTAAAGAAGATTGACAGCGCCCTCGCCTTCCAGTGGCTGAGCCAGCTTAGACACAGATGGGATGAAGAGAAAGGGGATTGCTTTGCCAATATTTGTGATGCCCAGTTTAGGTATTCCTATGAATATCTAGGAAATACACCTCGTCTAGTTATTACCCCACTCACAGATAGGTAAGATTTGAAAAAAGTAAATGAAATGACTATGATTAACTGTCATAGAGTGTGTTTCTATTAGGACAAATTATGCCCTTGAGGCTTGAAACTTTGTAGCAACTTTTGAGTGCCACATCCCTCCCTTTGGTGGAGGCATCACGGTCGACGCTGTGGGTCGAAAACCGCAACATCCAAGAATCGCCGTCCATCTAGTTCTACTAGAAATATAGTCATAGTAGAAAAATACAGCACTAATTTTGGATAAAAACAATAGTATCCTGTTTTGCTGAATAAACATAGCTCAATTCTAATTCTTTAGTTGGCAGTAACTGGCAATAAAATTTGAAATTTTAATATTTGGTCAATTTTTGGAAATAAGAGCCAAAAACATGCATTTGTAGGGTGTTTTTGTATGCTACGACTTGGCCTAATAATAAACTATGCACACACATTTTCTTTTGTATTTTAACTAATCGATCATTCAAATTTAACATAAAAATGGTAAGATTAAGAGTCGCACTGACTTTCGGCGGCTCCAAAAATAACGTATATAGTATACGCCGCAGCTTATATTCCGAAAATTACGGTAATACCTTATGCTGGTTTCATACTGTCATTCCACTTGCTGCTGAGCGGCATGACGCACACGCTTTGCAGACAAACGCACACAATCAAGGCTTGTCATTGACTGATATGTCATGCCACTTGCTGCTGAGCGGCATGACGCACACGCATTGCAGACAAACGGACACAATCAAGGCTTGTCATTGGCTGATATGTCATGCCACTTGCTGCTGAGCGGCATGACGCACACGCATTGCAGACAAACGGACACAATCAAGGCTTGTCATTGGCTGATATGTCATGCTGCAAGGGGCATTAGCCTCTACTTAAGTTCTGAATACGAAGACTTGTGTCAAGTCTTTGAATTTTGTGAATTCAATTGTAAGAAAACATGCCAAATTCCTAATACCAGTAATAAACTTCCAACGAAAGGAAGGATTAGGATTGGGTTGTCTCTTTTTTGGCAAAATATTAATGAAAGACAGAGATAAAAAGACTAAATCGCATCTGAAATTCTGAAAACTAGACAGAAAATGCTGTACTGGCAAGGTTGGCAACCAATCACGGCGCGCCTTTGCCCTGACATCAGACGCAAACTAGTCTTTTTATCCCTTTCTTTCATTATAGGATATTGTTTCTTTAATCCCCCAAAATACATGTAGTGCTGTATGAGTAGGTAAATTATTGTGATAATTATAAATATATAGAATCCAAATATATGATTTTTTAATTTTGTCTTGTCCAGATGTTACATCACCCTGACACAATCGCTTCACTTGGTGATGAGTGGCGCCCCTGCTGGGCCAGCTGGGACAGGCAAGACAGAAACCACCAAAGATTTAGGACGTGCACTGGGAATCATGGTGTATGTCTTCAACTGCTCGGAACAGATGGACTACAAGGTAAAGGAATATGTGTTAAGAATTTTATAAGAATTTTCTTTATATTATTATAAGTGATATAATTCATTAGTTTTTGCAATGAAAACAGGGTTCAAAGCCGCCATCTATTACTGATTTTCAGTATTTTGTACTGAATTAAGTAAAAAATACTGAAACAATATGGAGGAATACCGAAAATGCTAAAGAATGCTGTTAAGGGGGGTACTACACCCCTGTCCAATTTTGTGCCTATTTTTGCGTTTTTCTCAAAAATTATAGAGTATTCGTGAGAAGTAAGATATGTATGTTATAGGGGCAAGGACTACAACTGCTACACTGGAAATTTTATTTCAGCACAGATAACAGTTGTGGAGTTATACAGTCAAAAATGAGGGAAACCCAATATTTGATCAATAAATCAATAACTACTTGCCTTGAGTTGCTGAATTTTCAGTGCAGTAGTTGTAGTCCTTGCCCTATAATATACATATCTTACTTATCACCAATACGCTATAATTTTTGAGAAAAATGCAAAAATAGGCAAAAAATTGGCCAGGGGTGTAGTACCCCCTTAATACTATAGTATGAAAATACTGATATTGTGTGAAAAATACTGATTCTTATTCATCTTGAGAATGCTGGAAAGGTTGTCTCTTCCCTATTGACACTTTTCAATAGCTGTCACTCGTAAATTTGTACCTTTAGAGCAAAATGGTTCAAAAATTTACCTCTTGGGAATAAAGGTAATATCTATTTGAGGTACTGCATTAGGGAACAAACCAAAAGATCGATGACGTCCTATAAACGTACGTTTAGAGGGGAGGGGGTAAAAATACTTGATTACGTTTGTGCAAAAACATCTGTCTGAAGAATGCGTCATTATTATTATCAATATTTCAACATTTTCAACATTTCGTTATTAAGTTTCTGGCAGGGAGGGAGGGACAAAACTAGTTACGCTTATAGGATGTCATCGATCTTTTGGTTTGTTCCCTTAATAACAGGATGCAGGAAGATGAATCATGCAGAAGATATGCTCTCTACACCCCCCATTACATGGTAAAAGGAGACTTAGAAGGCAAAGAACATCCTACTTGTCTTAGGTGCAAAAACTGTTGGGGGAATTTGACAACTTTTTACTGCCAGATGTTATTGACTCTTTCACAGCCGAATGAAATGAAAATGAAATTAATAACAAGAAAAGGCCGAGTTGTGATAATGGCCAGTATGTGTGCCAGAAAATGACTAGCACTACCAAAAATGGCATTGGTAGCATGTTACTGTTTCAACACATTTAATTATTCATTCCATTTTACACCTTTTCCTCCACAGTCCTGTGGTAACATCTATAAGGGTCTGTCTCAGACTGGAGCATGGGGATGTTTTGATGAGTTCAATCGTATCTCAGTAGAAGTGCTCTCAGTGGTGGCAGTACAGGTGAGTACATGGAGGATAAGTACTGAGATGCAATTGGAAGTCCATCTTTGCCTGTCACCCATTGCCCTATTGTTCACAACATCCTAGAAACAAGGGCATACCAAGTTTAAGGCGAGTAGTAACTTTGGGTTTATCCTTCGTCTAAAACTGCACGGAAATTGCCTAGCACAGAAATCTTCTATCAAAGGATTACACAGCTTTATTCTGTAAGCTGCTTAATTCTTCAATCAATGGAGCCTTTACACTAGGCTACCTCATGAATATCTTACACCAAGGACACAGCTAACGTTGGCTAATTACTTAAATCTGAGACCCATTGACCAGATCTGGGCTAGCATGTATCCCCCCCCCCCTCCCACTATCATAAGTGAAATTTTTGAATAATCCCATCGGAACCTGCAAAAACACAGATTCTCCTCTCGCTCAGGCTTGGTGCTCCTTCCTGAATTGAATGACTCATCATACTACACCTGTTATCATTGCATAGTTGTCACTCTCCCATCTAGTGTGTGGGTATACACCTGAGTGGAAATGGTACACTGATCATCTCATCTGATGCAGTCTCAAGCTCCTGTTTTAATTTCCTTCATGCTTTGTTGCTTTTCAGGTGAAATGTGTTCAAGATGCCATCCGTGACAAGAAGTCCATCTTCAACTTCATGGGTGAGGAGATCAACATGATACCCACAGTCGGTATCTTCATCACCATGAACCCAGGATACGCTGGTAGGACTGAACTACCAGAGAATCTTAAAGCACTCTTCAGGTAAGAAAAAAATGATGTGTTTCATGCTAAAACTACTCAGTGATGTGATTTGCTTTAACAAAACATCTATTTTCAGAATGTGCGTGTATAACAAAGAGATACACATACAAAGATGCAGCAAACAATTTGTTTTGTTAGAGTTAATTAAGTTTTGAAAAACTTACGCTGAGGATACTATTTTTTCAGTCCTCGGCAAGGTCCTGTTACACAGTTGCCAATGAGGGCGCTCTGTTTATCGTGTGAAGGTCATGTCAGGGTCACCTGTTGCTATGTGGCTAGTTCAACAAATGAGGTGCCTATATTTCATGACGTAATTTAATCAGCCAATCAGGACCCCTCTTCCGTGTATTCAGTACACTCACAACATCTGCAAGATACTGCAAATGAACTCTGCTGAAATGTGTTAATACTCAAGAAGTGATATTTGAAGGTTAGAAAGTTTACCCCAAACCATGAACCTATAAATATTTGTAGAACATTTTGTTATTTGCAAAGTTTAAGACAATATCTTTCATCACAGGGGGAGTATGTTTTTCAAATGTAATTGGTCAGGGTTAATCATTTTGAAACTCATACTCCCCCTGTATTGTTGCTTTACCTAAATCTTCCACAACTGGAGTGAGTATTTCAGATGGAAGTTACCCAATTGTCTATTCTATTCAAAACTTATACCCCCTCTGTAGAAGACTTTAGTCAAATCTTCCACAGGGACAGTGTGGATTTTAAATGGAATAGCCCATTTCAACTGAAATAACCCAATTGAGTAGTTGCAATTTCCTACACCATGCTAAGCCACTTACTATGCGTACACCACTTATATCAATTCAAAACCACTCCGTTGTGACTGATTTTCATTGATTCAACTGTCGTATGCATAAGGAATTAGGCATTAGAAGCCTAACCTCTCATATACGAAAAAAAAGTAACTTTCATCATTCTTTTCATTGTTTATATTACAGGCCATGTGCTATGGTTGTCCCTGACTTTGAGTTGATTTGTGAGATTATGTTGGTTGCTGAAGGCTTCTTGGATGCAAGGCTTCTAGCTAGGAAGTTCATCACACTGTACACCCTGTGTAAGGAGCTGTTGTCGAAACAGGTATGGTCAGCTAATTTAAGCAAATTCAATAGTTTTGATGAACATAGTGCATTGTGGGCAATATCCTAGTTTAGTGCATTAGGTGTTTTTTTTTTGGCATCTTATGTTAATATTTCATGTATCAAATTAATGTGTAAGCTAATAAAGTTTTCTGATGGGAAACAGTTAGACAACACTTTTGACCCCACGCGGAGACACTGCCGGGTCGTGCTTTGTCAGACCGGAATTTCCCAGGCAGCGGGATTGGCAACATATTTCGGCCAAAGAGGGCGGTCCTTTCTGCGACGCAAGGTCACTCAGATCGCTGATTTTGTCATTGCTTTTGTTGACCAGCAATCGGGTCGACAAAAAATTCATTTGCCACCCACCTCTCCCATTTTAAAGCTGGATACCCAACTTTTTCCTATCAAAATGCAGGTTTTGGTATCAGGTAAAGCTCATATTTTTCTCATTAACATACTGAAATTAGGCGCTCCAAATCGGTATATTTCCGAAGAAATCATCAAAAAACTGTCAAATTAGTCTCCTGTGGTATACCACATTATTGACTAATTCATCTGTTTTTGATGATATCTTCGAAATACACCAATTTGGAACTCCTAATTTCAGTATGTTAATGAGAAAAATAGGATCTTTCATTTGATATTAATTTTTTACATGATCATGATGATTATCATTAATAAAAACACTGTAGACTACCAGTTTTACGCTGACTTAAATGTCAGTAATTCCATAAAGAATTAGTTGCATTTACAAGGAACATTTACATGATCTTTTTCCATGCTTGAAAGGGACAGCATTTTATGTTATACGTAAGTTTTAAAGAATTTGATTTTCCAAATATATCAGGTCACCTTCCTTTAAGGGAGATTATTGTGTTGCTAGATGCCTTAAGGCAAGGACATGTAGGCAAGCAAGAGAATTATAAAAAAATTGTTATTTATGAAAGCAAGTACTGCTGTTCAACTGCGTGCAATGACGCAACACACAACTGGTGTTAGTGCGGCCCAAGAACTGCGTAGATGATGACCCGCTTTTTTAAAACGGGTCATCACTTTGGAAAACTTCGATATGAAAAGGTCTATTGTTTTGGGCTGTGATCAACTATTGAGTCTTTAGATCATAATCCCAATATCATTTGCAAGAATGGTTATATAGGTGATTCAAAATGAGCAAACACAATAAGAGAAAGCTAACCGTCTGATGCCCATTTAAAAAGGTTTTTTTCAAAATAATGCTTGTAACAAGTGAGATTGAACCTTATTCCTGTAGATTTCAATCTTTCTTCTTCTCCAGAGTGCCTCTTGTTCAGATGGTTAAGGTCGCCAGTTCGAATCCGTCTCGATGTACTGTTTTTATATTCAATGTTTTTGGTGCTGGCTGCTCTGGGTATAAATTTATTCATCCTATCAACTCGGAGAACTAAGTATAATAATTTTAAGGAATGGATCGATTATATTTCAGGACCATTATGATTGGGGTCTACGCGCCATCAAGTCTGTACTTGTCGTAGCTGGTTCACTAAAGCGCGGTGATCCCGGCCGTCCAGAAGACCAGGTGCTCATGCGTGCCCTGCGTGATTTCAACACACCCAAGATTGTCTTTGATGACATGCCGGTCTTCATGGGTCTTATCGGTGACCTGTTCCCTGCACTGGACGTACCACGTCGTCGTGATATGGACTTTGAGAAAGTTGTGAAGCAGTCAACGCTGGATCTGAAACTGCAAGCAGAAGACAACTTTGTGTTGAAAGTTGTCCAGTTAGAAGAGTTGCTGGCTGTCAGGCATTCTGTATTTATCATTGGTAATGCTGGCACTGGCAAGTCACAGGTCAGTACACAAGTTCAAATGATACATAGAGAGTACAATACCTCTGTGAATTAAGGGGGTACTACACCCTGGCCAATTTTATGCCTATTTTTGCATTTTTCTCAAAAATTATAGCATATTGGTGACAAGTAAGATATGTATATTATAGGGGCAAGGACTACAACTACTGTACTGAAAATTCAACAACTCAAAGCAAGTAGTTATTGATTTATTGGTCAAATATTGGTTTCCCTCATTTTTGACTCTTACTCCACAACTGTTGTCTGTGCTGAAATAAAATTTCCAGTGCAGTAGTTGTAGCCCTTGCCCCTATAATATACATATCTTACTTGTCCCCAATGCGCTATAATTTTTGAGAAAAATGCAAAAATAAGCACAAAATTGGGCAGGGGTGTAGTACCCCCTTAAAGAATTGACCGGTTAAAATGGTCCTCAATCAGTAGTAGTAGTAGTCACAAGCCCCATGGCATTTGAATATCACAGAATTATGGTGCATGAAATCTTTGAAAATGGAAGAAACCAAAGAAGCATTATTATTTGCACCAGAGAAGTATTATACCTGTTAGCAGTCCTAAGCCATTCTTATAGATACAGGCCTGTGTACAGGGGGTGTAGTACACACTCAAAATTTAGAAAGGTCCACTTTTTGATTTTCTTTTTCAATAAAAGGGTCCAACAGTGGAAGAAAAATTCACAAAATGGAAGAAAAATTGACAAAAAGTCCACTTTTTACAAAAAATCTGCAATACACACTTTGAAAAAAAGTGTACTTTTTGGAAGTCCTGCATCCCTCCAAAATAAATCCTGTGTACATGTCTGCTTAGGATTATCTTGGTTTCACCACGTTCTATCGTTCCACAGGATATAAAACAGACTCAACTGCAGGTTCTGGCAGTGCACAGGTGGTTGGGTTTTCAAGCCATCCCTTAAACAGATTTTCAAACTAACATTCTTTTATTTTCCTCTATCTGTAAATAGGTTCTGAAAGCATTGAACAAGACTTATGCCAACATGAAACGCAAACCTGTCTTTGTGGATCTCAACCCAAAGGCGGTCACAAACGATGAGTTGTTTGGTATCATTAACCCAGCTACCAGAGAATGGAAAGATGGTGAGTAACTATACCTGTTTCAACCCTGATGTGGCAGTGACATATCAGTTCGCATTTCATTGGCGCAGCTACAAAGCACTTAGTGTTTGCTCAAAGCGCCGGCATATACACACACACGCTTAAAGATGCCACATAGCACGTGCATGATGGGTAAAATCTCTAGAAATAGGAATCCCCCAGAAAGAAAATCGTACCAAACTGACTGTTGACCTATGCATAAAAACGATATATACTGTGCAACTAGTGCACCTATTTGTAATAACTCGTTGAAATAAGGCCTCGGCACATACCATTTCAATAGTGATAAAAACTGTTCAGTGCCCCTCATTAAGCCATAATTTATCTTTTTGTTTCATCTAGGTCTATTCTCTGTAATCATGAGAGACATGGCTAACATCACTCACGATGGACCCAAGTGGATTGTCTTGGATGGAGATATTGATCCTATGTGGATTGAATCACTCAACACTGTTATGGATGACAATAAGGTAAGGACATATGGGATGTATGAGAGAGGGGTTGAAGGGAAGGAAGAGGAACATAGGATGGTATTGTAGATCCTATGTCAATTGAATCAACACTGTCATGGATGACAATAAGGTAAGGACGTATACTCCGTTTACACAAAGGAAATCGCTTCATTCGATGACAATGATTTGAGAGGTTTTTTCTGATGTAAACACATGTCTCTTCATTCGATCTTCATTAACTAATGAAGATCTAATGAAGCTCTTCAAATGCATATTCGAATGAGCTGCATGGCATTTGAATATCACAGATTCGTGTTATGGTACATGAAAATGAGTAGCCTTACAGCTGTGTGTTTCCACTTTGAGTGCTTTGTTACTCAGGTAACACGCAAATGCATTAGTGAACGGAACCATAACTTTATTCAGTCATCATGAAATTTAATGTAAATTATCTAATGACATTTTCATGAAATGAAGGTATTTTCTTGTGTGAATGGGGTATTACAAGGGAAGTAGGGAAAATGGATCAAGGACAGGGGAATGTATAAAGAGAAAAGGAATCTGTGATGGTAATGTACATCCCTAAATATGCAAATAAAGTGGCTAATTTGCATATACCTGCTTTATTGGACATTATGTCTTGTGAAGAGCATTCCACAGCTATAATGGGATAACTGAATTTATTGATAGATTTTATTAGTTTATTCATCCACAAACTCTGTCATCAAATATCCATATTATAAAGGAGTTAAAAACTGTAAACCATGTTTTAACAATGCCCCACAAATATTTTTTTTTTTTTTAAACCAAATTCTTTTCACAGGTGCTGACGCTTGCCAGTAACGAGCGTATCTCTCTCACCCCAGCTATGCGTCTTGTGTTTGAGATCAGCCATTTGAAGACTGCCACTCCTGCCACCGTGTCTAGGGCTGGTATTTTGTATGTTAACCCTACTGATTTAGGATGGAATCCGTAAGTTCTAATTCTTATTATAAACTTGATAAGCCTTACGCAATAAACCAACCAGAATGGTAGTAACAATAATTCACATGGCAGTCATCTTGAATTGATATAGGCTGCATTTCAGACAGTTGACAATTGAATCACCTCTTCAAATGGTTACTTTCTGCTAGTCCTAAGTTTTGCTAGTCCAAAGTTTCACTAGACCTAAATTAAGACTTGTTAGTCCGACAAAAGGCTTGCTTGTAGTCCAAAAGTTACTTCTAAATTTGAGGTGAAGCACAGTATAGAAATGGTAGACCGTTCAAATTGTGCCTGATATATTGTTCACTGGAACCCATCTTGGAGGACATACATGTATACTTAACACTGGTTTGTATTTTATATATACATGTCACACGGTCTGGTACAGTCAGACCAAAGGTGGTAATAATGAAATTAAGATATAGGTGAAAATAAGGTGCAAAAAAATAATAAAAAAACATAAGAAAATGGACATATGATAAGCTTATAACTTGGCAACCAAGTTTGACACAGACTTCAGAGATTTCAACATCGGTAAACTTGGGTACCAAGCAAGTTAGAAATGGAATGTATAACTCAATTTCCTCTGAGTGGATCAGATTTGTGTCATATATACTACACCCAGCATAAGAAAATAACAGATGAGGATCAAGTTGATTATTTTAAAGCAAAACTGTTTGACCTGTCTCTGTTATGATGTTCTTATTTTCTATAGAGTTGTGACCAGTTGGATAGACACTCGTGAGGTTCAATCTGAAAGAGCCAATCTTACCATTCTATTTGACAAGTATCTGCCTCCTGTATTGGATACAGTCAGAATTAGATTCAAGAAGATCACTCCAATTACAGGTGAGAATCAAAGAACATATTTTTTTCAGTTACCGTATTGTCTGTAATAAATGCCCCGGGGGCGTTACATTTTTCCAAAAGGGGGGCATTTATTGGAAGTGAATTGTCTGTGAAAAAGCTTAAAAATCTGGTTTAATTTCCCACTCCTGCTGAAAGGAGGGATTTACGACTATACTAATACTACATGATGGCAGCGCCCACGGAAAATGACATTTTTGTGGGAAATACAACAAAATTACACCTGTAAGTGCATGGAAGTAGTGAAATTCTACCATACTTTAGGCAATGAAATGGATGTGAGTTGAGTCATAATAGGTTTTGTCCATGCAATTTAGCGATTGTGACTGACATGACTGATGCAAGTTTTAAGCTTACCTACACGTTATGGCATGGAAATGTTTGCATTTTTGACAATTTTCACTGAAAAATTGGAGGGGGGCATTTATTAGAGGGGGAGCGTTTATTACAGACAATACGGTATGCAGAATTCAAGCCCCAGTTGTGTCAATGTTCAGCATGTATCAATGTCGAATTTCGTTAAATTAACTCTTTACTTTGTGAATAATTTTATTTTTCAGAACAAAGTCAAGTTCAGATGTTGTGCTATCTATTGGAATGTCTTCTAACTCCAGAGAATACTCCACCAGACTGCTCCAAGGAGCTCTATGAGCTCTACTTTGTGTTTGCCTGTGTCTGGGCTTTTGGAGGTGCCATGTTTCAAGATCAGGTAACATCCTTTGAGTCTGATTCTGCAAGTATCAGGGGCGTAGCCAGCCTTTTTGGTCAGAGGGGGCAAAATAAATTTTCGGGGGCACAGACGGAAAAAAATTGGCTTTATTGGGACGATGTGCACGTGCAGCGCGCAAAAATTTAGTCTTTTACACTATTTTCGTCCATGATCGGGATGAAAAGGGCTTTATTGTGACAATGTGCGCGCACAGCTTGCAAAAAAATTTGAATTTTACACTATTTTGGCCCATGATTGGAATGAATTTGCCCCTTTTCTTTTCCTTTGCCCTTCAGATTTTCTCTTTTATTTTTTCAGGTGGAACTGTTTTCTTTCATTTTTTATCAGGGGTGCACTCTACCCCCTGCCACCCCAGTGGGTGTAGTTTAGTTTGTAAACATTAAATTTAATTGGTTCCTGGGTGTTGTCTATGAGGTGATAGCCTAATGCAGGGACTACCTTTTGAGGAGAGTGAATGCAATCGCTCTCTACTGCTCTCCTTAAATCTGATTTAGGAGAGTGATTTTTAGCTCTCCTTAGTTGACCATTCTCTCCATACATTCTATTGTAAATGCTCTAATCAGCTCTCCTTGAAAGCTCCAGAAGAGCTATTTAATGCTCTCCTGCAAATTCCAAAAGACAGTCCCTGCTAATGTTTGGTAATAATTATAGTAACTCAAAAATGCCTCCTGTGGCCCCCATGGAACAGATCGTGTCACATTTTACACACGGCATAATAATTTACTAATCTACCTGTTCTGTTATGTTATAGCTGGTGGACTATCGTGTTGAGTTCAGCAAATGGTGGATAACAGAGTTCAAGACAGTCAAGTTTCCAAGTCAAGGCACTATCTTTGACTACTTCATCGATACAGAGTCAAAGAAATTCTTGCCATGGACAGAAAAAGTACCTGTATTTGAACTGGATCCAGATATGCCATTACAGGTCAGTGAGCCAACATATTTGGTTATTTTAAAAAATGTAGCTGATAGAGTACTAGAAAAATGTAATTTTTTGCACATTTTGCTAATTGTTGAATGAGCTTACACTTGATGTACATTTTGATTAGGTAAAGCATGGCAATTAGGCAGTAGCATAACCAGGACTTTTTTTCAGAGGGAGGGCAAGGGACAAGGAAACTTTCAAGGGGGGGGAAGTTGACAAAACTTGTCAAAAATGGGCTGAAAAGTATTTTTAAAAAGGCCTGAAAATCTTAAATATCAGGGTGGCTAGCATTCCACAGAGAGGGCAAGAGGGGGAAAGATTTCTCACAGGTGGTAGCTGACCCCCTTCCCTCTTGGCTATGTCATTGCAATGAGGCTGTCAATCTGGTGAAGCACCTTTAAAGTGAATTAAAGTTTTAACTTCAACACTACACTATTTTTCGCTCACCTGGAACGTTTTCACTAGTCCGACTAGCGTCTTCAGCAGATGCTGATGCTGCGATGACATTTTGTCTACTATCGGGATATCTCTCACTGATGAGAAAAATAGTGTAGTGTTGAAGTAATTCATTTTATCTACCACTACGTATGAATATCCACTCGTACACCTTTAAAGTGTATCTTCTCTGAATCTCTGCATACAGGCTGTGCTTGTCCACACTGCCGAGACAACTCGTGTGCGATTCTTCTCGGATTTATTGATGGAAAGAGGGCGTCCCGTCATGTTGGTCGGTAATGCTGGTCTTGGCAAAAGCGTATTGGTTGGCAACAAATTAGCAGAATTATCGGACGCCTACATGGTGACCAATGTACCCTTCAACTATTACACCACATCTGAAATGTTGCAAGGTGAGTAAAATGTCCCTGATCTTCAAGTTTCTCTTTTTCGCTTTTGACCCTTTGTACGGTCATCTCAAAACATGGTTCTACCCCAAAAGTGGGTATTATGTGTTTGTACACCTTTCATATGCATGCGTAATTACCGCTGACACTTTGCAAAAGCATTCTGGCATGTTGATAAAGCACAAAAAACAAAAATGCTCTTTTTGCTCATACGTTTGCAGGGAGAACCTTGTTTTGGGAATAAGATTGGAGATCTGTGCATAGGGTTAATGGTTTCAAATAAGATCAATAGAATATCAAACAAATATTTCCAGAGCTTACTTTGAAAATAAATCCCAATATTACCAAAGAGTAACTGAAGAAAATGTTCCAATATTACCAAAAGTTATTTTAAAAATATGTCCCAATATTGCAACAATTACTGTCATCATTATATTAGTGTCATAATTCATAGCTTCTAACACTTTGCTTTGTAGGAGTGCTAGAAAAGCCGCTAGAGAAGAAAGCTGGTCGTAACTTTGGCCCACCAGGCACCAAGAAGCTCATCTACTTTGTAGATGATATGAACATGCCTGAAGTTGACACATACGGCACAGTACAGCCGCACACACTGATCAGACAACACATGGATTACAGCCATTGGTATGACCGTACTAAACTCTCCCTGAAGGAGATCCACAAGTGTCAATATGTGTCCTGTATGAACCCTACAGCTGGTAGCTTCACCATTATGTCTAGATTACAGGTAAGCAAACAGTGTTGGTCTAGAGTGTATTTTTTCAAGGCTAATCTAGGCATTAATGAGTAATTAAGTAACACTGATGGAGAGGAAACTCCCAATGCTTGGCTTTGGCCCAGTGGATGCCTATGATGCAATTATAGGGAGTGTGAATATCAAATGGAATCACCCATTCAGGTAACCCCATTTAAAATGTACACCCTGTAAGATTAAAGTCATGTCTTCCATAGGGGGTGTATGGAATTCAACCGGAATAGCCCATTGATTCTTCTCCTCCTTAAGTTCTTGGCAAGATTCTTTCGCACTGGCAATGACTGGTCCGGCGCACTCATCCTGGGTATCGCCAAGATTTCATGACAAGATTCATTAGCCAATCAGAACTCCACTTTTATGTTTACACTGTACCAGTTCAGCGGCGTAGCTAGGATTTTTTCCGGGGGGGGGCAAGCCTGTATGGGGCCCAGGGGGGGGCGGGGGCCCAAATAGACAATTTTTGCCAGGCTTATTAATAATAATCGTATGGTATTGCATATCGTATGGATTCCCCATCTCTCTGCCCCTCCTCTCCTCTCTTTTTTCTTCTTTCTCCCTCCTTTTCCCCCATTTTTCCTTGCACTAGGGGGCAGGGGCCCAAATAGGCAATTGCCCCTCCCCCCCCTCCCCCCCGGCAGCTACGCCACTGTACCAGGTACAGTGTACCTAAATTTTTACACACTCAAATTGGAAACAGGTATAAAAGAAAACTGATAAATAGTGAAGCTGAAACCATTTTCAGTCTTATGTTGCAAATTTGTACATCGGTGAAATGATATTAAAATTGTCTAGGGTTGAACATGCGATTCATAATCAGTTGACCGTAGAGCTCATAAATAAAAAGATCGCTAGATGCTGTCAAGTAGTTAAGGCTCTTACCATGTTTACCATCAACTTAGCTCAGGAAAATTTAGAAGTTATGAAACCTTTTCCTTTGACTTTTAACCCAGATCCAACTCTAATGTAAGATCACATTATATATGATACGCTATTTTTATCTCTCTTTCCACAGCGTCACTTCTGCGTTTTCGCCCTTAGTTTCCCAGGAGCCGACGCCTTGCATACCATCTACCACAGTATCATCTCACAGCATTTGGAGTTGATTTCATGCCCCGCTGCCATTCAGAAGCTTGCTAATAACCTAGTTGGGGCAGCCTTAGACCTGCACAAGAAAGTCACCCAGACATTCTTACCGACAGCTGTCAAATTTCACTATGTCTTCAATCTCAGGGACCTCTCCAATATCTTCCAAGTAAGATGTGATGATGATCACTGAAAATGTGTAATATAGCTAACATGTTACACTTTAAAGGAGTATTTTGTGATCCTAGCAACCTCTTTTTATGACATTTTCAGTAGATATCCACAAAAAAGTTTTTATTCCCATAGTTTCAGTTGATTTCAATATTGTGTTTGCAAGTTATGCATGATTATGTGTATTACACTGATCCATAGGTCACTTTGTTGAATTGCGTTCTGGTATACCAGAACGTTTGTACATAAACATGTAGCCAGAGGTTTCCATTGGTATAAAAAACATTTTTTGAGAAAAGTGGGGGATGAGGCTGTGGATCATGAAATGCCCCTTTAATATAACAGTATCATGCTAGCAAACACCCAATTGTGCAATAAGCTTGCAGCAATTCAGTGGTGGCAAATATAACCAATGATCAAGCTGACTTAAAGGCCCATTCAGTGATTTGCTCATCCGGACGATCATAAAAATCATCAAAATTCAGATTTTGGTATCTTTGTCATTGTCATAGATGTGCTAACACAGCCTGCGAGTGGTTCAGCCGAAAGCCGTGTATTTAAGACAAAATAAGACATTTTACACAAATCTGTAATTTAGATACTGACAGTATCTTAATTAGCTACATGTATTTGAATGGGGCTTCAACTTCGCCAGAGCTGCTGTTTTCTTAGTTTTCTGCCAAATTTGTCATTTCAAAAATACCAAATGACAATTTGAATGACTTATCCTTCACTTTTAAGCAATTTATAAACAATTTTAATTATTTTACACTTGGGCTGGGATCACTGAATGGGTCTTTAAATTCAGCTGATAGCGATTTGACACTGGACTTGCTAGAAACTGTATTGCCTAGCCAGTTTTGTGATAGAGTGAGCGAAAAATGTCATCAAAATACACTACGCTGGTAGTGGCTGCTAAGTATGATACAAACTTCTTGAATGATTTTTATCTCTAAACCACAAATTTGTCTGAATGTGGTAGTATAAGTTCACCCATATAGGTCATTTTGATAGTGTGACAACGGTAGTGTTTGTGGGTTGTAACCCCAGACAAACAAGAACCTAGACCTATGACTTTGGTTCGCGTAGTGAAGTCAACACTGCTTAGCAACAACTTTGACAAGGACGCATACCCGGACGCAAGCAAGCAGATATATTCGCGTCTACGGAACATGTCGCATTTGATGCGGGCGATAACGGCGCAGCAATCACGCAAACGAACGCATCAGACATGTATGCGATATTCTCCGCGCCTAGTAACCCGTCAATCCGTCAATATCACCTTGGATACGGGGCTTCACCTCCCGCTGTGGTAAGGGATGGGCAGTAATAGGTCTAGGTGGTATGTCTATGGTTGTAACGTTATAAGCAAAATATCTAATTCTCGATCATGATAGGATGCACCTTCTGCTGTTTCTGTAATGTTTCGTCGAATAACACAATTGCGCGACCTACATGACTGAACCTCGACCTTTCTTAACGACGACCATATTCAAAGGCTGTGATTGGTCGATTCTCAAAACCTTGCTCTGTAAGCGTGTGGTCTTTATGTAGTGCGCTTGACGCAAATATCTATGCATACCCAAGTTGACTCTCATGATCGAGAATTTTGCCTATAGTGCAGGTTAACTGTGAGCTAACACAAATTAAATGCCTCCACAAGCAGTTTTCATTCAAATTGAAATAAAACAAGTAAGCTGTTTCTGATTTATTACAAGCATTTTAATAATTGTAATTGACTAACAAAGGCTTTGTCTTCCATTATGAATGTTGTGTACATAGGGCTTGCTGTACTCCACAGCTGATTGTATCAAGACTCCAGTAGATTTAGCACGTCTATGGATGCATGAGTCAGAGCGTGTCTATGGAGACAAACTGATTGAGGAGAAAGACACTGAGACATTCAACAAGATGGTCGTGGACTTTGCTAAGAAGTCATTTGAAGTAAGTATATTATTTTTTTTACATTTATAGTACACCTTTTCCAATGGCTTCAAAGTAAGTATGTTTTTTTTTACGTTTATAGTACGCCTTTTCCAATGGCTTCAAAGTGCAAAAAAGCAACATCAAAAATGATCAAATACAGAAAACAAAACCAACAATATTATGGAAAAAGATATGTCTTTGATATGTATTTGAATGATTCCAGAGTAGCAGCATTCCTGATATGAACTGGTAAGGTGTTCCACAAATATGGAACTGCCACTGAAAAGGCTCTATCCCCAGCACCCTTCTTGGAAAGAGGCACCAAGAAGGAAATACTATCTGCCGAGCAAGTCTTCATTGCCCTCTGGGATGATCTTTTCACAGTGAGGCAGTTACTTATATACTGAGGAGAGAGCCCATTCAGGGACTTAAACACATAAAGCAACATCGTATACACAATCCCCTTACTGACATTGAGCCTATGAAGTTGACTCAAGAGAAAAGAGGGTGTACAGGCATTACCATGATCAGAACTGGCTGCAAGGTCTTTGTCATTCACTGCATCTGCCCCACAATGCAGTAATAGATAGAGTTAAGGCTCTGAGTGAGTCCCGGGAATTCGAGTCCCGCCCGATAATCCTATTACCCGGGCAGGAAATTCCCTGCCCGGGTACCCAAAATTAAAAAAAAAAAAAAAAAAAAAAAATTTAATTTTTTTTTCAAAGTTTTTTTTTCGGTTTTGTAGTGTCTCTGGTCCTAGACCTAAATGCTAGGATCATGGTTGACCTAAAAAAAAAAAATTTTTTAAATTGAATTTTGCACATTGTTTTGTGTTCATTTAATTTTAGGTCAATTGATAGCATTTAGGTCTAGGTCCAGAGACACTACAAAACCGAAAAAAAACTTTGAAAAACAAAATTTAAAATTTTTTTTTTTTTTTGCAATTTTTTTTTTTGTTGCAATTTCGGTACCGCTTTCGAAAAAAAAAGTTCGGTACCGGGAGCCCGAAAATGAGAGCCTTAGATAGAGTGGATAATAAATTTTTTTTAATTTTGCCTCCATTGGAAATTGAACCAAGGACCTTTTGCATCAGAGTAAAAGATCTTAACCGCTGGGCCATGTTGCTCTCCACGCTCTATCTATACTTATCTACAGCAATTATGTGTCAGTTCAGCAGTTTACACTCAGCGCCACACTGCCTTATCTCCTTTTTGGCAAAATTAGATTTTTGATACCAAAATATTCAGAAAAAAAAACCAGTGATAACAAAGACCAATAAAGCCACAGACCAGTGAAACATAGCCTTATCTCCAACAGGCCTAAGTTACTAGTGCAATAATTCGGACATGCAGCAAAATGACCAACGTGAGAAAATGAGGTAGTATTTTCACTGAGCCCTCAACATGTTTGTTGAATAATATGTGGTGATGACCAGGACCGGTTAATGGTGCATGTACAGTTAGTGGCCAATGGTCACAATTTGAATGAAAAAGTGTTATTACCCATTTGAAAACCAGATATGCTGGTAGTCATAATCTTCAACAGATTGATATGATTGTAATTATATGCAACTTCATGTTAAATATATTTGGGTGTATGGTGTTTGACAAAGACTGCAGCTTCATGTAATGATGTAGAAAATGTATTAGTGTTGAACTGGATAAATTTTTGCAATCGCACAAAATATAGGGACAATATTTTGTGTATTCCTGCATAAAACTATTAGATATGCCATACCTAGATTTAATGATATGTAAGATTAAGCTGGTATGATGCATCTCTCAATGGGCTAATCAAGTTTAAATCCATACACCCCCTATGGAAGACATGACCTTCATCTTTTATATAGGGAGTGTCAAATTCAAATGGGATTACCTTGAATGGGTGATTCCATCTGAAATCTGCACCCATGTGTGGGAGATTAAGGTCATGTCTTCCATAGGGGTGTATGGATTTCAACTGGAATAGCACAGTGCAATAGTATATTATGGCATTAGATGAATGCATTGCATCAAACTGCACATTTTGCAAAAATAATAATATGAGCTACCGTACTGGAAATAGTTGGCTAACAAGTACTTCACTTTCAAATTGTGTGTGTTTTGCACTACAGGACCTGGATGAAGCTGCCCTGACTGCAAAGCCTAACATCTTCTGTCACTTTGCCACTGGTATCGGTGATCCCAAATACATGCCCTGCAATGAAGGCTGGGGCGAGCTTAACAAACTGCTTACAGAGGCCTTGGATAGCTACAATGAAATCAATGCTGTCATGAATCTGGTACTGTTTGAAGCCGCTATGGAACATGTGTAAGTTGTTAACTGATTTTTTGTGTTATGATAGCGTTAGCAAGACTAGAATAATTGCTGCCATTCCAAGAGGTTAGGATTAGGGTTATGTTTTGAGGGTTAGGATTAGGGTCATTGTTAGGGTTAGGATTAAGAGATCAGGGTTAGGATTAAGAGATCAGGGTTTAAGATCATGGTTTTGGTGGTATTATATGTTGCTCCATTATGATTCATTCAATCTGTAATGTCAAGTTGTTCAATCAATCTTTATTGACAAAGCAAGCAAAGTACATACAAACACACAAGCAGCCCAAGGTTGTGCACCAATGCCCAGGTCATGTACCATGGTTAGTAAAGCTGACCTGGAGTTCGGTGCAGGGATGCACGCAAGACAACAAATACCTATCATAATGAATACAAATGCCTAACAAAGCTTTAAACAAGAATGCAAGAGACAAATGAACAGCAAAACATGTTAAAGCTTGAGATAAGGTTGACCAGAGGATCATGTCCTATGTCGGTTCATGACATGCATTCTAGATAGTGGAAAGGATAACAAGTTTGCTTTGGTCCTTGAGTGATCTGGGACAACGGAGAAGATGGAAATCCTTTTGATAGTACCAGGTGTAACTAAACCATGTGACCCGATTTCTATTACTCTTTATAAAATAGAATATGGCATCATTATGCATTTCAGAGCAGGCACCTCAGATTCTGTATTTTTGTTTGAAAAAAAAACATCTATGATTTCAAATGAAAAGGGGGAAAATCAAGATATATTTGAATAATTTTGTCATCTCCCAACATTGATCTAAAAGAGTGAAAGTATCATTTGATACAACGAGTAAAGTTATTCTGTATTTTGTTCCATTGCATTCACCCAGCTTATTATACCTTGTTTATAACCCAATTTTTGAATGGGCCCAAATATCTCCATTTTGATGTCATGGAACAAAGAGGCAGAAATATCTTTCAAAATATTCTAAATTTTTCAATGTTCTCATTAAAAGAAAAAAAATTGTTTACCGGGGTGTGTTGTTTTACAGGAAATGGTGTGTGATTAACGATATGCTCGAACATAAAAATAATAATTTGCTGTTGTTTATTCCAGTTGTCGCATCAATCGTATTCTAGAATCACCTCGCGGTAATGCCCTGCTGGTAGGTGTTGGTGGTAGCGGTAAACAGAGTCTATCCAGATTAGCCGCCTATATCAGCAGTTTAGAAGTCTTCCAAGTCACACTCAGGAAGGGATATGGTATACCAGATCTGAAGGTGAATATAGAATTTAGGTTGATGGCGCTGGCATGGTATTTTGTATTTGAGTTCAACAGTCTTGAATGCCGGACCAAGTATTGATTGATCAGTGGTTTATCTGGGAAAAAGGTCCATACCTTTATTGCTGGCTTTGTTATGTACAACATATAGACAGAAGAGGGTTGTTTCTGTTTTGCTAGAAAAAATATAAATTTGTTTTGTGACCACTTGTTTCCCTTGTTTTCTTAAACAGCTTGATCTTGCCAGCACATGCTTGAAGGCTGGTCTGAAAAACATTGGTACCATGTTCCTGATGACTGACGCTACAGGTGTCCGACGAGAAATTCCTGGTGCTCATCAACGATCTGCTCGCATCTGGAGAAATTCCTGATCTGTTTGCAGATGATGAAGTGGAAAATATTATATCAGGGGTCAGAAATGAGGTCAAAGGTCAGGGATTGGAAGACACCAGGGAGAATTGCTGGAAATTCTTTATTGACAGGCTGAGGCGACAGTTGAAGGTGGATGCGGTAGTTTATTGTTGCATTTCTGCATACGGATGAATACCAGATTGGGGTATTGCAGGTCAAATCCATACATCCCTATGGAAGACATGGAGTGTGAATTTCAAATGGGATTACCTGAATAGGTGACTCCATTTGAAATCTACACCCCCTGTGTTGGAGAATAAGGTCATGTCTTCCATAGGGGGTGGATGGATTTCAACTGGAATAGCCCATGTCTGTGTATAACCTGTGAAGTGCCTTGTGTGATCAGATCACTAAGCACAAATATGGCAAATACAGCTTCACACTCCTAAATTGATGGTGATAACCTCGTACACAACATGATTTTATGATTGATAAAGTTTTGATTCAAACCGAATTGTCCACATGGAAGTTGTTCACTTAGAGAATAAAAGATAGGATTTTGTCTTTTGCCTATCCAATATCGTGTCATAATGGATGGGCTGGCCAATATTTTTATCGTAGTGGATACCGGCTCATTCTTATTCAGTTTTAATGTAATTTTTGCGAGAAAAACTGCCTTTTTCAGAAAAAAAAAAGTTATTTTGTGAGGACATCCCGTTGTTTTAAATGAACAAAACCATCACGAACATCTAAGCCGCTTGAATCGCGTTCTTAGTTCTCGCGCGTGTATTACGCGAACGCATTATCGCACGATCATTGAGGAGCAACAAGCGTGCCGCCGTTTCGTGGCGGCGCGTGCCCTGACTAATAACACTATCAACTATTGTGAGATATTATACACCAGAAAACCAATCAAATTACGTGAATTCTTTACAAGACGCACCCATTGAATAAGAATGTTACTTCAAACCTTACAACAAAGTTTGATCAATATATTAATTAGATTAGGGGTTCATTAGTAGAAATAAGAGCATGATCGACTGTTTTATGCCTGAGACAGAGCCATGGGCAAAATCAATGATCATTACCTGAATTCTATTAATGAACCATTGGTCATACATTTGCCAACATTCTATGTTGGTGCCAGGCATTAACATTGTTAATACCCAACTCTCGGCCGTCTGTGTGGATGTTTGAACAAACTTGAGCAAAACCATTTGAAATAAGCACATCTCTGTGTTCAATAACTGAGTATAATATAAACAAAAAATGTTCCTTTTTCCACAGGTTGTTTTGTGTTTCTCGCCTGTCGGTGTGACTCTTCGTGTACGTAGCCGTAAATTCCCAGCTGTAGTCAACTGTACCAGTATTGATTGGTTCCACGAGTGGCCACAAGAAGCTCTAATTTCTGTCAGCAAACGGTTCTTGGATTCAAATGAACTGCTTCCTGTAAGTTCAATAAAGCTGTAGGGGCACACTAAGCTAGACCACCTATTTAAATAGTGGACCTTACATCCACTGGTTACGGCTTATGTTATAATATCAGGAACCCTTAAATTGAGGGCAGCCTAGATGAAAGTGGTAGTAATAAATGGCCATGAGAAAAGGTACAGCCATATCATAATTTTTCTGGTTGTTAAAGAAGATAAATGGAAAGAAGCAATATTTGAACAAACACTACATTTTGTAAACATTTCTGTACATAACTTGGACTGACTGATTTTAAGACTAAGTTGTTTGTGCTCATATAAATTTTGCTTGTTTTGTGAAATGTTTAACACAGAATGACCTAAAAGGCTCCGTCGCTGAGTTCCTGTCTTATGTGCACACCAGTGTAAATGAGACCAGCAAAGCTTATCTGACCAATGAGAGGAGATATAACTACACCACACCCAAGAGTTTCCTGGAGCAGATCGTTCTCTATCAAAATCTGCTGAAGGTCAAGAGTTCAGAGTTGACTGCCAAGATGCAACGTCTAGAGAATGGTCTGACCAAGCTGCAGAGTACTGCCCAACAGGTGAGTTAGTTGTTTGCAGTTCATATTTGCGGGAAGGTTTTTTTAAACTACAGTTGCTGTAAAGCATCCGAGTCCCTTTGTGCAATATTTGCAAAAGTAATTTACATATGTCACTGTAAATCAGTCATTGTATAAAGCTGAGATTGTACTCAATGTTTATAGCAAAGGGAATCACACGCATGCTCACTGTGCATGTGTGGGATTCAATTTTCTGAAAAAGCGATCAAGTATAAATTCAGCTTTAGAAATGATGGACGAATGCTTGTTCTCAAGCGGATTCTCAAGTGACCTGACACAAACTGTATTAGTTCATTCAAGCATTCTTTTGTATTGATTTGTTCAAGAATTCCATCCCATATTTTGAATGGAAAGTGCCTCTGGCCTTAGTAAAAGTGAAACGGTTATGTTTTCTTCTTTTTTCAATAATTTTTTAATGAAATATTATTATGGCTTAAAAAAAGTTCAGTAAAGCAAATATCTTCATTAGATATCACTCTTGTAGCAGGGATGAAATTCTTCCTCTGATTTAGAGGAATTCCTCCTTTTTAAATTTTTCTTCCCTGTACAAAAGTATAAGAGATTAATTAATTTTCCCCCTTTTTGGTGCTTTTCCTCTTTTTTTTTATTTGAACCTCTTTCTCATGCTTGTAGGTGGATGACTTGAAAGCCAAGCTTGCTTCTCAAGAAGAGGAGTTGAAAATCAAGAATGAAGATGCAGATAAACTCATCCAGAAGGTTGGCGTGGAAACGGAGAAAGTCAGCAAGGAGAAAGAGTTTGCAGATGGAGAAGAAAAGAAAGTTACCAAGATTAATGAAGAGGTGTCCAAGAAGCAGCAGGATTGTGAGAGGGATTTGGCCAAAGCTGAACCTGCTCTTCTTGCTGCACAGGCAGCTTTGAATACCTTGAACAAGGTAAGGGCATTATTTTATTTTAGACCTGGCACGTACTGCGAGCTCGTTTGTGTATTATTATAGAACGTGCTACATACTTGCACTTCAACAACATGTTTGCTTCTGTCTACCGTGTGATACAAAGCATGCAGAAACCAATGAAATTCAGTGCTGACAATCAAGCCACAGCCACTGACTAAAAATGTGTGATTTCGGATCCACTATTTTGAGTAGTGGATACTTGTGCATATTTATTCTCATTCTTTAGTCAGTTAAATATCATATTACCTAAACCCTGTTCATCAAAAATTAAGTAACAGTCTCTTTATTCTGAATGAACTTGTTTATTTACCATTTTAGTTTTGCTTATTGCAGTCTTTTGCTTACTGTGATCTTGTTTGTGCATTACACTCTACAACACGCTACATGAGCGTGCCTTGACAAGCGTGTTCCGCTACAATGTGGCCGATGCCATCCACCGTGTGGTAGACGACATCCTAGAACCAATGAAATTTAAAGCTTACACTCTAAACCATAGTCACTGACTAAGAATCTCAGATCACCTTTTTGCACATTTGCACGAGTCACCTTTAAGTATTGGCCTGCCCTACAACTGTCAATCACCAGTGTCGGAATTAAGGGTAGAAACTCAGCGGTAAAAATGTAAGAACAAATCTTGTGTTAACATTTTGTATTTCTATTCTTTGGTAAACCATTAACTTTGACATGTCATATATATATTTGAATCTATAGGGTAACCTGACTGAATTGAAAGCCTTCGGCTCACCCCCTGCTGCTGTTGTCATGGTTACAAGTGCTGTCATGTGTCTGATGGCTCCAGGAGGCAAAGTTCCTAAAGATAAGAGTTGGAAGGCTGCCAAGGTCATGATGGCAAAGGTAGGTTGCAATATTGACTAGATATGGCTCCAGGAGGCAAAGTTCTTAAAGATAAGAGTTGGAAGGCTGCCAAGGTCATGATGGCAAAGGTAGGTTGCAATATTGACTAGATATGGCTCCAGGAGGTAAAGTTCCTAAAGATAAGAGTTGGAAGGCTGCCAAGGTCATGATGGCAAAGGTAGGTTGCAATATTGACTAGATATGGCTCCAGGAGGTAAAGTTCCTAAAGATAAGAGTTGGAAGGCTGCCAAGGTCATGATGGCAAAGGTAGGTTGCAATATTGACTAGATATGGCTCCAGGAGGTAAAGTTCCTAAAGATAAGAGTTGGAAGGCTGCCAAGGTCATGATGGCAAAGGTAGGTTGCAATATTGACTAGATATGGCTCCAGGAGGTAAAGTTCCTAAAGATAAGAGTTGGAAGGCTGCCAAGGTCATGATGGCAAAGGTAGGTTGCAATATTGACTAGATATGGCTCCAGGAGGTAAAGTTCCTAAAGATAAGAGTTGGAAGGCTGCCAAGGTCATGATGGCAAAGGTAGGTTGCAATAATGACTAGATATGGCTCCAGGAGGTAAAGTTCCTAAAGATAAGAGTTGGAAGGCTGCCAAGGTCATGATGGCAAAGGTAGGTTGCAATATTGACTAGATATGGCTCCAGGAGGTAAAGTTCCTAAAGATAAGAGTTGGAAGGCTGCCAAGGTCATGATGGCAAAGGTAGGTTCGAATATTAAAATGTGTATGTAGGGTCTCCATTAAATTAATATTTGCATGAAAATTATTCAACTTGAAATATCTGAATGTGTATTGAAATTTAAACTATATGATTAGTAACATTGCTTGTGCAAATTATAAAATAATTATTTATAGAACAAATTTGTGCGAAAAATTATTCAATTCAAAATCTCTGAATGGCTCTTCAAGGTTGTTATTTATATATTGCTTTCCAAATCTTGCCCTAGGTTGACGCCTTCTTGGATGCTTTAATCAATTACGACAAAGAACACATCCACGAGAGCTGCCTGAAAGCCATCAAGCCGTTCCTTGCCGATTCCGAATTTGAACCAGAGAACATCAAAAGCAAATCGTTGGCTGCTGCTGGTCTGTGTGCCTGGGCAATCAACATTGTCATGTTCTATGAAGTGTACTGCGATGTGGAACCCAAGCGTATTACTTTGCAGAAAGCTAACGATGAGTTGGCTGCCGCCCAGGAGAAATTATCTGTCATCAAAGCCAGGATTGCTGTAAGTGGATTATTATCATAATTATGTAATGTGGAAAATGTTGGCAGAGTTACTTATGGTATGCAGGCATAGTCGTAAAACTCTTTCAATCATTTGAACTTTCTTTTACTCATGTACATCATATACCAGTATTTCCATATTCATTCTATTAACTGCCCAGGGCGCTTAACAAAGTCATTTTGGATGGGTGCTTACTTTTTATATTGTTTACATAATTACATATGTAAAAAATGGCCCAGAATATGGACTTTGTGTGTTGATGGCTCTGTGTTTGATACACGAGTAGTTGCATGCATGAATCATGCACATAATAATAGAAGATCATGTGTAGTAAAGTTGCTGGGTGGGCACTTATAGGGGTATGGGTGGTTAATGGAACAAAAATACGGTACATGTATTTAGTTTGAGCATGGATGACAAAGTTGCCCAATTTTGCCAAAAATCATGTTTTTTTAAAAGAAAAATGATGCTAAATAGTTCTCAATGTTACTTTTGACCATCCAAATGAAAGAGTCTTTTATTTGTGATGGTGGGACTTGTATTTACAAAAATATCAACAATTTCCAATTTATACAAAGTGGGACTTTGATGTGGAATTAACCTCTACTCCTTTTGAAACTGACTGTGAGGTAAATGTTATGGCTCTCTGTACATGTGACTGACAGCTTGACGTTCCCTCCAAAGGACGGGAGTACTCTCACCATCTCATGGTTCATTTGCCCAATTCTAAATATACCATGGGGAGAGCAGAAATCTGAATTCAATCTACAGATGTTGCCAATTAAAGTCAGGCTTTGCAAAGAAGTTGGAGTACCAATTGACCTTTTTGGTAAATCCCATAAGCCTTTGCGAGTACACTTGAAATGTCATCATTTGATGTCATGCCGTTCTGCACCGACGTGCACATCGTTTAGCGAACGTCGTTACTGCGCATTGCAAATCGGCGTGACGTCAAATGACGAGTTCTCAGGTGTACTCGCAAAGGCTTATGGGATTTACCAAAAGGTCAATTTGTATCTGTATTTCTAACCATGCAGGAATTGGATGCTAACTTAGCCGAATTGACAGCGGACTTTGAAACAGCTACAGCTGCTAAGTTGAAATGTCAACAAGAAGCTGAATCCACTCAGAAAACCATCACCCTTGCCAATAGGCTTGTGGGGGGACTGGCTTCTGAGAATGTACGTTGGGGAGAAGCAGTAGCGGCATTCAAGGAACAAGAGAAGATGTTGCGTAAGTATAGCTGTAATTTTAGCACAATTTGATCTTTTAAGGTTAGGAGAACATTGGATGAAGTTTTGTAACTAGCTTCAATTATTCTAGTATTTTTTTAGCATACCAAACCACTGTAGGATATTCAGTGGGTGGAGGGGCAGGCTTTTACAGAGCAGTCGGAGATGCAACTTTTCAGGAAATTTCTGAAATTCAGGAAAGAATATATATTTCAGGAAATCATTTCTAATTGAAAGCACTTAAAATTTTGCATTTGTCATTTTTGAATAAAGCAGTTTTGAGTACACTACAAATACAATTGTCTTAAAATAGTTAATTGTGGCAGCTCCCTCCCCCACCCACAAACTGAGGTGTTTTCCACTGCTCCTGCTGAATAATCGGATACCAGAGGGATTTTCAGGGTATGGACAAACAACTTTGTTACATTCCTGAACATACACATACACATGTATGTAAATGGTAGAGTATTCTAAAAGATAACCAATTATTGAATGTACTGCAGTATACCTCCCGAGACAAGCGATTTGCAATATTTTGTTTTCTTTCTTTTCATTTTTCAGCTGGTGATGTGCTGTTGATCACAGCATTTGTGTCCTATGTCGGCTCCTTCACAAAGACCTACAGATTAGATTTGATGGACAACATGTGGCTACCATTCATGAAAGGCCAAAAGGTAAAATTATACTAAGTAAATATTTTGACACTTGGTATTTATGACTGATTTAATCATGCATGGTTCTGAATGTTTTTGGATGATAGGTCAAATCAGCAAAAAGTCACCCAATTTTTGGCCTCACAAGAACATGTGTTGTGTGGGGCTTATGTTATTGGGCAGATGGTTAACTGTCCGGTACTCTCGCTGGGCGGGAGGAAGCAAAATCCACTGTGCAGCCTACACGCAGTGACCAATTAACTTCAAATTTGGTAGGGTGTTAGAGTATGATCACCTCTGTGTGGTATAGTGTGTGTCATGTTATTTGCTTATTTATGAATTTTACTGACATCATTTGCATATTCTTTGTATTTACAAGCCTTTGTTCTTTACAAACCATTGTTGTGGAGCCACCGTAATAATTACAAACCACATAATTCTTGTTTTCTTAATCATCAGTTTTTAATTGGGCTCCTAAATCACTGGTTTTACCTTGAATGCCAGCATTTATTTATTTATTTGTTTGTTTGTTTGTTTGAACAAGAACTTGATGATATTCAGAGTTAAAAAAGGCACAGATCTATGTGAAGAAGTGTAATCTTCCCCTTGACGTGATTAATCTGTCATCTATTTCTATTCTATTTATTTCCCAGGTACCCGTTCCTTCAACAGAAGGCCTAGATCCTCTGACCATGCTGACTGATGATGCCACCATAGCAGGATGGAATAACGAAGGTTTGCCGAGCGATCGCATGTCAACAGAAAACGCCACCATCCTCAGCAACTGTGAGCGTTGGCCTCTTATGATTGATCCACAGCTTCAAGGTGTAAAATGGATCAAATCCAAGTATGGGAAACTCTGTGTGTGGTGCGTATTGGACAGAGAGGCTATTTGGATACCATTGAAAGAGCTATCTCCAATGGTGATACTGTGTTGATTGAGAATATGGAGGAATCTGTTGATCCTGTGCTAGACCCAGTGCTGGGAAGAAATACCATTAAAAAGGGCAGGTATGTAACTCTACAGAAGCTCTTTTTTACCAAAAAAGCAAAATCATTTTTATGCAAGATACATTATGTACACATTGCTAACTGTGGGTGGGTTGGGGTATGTACTTGTAGAGGTGTGTGTAAAAATCAGGTTGGTCATTAGCATCTTCTCCGCTAAGAACCAGAAACATGTTAATGTATGTACAAGATGATTTGTTAGGAACTGCGCAATAATTGTCTCTCCTTCTGAGCATATAGGAACTGCGCAATAATTGTCTCTCCTTCTGAGCATATATTTCAAATTGGCCTGCCAAAAAATGCTTGCCCTCCCCAGCATGGAAACAAAACTTTGCCCCACTCAAGGTGCTCCATAAATATTTGTCAAGAATTTCTTGCCCCCCTTTTTTGACTTGCAAAAAATCTCTTGCTCCTTTTTTGACCTGCCAAAATTGCCCCCCCCTGCCCTTTTGTCATGCCAAAATTTGCTTGCCCCTCATTTTGTTCAGGGGGCAGATAATTATTGCATAGCCTCTTAAAAGTCTTGACTATTTAAAGCCACAATGTACAATTTTCATCCAATTTTAATTTGGTTATTCTTTGCTCAAAATGCTGAAATAATATTAGTGATAACTGTTAGGAAAGGTTGTGGAACATTTGGATTAATTAATTTTGAGCATTGTCTAGACACTCAAGGTTACTCGTAGATTGTGGATCAAGATAAATTAATCAGCCTCAATGACACATTTTTCCCCTTCAAAATTAAAAATCCATATTACTATGTTGTCCTTCACAGATACATCAAGATCGGTGACAAGGAAGTGGAGTACAACCCTGAATTCCGTCTCATCCTTCACACAAAGTTGGCCAATCCTCATTACTTCTAAGTAAAATAATCCATATTACAATGTTGTCCTTCACAGATACATCAAGATTGGTGACAAGGAAGTGGAATACAATCCTGAATTCCGTCTCATCCTTCACACCAAGTTGGCCAATCCTCATTACAAACCTGAGATGCAGGCACAGACCACTCTCATCAATTTCACTGTCACAAGAGATGGTTTGGAAGATCAGTTGTTAGCTACTGTGGTAGCCCAGGAAAGGCCTGATCTGGAGAAGCTTAAGGTATGATGTCATTTATTTATGTCAATTACCTAGCCAATCTGGCAGAAAGAATGATTCTAAACAATTAGGTCATGCACACTAATATGTTGTCCGGCCACAGAATTAATCAGGAGAACCAGGACTCCCTGTACCACCACATGCATGCAATAGCATGGTCAGTTATGGGGACAAATTTAGGGGTAATTCAGGTCCTTGCCAACAGTATGTAGAAACTAACAAAAACAATTCTGTGTGAAAAGCACACTATAACACATTGCGCCGCTCCTTAGACGCAGTCAGTGTGTCGTGTCATGAAGCGTGTCTAGTATCGCCCACAAGCACTGATTAGTTTCAGGGACATTTCAAGCAAAAAATACAAATACCTCCAGTTTTTGCCCCATGTGTGTATCAAAATGGCGGTCAAGTAACCGATTCTCTGGTTTTAATGGGTACAGCAGAAAACACCATTGCTCATCTGATCCACTTTCCCGGGAGATGGGTTTCTGGTGATGTTTAAGACTCATTTCCAGTCTTTAGAAGCAGATCATATACGTGGCTAAAGACATAATTTCCTTAGCCACATATATGATCCGCCTCTAAAGACTGGAAATGAGTCTTAAACATCACCGGAAACCCATCTCCCAGGAAAGTTGGTCAGATTACCATATCAGTCATACCTGATAAAGTCCTCCGATGTGAAGGACAAAATATTGTAGTGAATAAAAAGTCACTTGGTTTGTCAAGCTAAAATGTCTTTTTGTTTAGGATGATATTGTTTGTAGACCTAATTGTCATCAAGTTTATTGTCTTTGTTTTTCAGCTTGATCTGACTAAACAACAAAATGACTTCAAGATTATCCTCAAAGAACTGGAGGACAACCTCCTCTCACGTCTGTCTTCAGCAGAAGGCAACTTCCTGGGAGACACCGCACTGGTTGAAAACCTGGAGACTACCAAGCGTACTGCTGCAGAGATTGAGGTCAAAGTTGAAGAGGCAAAGATCACAGAGGTCAAGATCAATGATGCACGTGAGCTGTATCGTGCGGCTGCAGCAAGAGCTTCTTTACTATACTTCATTCTCAATGACTTGAACAAGATTAATCCTATCTACCAGTTCTCACTCAAGGTTAGTAAATACTTGAGATTTTCATCATGGGTGTGTCTTCTATTTACAATACTAACAATTGTACAAGATTAATCCTATCTACCAGTTCTCACTTAAGGTTAGTAAATACTTGAGATTTTCATCATGGGTGTGTCTTCAATTTACAACACTAACAATTGAACAAGATTAATCCTATCTACCAGTTCTCACTCAAGGTTAGTAAATACTTGAGATTTTCATCATGGGTGTGTCTTCTATTTACAACACTAACAATTGTACAAGATTAATCCTATCTACCAGTTCTCACTCAAGGTTAGTAAATACTTGAGATTTTCATCATGGGTGTGTCTAACAATAGGCTGTTCCATTTAAAATCCACACTACCCCTGTGGAAGATTTTGGAAATATCTTCCACAGGTGGAGTATGAATTTCAAATAGAATTGACATTAGCAGCTCCATTTGAAACTCACTCTCCCTCAGTGGAAGATTCAGGTTGAATCTTTCTCAGAGGTTGTATGAAATTCAAATGAAGCTGCCTAATGTATTCATTCCATTTGAAATTCATACTCCCCCATGGCAGATTTTTTCCAAAATCTTATACAGGGGTAGTGTGGATTTTAAATGGAATAGCCCAATGTACTTCTTTTTGACATGGTTAAGGTTAACTTTTCAATTTTACTCACACTTGGAGATTAAAACAATATTACTGTTTTTTGCCATTAACTGTAGGGTACATACTTTAGCAAAGGAAAATATCTCCCTCTCAACTTTGTTCTATAACCGTTAAGGTATAGGACATTTTTGTTTTTGCTATAGCCCCCGAATGAATTGTATTTAATTATGTTCGTACTCACTCAGGTAGCATTGTGTGTGAATTTTTGGCCCCCACACATGTGTGGGGATTATGTTTTTGTCCAGATGGTTCTTTGTTTGGTTGTTCAATTGTTTGTTTGTCCGGGCGGAAACAAAACCATCAATCCACTCTGCAGCTCCAACGCAACAACTGATCAACTTTAAACTTGGTCTGGTGATAGGATATGGTGGCCTGATATGCTGTATAGTTTTGTGTCATGTTATTTGCATATTTATGAATATCTATCTGTGTGCTTATTTGTATATTTTGCCTACATTTTCATTTATCCACTCTGTAGCTTAAACACAATAACCGATCAACTTCATTATTATGTTTTCAGGGTTATTAGGAGTTAAGAAAACCTAATAATGATAATATTGGATGGCTTATTTAGCATGATACCATAACATATCGGATTAAATCATACAAATATCGAACTCGCTGTTGGCTCGTCCGATATTTTTATGACTCATCCGATATGTTATGGTATCATGCTCAGCCATCCAATATTGGTGGCCTGATGTGCTTTATAGTTTTTTTATGTCATTTTATTTGCATTTGGATAGAACTTAGACTGGTCAATGCGGCAGTTGAAATGTTTATTGCAAAATCAAAATGAAATTTATTTTCTGTGCTTCGTAAGTGAAATCAATTCTGACGGAGTGACGGTGCATTCATAGTCATGTGTTTGAATAATTGATACTTTGAGCTTTAAAAATTTACCAGCTAGCCAGGCCTGAAACTAGATTGCAAGTTGGGAAAGTAGCCAGCCCACAGCCAAAAAGTTACAGGCCAATGGCAGGTGGACCGGTGCCATTTCGAACACTGCCGGTACCCATTGATAAACACCTGGGTGGAGAGAGACAATGGGCTATTCCATTTAAAATCCACCCCCCCCATGCAAGATTTTGGAAATATTTTCCACAGGGGGAGTATGTTTTTCAACTGTAATTGGTCAGGGTTAATCATTTTGAAATCCATACTCCCCCTGTATTATGATTTTACCTATATCTTCCACAACTGGAGTGAGTATTTCAAATAGAAGTTACCCAATTGTCTATTCTATTCAAAACTCATACTCCCCCTGTGGATGATATTTCCGAAATCTTCCACAGGGGGAGTGTGGATTTTAAATGGAATAGCCCAATAAGAGGTTATGAGCCTTGTCTAAGGGCACAACACGATAGTACCACCATGTACCGGGGTTAGAACCCGCAACCCTCTCAATTATGAGTAAGAGCCCGCTTGTATGCCACAATGTGCCCTTATACCATACCATAGGTAAAATTGTCAATAATATGCACACCAACTTCTTTTTTCATATTAATCTTATTCTATAGGCATTCAATGTGGTGTTTGCCAAAGCCATAGCAAAGGCCGAGCCTGCAGAAGACATCAAGGAGCGAGTAGCCAATCTAATCGACTTTATCACCTACTCAGTCTTTATCTATACCACAAGGGGCCTCTTTGAGGTGGACAAACTCATCTTTACTACACAAGTGGCCATACAGGTAAGTTGATAAGCAGTCAAAATCAAATCTCAAAGCAGTGCAGAGTAGGTTAGACATACAGTTAGTCTACTCTGAAGTACAAAGTACAGACGCGGACGCACACATTGTGTCGACATTGAAGGCACGCATACCTGCAGCAGAGACGCAGCACTACGCACTGTTAACGCGCTGCATACGCGCGTGTTGTCACTTTGTACTTCAGAGTGGACAAACTGTAGTTATAGATTATAGATTGATTTTTATAGGATTTATTGATTTCATATTGCATAGGCCTATAGAAGAAAAATGTATGAAAAAAAATCTTTTGAAAAATATTATTTATTTCTAAAATTAAAAAAAGAAATGCTGTTTATTGTGCAGTATATGTGGCAATATTTACATGATAGACAGAACCAAGAGATGTAGAATCAAAATGTAAAATATTTTAGTGTTAAAATATTTCTTCTTTGCCATTTTTCCTTTATAGCAGTCAAGTTAGCTCAACCGATAAGGCGTTCGACTATGGTACGAGAAATTGCGGGTTAGAGCGCCTCGTGGAAGATTGAGTAAGCTTGAAATTCCCTTGGACAAGGAACTTACTGCTAATTGTCTCGTTGTAACTCGTACCAAACAAGGGGAGCTGATCCTGGTTGCGAAGATCAATTGTGGAATGTAGGGTGTGTGCTTCTAAGAAACAAAGTCCCTGAGTTGTTGTTAAATGGTTTATGAAATGATGTGGGGCCGTAGTTGTCAGTGACAACTGGTAAAGTGAGCTGAGGCTTGTGGACCAACGTCTAGGCGTTGTGCCTGTACGTAGCGCACTATAAATCACATAAAAGTTAACTTTCTCATCTGGTTTCTTTCTCCTAATCAGGTGATGTTAATGAAGAAAGAGATAAACCCTATCGAGTTGGATTTTTTGCTACGCTTCCCGTCTCAGCCCAATGTCACCAGTCCTGTGGATTTTATTCCCAACTTTTCTTGGGGTGCTATAAAGGTAAGTGTCACATGCCTCCCACTCACTATCTATTATATTGTATGTTGTAAATTGTCACTCAGGGCCCCCTTGGAGATCAGTACCAGTACTGAAGGGGCTACCCTGGTTAAAGAAAGAATAAATAATAAAAAAAATAAAAAAAATATATTTAATGCATAGATTAATCAAAACCTTGGTCCTTTTTTTTCCTTTAAAATAGATTTCATTCTGTTATTTTGTTCTGTTTGTAAAATAAAATGGCACAAAATTTGTTTTTGTTACCAGTCCTTAGCTGCCATGGAGGAGTTCCGTAATCTAGATCGTGACGTGGAGGGCTCGTCCAAACGATGGAAGAAGTTTGTCGAGAGTGAGTGTCCAGAAAAGGAGAAATTCCCTCAGGAATGGAAGAATAAAACTTCACTTCAAAAGCTGTGTATGATGAGAGCATTGAGACCCGACAGAATGACGTATGCCGTGACGTAAGTACCAGTTAATAACCAAATATATATCACACACACTGGCTAACACCACCAAATGTGGTTGTTGTTATAATATATTTTCTTGCCATTTTTGATCTAGTAACACTGTCCAAGATCTGTGGACATCTGTTGCTCTTGTGTATCTGCTGTTACACACAGATTTCTGATGTGTGTATCCTTGTTTGCTGGTATTTACACATCCCCCAAACAAATTGTACCCCTACACACATTGCTAACTATGTCAACACTTTGTCCCTCTCTCTCTCCCTCCCTCGCCAAACCGTAATAGTAGGGACATGGCCAAAATTTGCACAAATTTGGTCTCCAGAACACGCTACCCATAGGTCCTAGAATGTTTTGATGCCACTATTCGATAGAGCGCCCCTATTTGACATACCCTCTCTTTCACCCCGATATACAGTATGCTTCTTTAAAAAGTTGAGTGAGCAAATTCATCCACAAATAGTGGGGATTAGTACTTCTCATCTGCTTTATGAGGGCTTTTTGGATTGTCTCCACTTTTTTAATATGCTCCTATCTCCAAACCCCTCTCCAAAATCACAAATTCCAGTTAAGAAGAAATTCAAAAAAGCAGTATCACACAACTACAGAGAAGAAAAAGCAACCAACAACTAATAAAAGCAGTATGGCATCACCTGCTTGTTTGACCCCTTTCAGGGGTTTTAGGCAGTATAGAACCAGAGCCCTCTCTCTACATGCACGTAAAACGACGAGATAAGCGGGACCCCCACCAATAATAGTCCCCACCATTAAAAACAGCATCTTTATCATTCTCTCACCTACCGTAACTTTGTTACAGCAGCTTTTCACTGATGTCTGGTAATGTTTTTGTTTCAATAGGGCATTCATTGAGGAGAATATGGGCAACAAGTATGTAGAAGGCGGATCTATACCATTTGCCAAATCATTTGAGGAAACCGGTCCTGCTACTCCTGTGTTCTTCATCCTGTCTCCTGGTGTGGATCCACTCAAGGATGTAGAGGCTCTAGGAAAGAAATTAGGCTTCACTTTTGACGACAAGAATTTCCACAATGTGTCTCTGGGACAAGGTCAAGAGATTGTGGCTGAGCAGAGTATGGATTTAGCTGCCAAGGAAGGACACTGGGTCATTCTACAGGTATTTACATTTCCTAGAATATTAATAGTTCTTGTTTTAAACACTCTTTTAAGAATTGGCCATTGAGCCTGGTTTCTATTGTTTTGGAACAATAGAACGTGTTAAACCATAGGTTCTGCCAGTGTTCCTGCAGTCGACCGATGGTCAGGTTTTGAACCTATCCCTTATCACTAGCTTAGTTTGATGAGTGCTCCTTGAGTGTGCTTCAAGAGGTTTCCCATTCTGACAGTATTGCAGTAGTAAGCTAGTAGTAAGCTAGTCACAAAGATAATGAGTTATACATTATGTGTCAAAATGTTGGTGTAGTTTAACAAGAACAGTCGTATGTAAGTTTTGCCGACTGGCACAAAACAGGAATTCTACGTTGGGCTATTCCAGTTGAAACCCATTCAACCCCTATAGAAGACATGACCTTAACCTTCTACACAGGGAGTATGAAGTTCAAATGGGATTACCTGAATTGGGGACTCCATTTGAAATCTATACCCCCCCCCCCTATGTGGGAGATTAAGGTCATGTCTTCCATAGGGGTGTTTGGATTTCAACTGGAATTGCCCATTTTACTTCCCAAGCAGCTACAAAATATATACCAACCAGCTCTAAATTTAAGGCTAGCCACATCACTGGCAGACAAGATGTTAACACCACGTTTCTGTCTCTGTCACTCCATCCAGAACATTCATTTGGTGGCCAAATGGTTGGGTACATTAGAGAAGAAGCTTGAATCAACCGGTATAGGCAGCCATGACGACTACCGTGTGTATATGAGTGCTGAACCTGCTGGCACTCCTGAGAATCACATCATCCCACAGGGTATTCTGGAGTCTTCTATCAAGATCACCAATGAACCTCCAACTGGTAAGGAAAGGGCACATAATAATAAAAAAGACAATGATTGCGGGTTGTGGGTTAGAACCCTGGCGGTACCTAGTACGCTCTCATGGAAAAATTGAGTTAGCTTGAAATTCTCCTGGACAAGGAACTGACTGCTAATTGTCTCATTGTAACCCTGATCCTGGTTATTTGTGGTATGTCTAGGGTGTGTGCTCTTGTAGCAGCAAAGTCCCTGAATTGTTATTAAATGGTTTATGGAATGATGTAGGGCCGTAGTGGTCAGCGACAACCTGTAAAGTATGCTGAGGCTTGTGGATTAATGTCTAGGTGTTGTACCTGTGCGTAGCGTACTATAAATCATGCTTTTAATGAAATAAAACACACAGGAGAGATGATATACAGGAACCAATATGAATATCTGTAATAAATCAGGTAGTTGGAAAGCTTTTGCAAATTTCATTTTTGCAATGCTAATCATGCACTGAGTTACGCTGCATATTCACTTCATTTTTTTCAATCGCAGTAATTAAAATCCAAAAATGAGGAAAAAAATCATAAAATCAGAGATCCATGGTAATAAAAATAGTGTACAGTTACTAAGCTATCGCGTATATCTATGTGTCACTATTTGCTTGTGTATTTACACAATGGCTGTACTTGCACTATACTAAAATGCAGCAAACCTTTGACAAGCGCGACTACCGTGATGTTGCAAATTCGGCGCTAACAACGCGTATGGCGCACAGTTCATTCATAAATTTCCACTCGGCAACAACAGATCGCCTCAGCAGCCAATCAGAGACAAATGCGTGCAACGCAGTAAATACGCAATGTATCCTTACAATACGCGCTCGTCAAAGGTTTACTGCATTTTAGTATAATTTGCTTGTGTATTTGCGATTGACTGCAGTTGCAATACTCCCATTGTTAAGTCTACATTAATTGCATCATAATAAAATGAGAATATAGTAAAGAAAGTGGGTAGAATGTAAACGGAGGAATATCAAAATGAATGAGGAAAGTGGGTGCCATAGGGGAAGCATTGTCGCCATCATTTTACAATTTTACCAAATTATGTATCTTTTGTAATCTCAGTCCAACATAGACAGGTAGAAATGAATATAGCAACTTTTTTCAATTGCTCCTTTTACATTTACATACCGCTGCAAAAATCATCAATTTATTCAATTATATCATTTACGAATCACGAAAGATGGGCGATTGTTAGTTTCAAACGTAATTATGGTTACTATTATTATCTTTTCACAGGTATGTTTGCTAATCTTCACAAGGCATTTAACAACTTTGACCAAGACACGCTTGAGATGTGCGCCCGTGAAGCTGAATTCAAAGCCATCCTGTTCTCTCTGTGCTACTTCCATGCCGTGGTGGCCGAACGACGCAAGTTTGGTCCTCAAGGATGGAACCGTGTGTATCCATTCAATACCGGTGATTTGACCATCTCTTGCAATGTGTTGTATAACTATCTTGAGGCCAACTCCAAGGTGCCATGGGAAGATCTCCGTTACCTGTTTGGTGAGATTATGTACGGAGGTCATATCACTGATGACTGGGATAGACGTCTATGCAGGACTTACTTGGAAGAATACATGCAACCTGATATGGTGAGTGTACTAAATCTGTTTATCAAGCAATGGGTTTGGACTGATTGAGCTCTGCCATCAGATTGACGTTTGACCTTGTTTTCCTTGGTGATGTGATGGGGGAGGGGGATGGTTCAGTGTAGTGGTTCTATCATCGCTTTGCACCACTGAGGTCCCAGGTTTGAGCCCCAGCCATTCCTAGATGACTTAACATGTTTCCAGTCCATTTATTTTTCTTGTTTAAGAAAATGTTTGCTTGTTGCTGGTATTTTGATGAGTTACAAAATGAACATTATAAATGGAAATATTATTTTGTGATGCTTTGCCTTAAATTTTTCCCATAACATTCATGTGTATTATTTTTCACCATTTTCAGCTGGATGGAGAAGTCTACCTAGCACCAGGTTTCGTAGTACCACCAAATTCCGACTATAAAGGCTACCACACATACATAGATGAAATGCTGCCACCAGAAAGCCCATATCTCTACGGTCTACATCCCAATGCTGAGATTGATTTCCTTACCACGACATCAGATAATCTATTCAAGACTGTATTGGAAATGCAGCCAAGAGATACCGGTGCTGGAGCTGCTGGTGGGGCTAGTAGGGAGGAGAAGGTAGGAGCATCTATAACAAATTACCGAGTTGCAAAACTTTTCGTGATAAAAACTCGAACGATGGTGATGCAACTGCAAATTTCACTTTTGCAAACCTAATCATTCACCGAGTTACGCTGCATATTCACCTCATTTTTTTCAATCTTAGTGATTAAAGTCTAAAATGAGCAAAAATACCTTAAAAATATCCAGGGACCTCAACATCAGTTACTATGTCCGCCTAACAACTACATCGCGTCAAACAAAAAATCTTGCGTCTTCGGCGTATCAACACGCCACAATCAAACAAAAAAATGCGTATCATCGCAGTATCAGCACGCTGCCTCTAAAGCAAGTGGGAGTAATAAACACGGGAAAATCAAAATGAGTGAGGAGAGTGTATTGGTGCCATGGGTTGGCGATATTATTGAACAATTGGCGATGCATGGGTGACGATCAAACTTTGCGAACAAATTAATAGCCGTTGTAAATTATTTGTTTGAGCATAGGACCTACCTATACTGACTTAAAAATTGTACTTTTCACTAATTTTTTAGCAGTTGAATAGGAAGAAGTATACTAAAACCATGATACTAGGGACAGATAAGAGGTAGAACCACATGGTAGAACGGATAAGAGGGAGAAGAGGGATGTGCGCTAAAGGGGGAACAGTAGAAAGAATGGGAGGATATGGGACAACACGAGGGGGAGGGGAACAAAGAAGAAGTTGATTAAAATGAATTAAATGAAACGACCGATCAATCGGTAATAAATTGCAATAAAACCTCGGAGGGTGGTGTTGCATTTTTAAAATTGCATTTATTTGCAAACCGCGAAAGACGGGTGACCGCCAGTGTTTATAATTCAAGACCGAATTAAAAAGACTAGTTTGCGTATGACGTCCTGTCAACTGCACCGAAAATGCCGTGCTGCGCAGATCAGTAACCAGTCATGTTGCGCCTTTGCTCTGATGTCAGACGCAAAACTAGTCTTTTTAATTCTGTCTGTGATAATAGTTGTTGGATTTGTTTAGGTTTTATTTTGTGTTCTCCCTTTTTTTCCACTAGTTGAACGTATCAATGTTAAGGTGTTATATATTTTGATTTGTTTGGGTTTACAACCCAGAATAACCATTAAAATCATTAAAAACTCAGCTTTGTTGCAAAGGAAATCTTTTAGTGAAGTAGAGGCAACAATGGTAACACATCAACCGTGTAATTGAGCTGGTAAAATCAATACCCAATTGCCATGATTACCATTTTCTGTGTTTACTAACAGTGTTCGTTTACTAACTGCTCCCGTTTACTCAGCCAATGGGGACCTGTTAGTTTATCCTATATGAGGTCCCGGGTTCGATCCCCAGCGGTGGAAAAATTGCTGGGGTATTGACTTTGAAAAAAAAGTTTGAATTCAATTGACAACATCTGTACAGTGTATTAAATACTCTCCCCATGGTTCATTTAGAATTTGGGAAACAAACCAAGACAGTACTCACCGATTCCTTGAATAGAGTCATACCTATAATACATGTATATCACAGTCAGTTGATATTTCATCAATTAAAAGGATCCATCAAGCATCGCTTGTCGATCAAAAGATCAAACAAATTTGCCTCTATTGCCTAAGTTGAAGAACAAGGTGCATAATATTGTGTGACCCAGTTCTTTTTTACATGATAAATAGGGTTGTGGTGTCGGCAAGTCCTGAATATCCTTGGTAAACAGTGTATGTGTCCATTGTATTATGATCCATGTAACCTTCAAAGCAGTGGGTTACACTGTACCAAAAATACCAAATATGTGACTCCTCGCCACAACTGAGCCCGGATGTCGCCAATCATCATATTTGAGATATTCAACCAAAATATTCTGCTTGAAATTAGCTTTAAAATGATGTATATCATGTCTATAGTACTTGACATTTAAGTAGTGAAAAATCAATAAAACAGTCAATAAATCCTTTCTTTCCTATTGTTTATTGTTAAGTTCGTGGAGCATATCTCAATAGTGGCACTGGCAACATCCGGGCTCAGTTGTGGCGAGGAGTCACATATAACAGTGAATTATTTGGTGGCAAAATTAACGATTTGTAAATGTATTCTGATTTTGTTTTGCAGCTCAAAGGTATACTGGATGAATTTCTTGAGAAGTTACCTGAGGAATTCAACATGATAGAAATAATGGCTAAGGTAGAACCACAAGACAGGACACCTTATGTAGTGGTAGCATTCCAGGAATGTGAACGTATGAATATGCTGTCATCAGAGTTGAGAAGATCTCTCAAGGAGTTGGATCTAGGTCTTAAGGTATGTTGGGTGGGCAATTAAGACTGTAGAATATCTGCCTCCACCTCTTGCCTCCCCTCCAGATTAGGATGAAAGTAGAAAGCAATATTCTCTCTAAAATAATTGGCATTCTTCAGCGTCCAGCAACTAATTTCATATTCTATTACCCCCACGACCCATTATTCAAAATCGCGCACTGTGATTTGTTGGAACGCGTCACGTGACAGACCATTAATTGGCGATAAAGTGTCAAGGGCAACGAACTTTATGTTCTTATATCATCACAGCCTTTGTAAGCGCACAGCACACCTGCTTATGTAGGGAAGAATGGAATGCCAGGGTGTGTTATTGTATGTGCATACCTGCTTATAGGGAGAATGGAATGTTAGGTTGTGTTATTGGAATGTGCATACGCTTTGGCTACGTGTAGGCGCTACACCTTGAGGTAAACAACTTGAAATAGTTGGGCAAAAAATGTGATATTTTCTCTTTAAATCGTACTATTTTGTGGTAATAGAATAGAAATAAAGGGTGCAGCATTATCCTTTACACGCAAATAATGTGTCCTCGGCAGTAAAATCGTTGAAATAATGGGTTCGCTGCGCCTCACCCATTATTTACGCTTTTACTGCCTCGGACACATTATTTTCGTGTAAAGGATCATGCATTACCCTTTATTTCTTAAATCAAACCTCTTGCCTCCATCTCCAGATTAGGATTAAACTAGGAAGCAATATTCCTTCTAAAATAATTGGCGTACATAATTACGTAATCAAACTTTGGGAACTGAAAACTTATTTTTTGGCAAAATTGCGGCTTCTGAACTAGTGAATTGAACTAGGGCCAAATTATAGCTTGTGGAACTAAGAAAATTCAAAATATTTTTCAAATTTGAGCTAAAGAGCTACAATTATTGGCATTTTACTGAAAGTGAAGCCAAGAATTGGAGGATGCCGGAGAGCCCTCTGGGAACATATCTTGAAATGTTGTAACTTTTAATGAACTGTTTTGCATACTAACTCTGTTGTAACAATTTTCTATATTTACCTATCAGGGCGAGTTGACTATCACTACCGACATGGAAGAATTGGGCAATGCACTGTTTTTGAATCAAGTGCCTGAATCCTGGACTAAACGTGCCTATCCTAGTCTCTACCCATTGGCCACATGGTACGGTGATTTACTCAATCGTATCAAGGAACTTGAAAGTTGGACAGCTGATTTTGCCATGCCAAATTCTGTCTGGTTAGGTGGTTTCTTCAATCCTCAGAGTTTCCTTACCGCCATTATGCAGTCCATGGCCCGTAAGAATGAATGGCCATTGGATAAAATGTGTCTGCAATGTGACGTTACCAAAAAGAACAAAGAGGACTTCGGCAGTCCACCTCGTGAAGGTGCGTACATCAACAGTCTGTACATGGAAGGTGCTCGTTGGGACACACAGACCGGTTTGATAGGCGATTCCCGACTGAAAGAACTTGCGCCAATTATGCCTGTTGTATTCATTCGGGCCATTCCGGTTGACAAGGCCGATGTGCGTAATGTATATAATTGTCCAGTGTATAAGACAAAGCAGCGTGGTCCAACATTTGTGTGGACCTTTAATTTGAAGACAAAGGAAAAACCTGCTAAGTGGACTCTGGCAGGTGTTGGGTTACTACTGCAGGTGTAGATAGAATTGAGGGTGTCACAAGAATTATTAACTGGAGTGGGTTATAGAAGAGGAGAGTGATGTTTTAAAAATATCGATGCAGCTTACTTGTTCATAGTTTTATTAATTGACCATATTAGGTATTTCCTGAAATACTTTTCAAAAGAAATCCAAACGTAGACATCATGCTCCATTAGTCAAGTATACGCATTGACGATGTTGCACAGAGTTGACCCACAACATTGTTTAACATAACTGTAAAATGTACTAATGTAACTCTAAATTGCCACTGGCAACTCTAACTCTAAATCAAAGTCTAACATGTAACTTTAAATCGAACTCAAAGTACAACTTTAACTCTAAAATACAACTCTATTTCTAAATCAAACTTTAAAAATGTAACTCTAAAATGCAACTCCAACTCTAAATCAAACTCTAGAATGTAATTCTACATCGAACTTGAAGTACAATACTAACTCTAAAATACAACTCAAACTCTAAAATGTAACTCTAACTCATAAAGAGTAAACGCTCAATGATAATATAGTTTTCAGTTTTCTAGGAATTCTGGGAAATACAAAAATGGTCAATTTGCAAATTGCAATTTAATATATATATTTAAGGGGCTTAAGAAAGAATATCTAAAAGGAAAGGCTAAAAGCAGATAGGCCCCTTACTCACCTTAGGCGAAATGTAGAATGCTTGAAATAAGAAAATTAATGAAATAATGGTAACTATTGGACTTTGGTCTTCATACTATCAAGCTTTACATGATTTGCTGCATGCCTTATCTTAGCCATATATTTATTAGCTTTATGAGCCTCAAGATCCTAATGATCTTGGTGTAGATTTCAATTATTTACTATTTGCGATATATCTTGGCAATATGTATCATACTACCGTAATTGTGCTAGAATTACTCTGCCGTCAACAAATTAATAGATTTAAACTTTGTCTTAATGTCAAATAAAGAATGCAAAATTGTTATATTGCTTCACAATACCTGTAAATGTATATATTATATTCACAATCCATGGTCACTCTTATTAACATTATGCAAATGAATGTTAAAACTGTAATGTAAATTCAAAATTCATATTGACAAGAAGCAGGAATATTGCACAAGAGAAGGGCATGCTTTCTGTTCATAGGACTCGGGACTATATAATCAGTATAGCATTGCAAATGATATTTCATGTTATAATGTAAAGAGGTTAACTCACAACCATTATAAAAGGGGTACCCCTGTAAATTAGGGTACTGTCCCCTTTAAAATATGTGATGTTGAAGTTGTAATGAATGTTTTTAAGAGATTGAAATTTCCATTTTGAATAGTTAATGCATGTACTACAGGAAGTATATCTGTTCATGATAATTGATATGCTGGTCAGCTAAATAGTATATATCACCACATTGTTTTCAGAACATCACACCAGGAACATGCCAAATAACTCCCAAAAATGCCAAATTATTCAGAAACCTGTAGTACGTTTTGTGATTGTATTGAGATGTTTTTGTCCAATTTTGGAGTTTAGTACAGTATAATTGTGGTGCTTTAGACATGTGCTTGTTTTTAAATTTGAAAATGAATCTTAAAATTATAAATTGTAGATAATAAATTGAGAAAAATACTTGTCACTAAACAGGTGTGCAGAGAGATGAAATGAAAACCATTGATTTTTACCAAAAACAAACTTTGTTCTTTCACAATTTGAGAATTTGTTGAAATAGGGTGCAATTAACATAACTTTTTCAGTGTAATGATAGATATTCTATGTATTGGTACTGTGTTATAATAGATGCATGAATCCATCCATATTCCATAGGTGCTTTCGTTTGACAAATCAAAAAATGTGTTGTATTTTAATGATTTGTATGTATAATTAGAATGCTTATAACAATCCGTCCAAAGATTAAGCAATATTCCTAATTATAAATTATCTGTATTATTTTAATTTACTTCCAAATGACACGTCCGTCCAGAGATTTTAATATGTAAAATATTATTATATTTATTATAATACAATAATAATCAAATTTCACCTTGCATTTTAATATTGTAACAAATATTGAGCTTGGAATGAAAAAGGTATACAATTCGTCGTCTGCATCACATACTGACGTATCTCAAAGGCTGCCTTATGTGAATTTTATTATCGTTGTTGTTTTTCATATTGTTATTTTTTATTTCAGCATGCTTTATTTTATGAATGGACATGAGATTGTAATATTGCGATAATACCTCAAAATTATTATAAAAAGTTAATTTGACAGCGTATCTCATCACAATTGAATGACAATAGTAAAAAATCACTCAAAGCAGCCTTTTAAGATACGACGGTATATGGTGCAGATGACAAATTGATCTGTTTGTGGATATTACAGACTTGAGTGTGAGTGTATATGCAGGGGTAGGGGTGCATTTATTTTCATCAAAAACGTGGACCCACCTATGACATTTCACTCAAATACGGACCCAAGGCAACTGTGGACATCCAAGGTCGTAAGAGAGCGGTAGAGGGTGCTAGATGCCATTTTAAGTACCCCTTTGTAGGTGTAATATCGGGTCCACAATTTGGAGGTTATCACAAAAGTCCACACTTTCAATAGTGAAATGTCAGTGCATAGAGGTCCACGGTTACGCTGTTTACTACGTAGGAGGCTCATTGGGTCCATGTTTGTGAAAATGTGTAGGGGGGTGGGGGTGTGTATGTAAAGGGGGTGGGATGTGCATGTAAAGACCTACAAACAAGGACATGCACCTGAAAATATATAGCATGATAACCAAGGACACGCAGCAACCAAGGATGCCCACGGTTCACTGTCCATACCAGCATATTGCAAATAACGTATACAAATGCATATAAGACCATGCCTCATGGTAAAATAAATTTTTAAACAGTTATCTCATTTGTTTGCCTGTGTATACTGGTATCTGTTGGATAGTATAATTAGGTCCATAGTTTGGAGCTTATCTTTGCAAGGTCCTCATGTTAGGTTGGAATAAGTTATAAGTGTATGTGTGTTTGTGAAATGTTTGTGTTTGTTTGAAAAATATGAGAGAAAAATTAATTAAGTCTCTGAGTATTAGAGTACCCTCCGTCCATCCACCAAGCATTCTTGGTAGTATATACCAAATACTAAAAGTAGTAAATGAATTGGAACTATTTTGAATGTTAGTTTGTAAAATTTGTTATATAAAAGATGAATAAAGAATTTATTTGAGCTAGAAATAGCTTTTACAGTTAAATGATTGTGTTTTTGGTCATTTTGTCAATTTATGTGTTAGTGTGACATGTGAAAGGCCCAAATTGGAAATGGTTGCTCCCAGGAAAACACCAGGCCATCAGACCATGGCCAGACAAATATGGGATAACTTTCCCCATGGCCATCCAATATGCCATGAATTAATAGGACTACAACTGGTCAGTTTATTTTCACATCTGTTGTTTCATTCTGTGCAAATGCCCCTCCCTGTGCAATATCTCAATTGACCTTTTTGGTAAATCCCATAAGCCTTTGCGAGTACACCTGAGCTGTCAAATGACGACATATTGAGTGTACTTGCAAAGGCTTATGGGATTTACCAAAAAGGTAACAAAATATATTCAAACTTTCTCAATTTCTCTGTATTTTATAAATAAATACTTTCTTGAGTAGATAGCGGAAAAACTAGCAAACAAACAAAAAAACATCAAAACAAACTTTCCTGACAGACGCTTTTCTAAATTCGTGATTTTTTTTTTGATTTTTTTTATTATTTCTAAATGCTATCTTCAGAAGATAGCTGTATACGCGTTCCAAGAAATGAATGCAGGCCATAAGTGGGCTATGCTCGTGTGTGTTCATGCATGTCATAACGGGCCTATAATGATTGCCAAATCGCACCGTAAATGCTATCTTGAGTAGATAACAAACAAACAAACATGAAATATAAAAAAAATATGCCAAATAACCTTTCTGACTCGTCTCATGCTAAATCTATATATGATTTCTTTCTTTTTTGTATTATTTCATTAGGTTCAAAATGCTATCATCAGTAGATAACAAAATATATTCAACCTTTCTCAATTTCTTTGTATTTTATAAATAAATACTATCTCGAGTAGATAGCGGAAAAACAAACAAAAAACATCAAAAACAAACTTTCCTAATAGACATAAATCTATCCTGAATACATAACAAACAAAGAAACAAACATGTAATATAAAAAATATACCAAATGAAATATAAATCTATGATTTTTTTAAAATTATTTCAAAAGGTTCCAAATGCTATCATCAGTAGATAACAAAAAACATAAAAACCAAACTTTCCTAACAGACGTTTTCTAAATTTGTGAAATATTTTCTGTGTTGATTTATTAGGACCGCAATGCTATCTTCAGAAGATAGCTGTTTGCGCGTTCCAAGAAAATGATGCAGGCCGAAAGTGGGCTTTGGGCGTGTGTGTTTGACAGCAGATGATGCATGTCGCAAAGGCCTATAATGATTTGCAAATCAAACTGTAAATGCTATTCTGAGTAGATAACAAACAAACAAGCAGGCAAACAAATAAACAAACAAACAAAAATATACCAAATGAAATTTCTGACTCGTCTCATGATAAATCTATGATTTTTTTAAATTTATTTCATAAGGTTCCAAATACTATCATCAGTAGATAACAAACTATTTTCAATCTTTCTTACTTTCTTTGTATTTTATAAATAAATACTATATTGAGTAGATAGCGGAAAAAACAAACAAACAAACAAAAATATAAAAAAAACTTTCCTGACAGACGTTTTCTAAATTTGTGAAATATTTTCTGTGTTGTTTTATTAGGGCCGCATAATGCTATTAGACTAAATCCCCAGTCCTTCAACATCTACACGCACGGTCATCGGGTACTTGAGTAGATACGGGAAAAAGAAACAAACAGAAAGCATCAAAAACAATCTTTTCTAATGGCCGTTTTATAAATTTGTGAAATATTCTCTGTTGTTTTATTAGGCCCGCAATGCTATCTTTAGAAGATATCTGTTTGCACATGCCGAGAAAATGATGCAGGGGGTAAGTGGGCTATGCTCGCATGTGTTCACAGAAGATGATGCATGTCTCAACGAGCCTATAATGATTGCCAAATTGCACCGTAAATGCTATCCTGAGTAGATAACAAACAAACAAACAAACAAACATGAAATATAAAAAATATACCAAACTAGAACTTGTGAATGTGATCTCTACTAATTTGAAAAGAAAACGCAAAAAATTTGAGTGATGTTTACGATGATGAGCGCATGAACACACGAGGTCAAAACGCTGTTAGCAGTCGGACGTGAGACACGGGAAAATCGGGCCTTTTATATAGCGCTAATTTTCTCAAAAAGTAGACAGAAAATGTTATGTCATTTTCAGATATGTTATGCAGAATTTTGTTCTGATTAAGATGATATCAAATATATATTTCAAAGTTAGAGGTAACTCGACTTATGGCCTAAAACGTGACCCCTATTTTGCACGTTACAAAGTCTATGGAAAGCTATTTTGTGTTATGTACCCTTTATGTTAATCATGTCTTGAAAATAGGCCTATTGGTCCGATGAGATGCACCTGTCACACTGTTATGCTTTCCGATGCGCGATGCGGTACTCTGCGCACACACCCGTTGATACTCCACGATAGGACACCGCGCGATTGGATATATCGCGGACAGAGGGACGGACGGACGGACACGCCATGATTAGTATTATGATGACCTTTCGGACTCGTCTCATGCTAAATCTATGATTTCTTTCTTTTTTGTATTATTTCATTGAAGCTATCATCAGTAGATTACAAAATATATTCAAATTTTCTCAATTTCTTTGTATTTTATAAATAAATACTAACAAACAACTCACAAAAACTGCATTTTTCAACTCAAATGTACCAGCCCACATCACTTCTCAGAAATGTCAGCCGGGTGATACAGACAGATGTGACTCTATTGATTTATTCTAACCCAGCTGGCACCTTTGTCTACAAATGTTTGTCTGAAAATTAACTAAGTACTGTCTGTTCAATTAGCTTAGATTATATTTTTAAGGTATTTGAAAAAATTAATTGTGGTCAGTCATCAAAGAAAGGTGTTAGCACATCCTTAGACCCAACGTGATTTATACTTTTCAAATTCCAGAGTGCAATTTGAAACCAAATTTCTTTTCAATGTTGGTCTTTTCCCACGATATTTTTTTATAAAAACCCGTAGAACGTCGGGTACCATAAACTTTTTAGAACCAATCCATTTAGTGCAATGGGGACGAATGTCAAATAGTTAGATGCGCTGAGATAGTATTTATTCGACCATCCACATCAGAAAGTATTGTCCAGCAAAATAGCTATATTTGCCAAAAATTGTTGTTGAAACCCCACTGTTGAAACATTACATTATTATAAAAAAATGTGAAGATGAACTAAGGTTTTCAGAATAGGCCCAGCTTATATAAATACATTTCTTGTGTGTATTTATTTATTTATTTATTTATTTGACCACAATTTTTTATTTTTTTCAAATATCTTAAAAATACAATAATCTAAGCTAATTGAACAGACAGTAGAGCAGATAGAGCGATGTGGCCTGGCTGGCGCTGCTAATATGGGCACAGAGCACAGTTAGATATACTTCCTCCCACCAAGCAGCATCTCTGCATTCAGGTCTTAGGGGTCCTCAAATACAGCTTTGGACAGAGGGACACTCGCATGGACGTATGGACAGACAGAAAAGTGGTTACTAAGTCTCATTCTGAACATGGTTCAAGCGAGACCAAGAGCCCATTCCAAATGAATCTAGCAATTGAGATAATTATTGCTATCTTTAAAAAAAAAGATGCACATGGGGCAGCATTTGACAATTCAAATATTTACACACTTAAAGGAGGATTTCGTGATCCTAGCATTCTCTTTTTATGACATTTTTCAGTAGATATCCACGAAAAAAGCTTATTCCCACAATTTCAGTTGGTTACGATTTTGCGTTTGCGAGTTATGCATGATGTGTATTACACTGCTCCATAGGCCACTGTTGTAATTTCGTTTTGGTATACCAGAACGATATTAAAATTTGCCGATATTTTTGCTAAACGAATAAATCTGCAAACAAATTTTGGTACATAAACATTATATTATGTAGCCAGAGGTTTCCAGTGATATAAACTTTTTTTTAGAAAAGTGGGGGGATGAGGCTGTGGATCACTAAATGCCCTTTTAACATGCAACACTTATAAATAAATTGACAAAATTACCAAGAACACAAAATCATTTAATTGTGAAAGCTATTTCTCACTCATATAAATTCTTTATTCATCTTTTAAAATATAACAAATACAAACTAATATTCAAAATAGTTTCAATTCATTTACTACTTTTAGTATTTGGTAATTTATGCTACCAAAAATGTTTGGTGGATGGACGGAGGGTACTAGACTTAATTAATTTGTGTCTCATTTTTTGTTTAAACAAACACACAAAATTCCAACTTCAACATTTCACACAAACACACACACATATCCGCACCCCTGCAATGAAGACCTACAACATTTACCTATCTAACCTGAGGACCTTGCAAAGATAAGCTCCAAACAATGGACCCAATTATACTATCCAACAGATACCAGTATACACAGGCAAACAAGTGAGATAACTGTTTAAAAATTAATTTTACCATGAAGCATGGTCTTATATGCATTTTTACGTTATTTGCAATATGGCGGTAGGTACAGTGAACCGTGGGCAACCGGAGTCTGTGGTTATCATGCTATTTTCAGGTGCATGTCCTCGTTTACAGGTCTTTAAAAACACATTACACACCTCTTTACATACAAACCTACAGGTATTTGCCAGCAAACAGCGACTCTGTTCTTAACTATATCCAAATGGGGACATATTTTTAATGATTTTCTCCACCTAACCGGGGATGTTGACTTGTTTTACACAGATTATACACAATGGAATTTAACCTATCAGCCGGGGACTGATTTTTATATCAACAATAGGGGATGCACTCTTAAACGCATTATTAGGCTGTTTGCAGTCAATGAGCTCATCTCAGCTAAATGGGGATGGTCCCCGGTTGCAGTAACGTCCATGGTTGGATTGTAAAGTTTCATAAAAACATCCGCGTTTGCCAGCAAACACATTATGCTCACACACCCCCTCGCATACATTACACACATTCCTAAGTATGTTATGTGACAAACAGATATGTGATGTGACAAGCAAAATCAGTTGAAACTCGGAAATATTGATTTTGAGATATAGCCATACAAAGGAAATATTTCCTTTAGTTTCCTGTTGTTTTGGAAACTATTTAGTTGCTCTTATCTTTGGAACTGGTTGTTCAGTTGGGAATTTTCTGCAAAATGCAGCTTTGTAAATGCTTTTAACTATCCTATAAGAAACTGAAAATTTAATATTTCTGAGTTCCGACTGATTTTGCTTGATCGCATCACATATACATTTATCATTCCAATTTCAATATTTGTTACAATAATAAAATGCATGGTGAACTTTGATTATTATTATTGTATTATTATAATATAACTATTTTATTAAGTATTAAATCTCTGGACGGACGTATCATTTGCAAGTGAAATAATACAGATAATTTATAATTAGGAATATTGCTTAATCTTTAGACGGCTTGTTATAAGCATTCTAATTATACATATAGATCATTAAAAAATGCGACACATTTTTTGATTTGTCAAATGAAAGCACATTTGTAGGAGTGTGGCGGATTCATGCGTCTATTATAGCACACTACCAATACTTATAACATCTATCGATACACTAAAAATGTTATTGCACCCTATTTCAACAAATTTTTAAATTGTGGAAAAATAAATTTTGTTTTTGGTAAAAATCATGATTTTCATCTCTGCTCATATTTTATGGGGACTCAACATTTCAAAACCTACTTGTCTTGTTTCTTAGTTATGAATGATTACTTGATTTATTATCTACAATTTAAAGATTCAGTTTCCAATTTCAAAACAGGCACACTTGTCTAAATCACCCCATTCATACTGCACTTCAACTCCAAAATTTGACAAAAATATTTTGATCCAAATCACAAAATGTACTACAGGTTTCTGAATAATTTGGCATTTTTGGATGTTATTTGTAAGCTTCATCAATAATTTTAAAATATCAGTCTCCCCTCCTATAAACCACTCCAGTTCAATAATTATTGTGACACCCTCAATTCTATCTACACCTGCAGTAGTAACCCAACACCTGCCAGAGTCCACTTAGCAGGTTTTTCCTTTGTCTTCAAATTAAAGGTCCACACAAATGTTGGACCACGCTGCTTTGTCTTATACACTGGAGTCTGATACACATTACGTATGTCGGCCTTGTCCACTGGAATGGCCCGAATGAATACAACAGGCATAATCGGTGCGAGTTCTTTCAATCGGGCATCACCTATCATACCGGTCTGCGTGTCCCAACGAGCACCTTCCATGTAGAGGCTGTTGATGTACGCACCTTCACGAGGTGGACTGCTGAAGTCCTCTTTGTTCTTTTTGGTGACGTCACATTGCAGACACATTTTATCCAATGGCCATTCATTCTTACGGGCCATGGACTGCATAATGGCGGTAAGGAAACTCTGAGGATTGAAAAAACCACCTAACCAGACAGAACTTGGCATGGCAAAATCAGCTGTCCAACTTTCCAGTTCCTTGATACGATTGAGTAAATCACCATACCATGTAGCCAATGGGTAGAGACTAGGATAGGCACGTTTAGTCCAGGATTCAGGCACTTGATTCAAAAACAGTGCATTGCCCAATTCTTCCATGTCCGTAGTGATAGTCAACTCGCCCTGTTAGGAAAATATAGAAAATATTACAACAGAGTTAGTATGCAAAACAATTCATCAAAGGTTGCAACATTTCAAGATATATATGTTCCCAGGGGGCTCTCCTGCAATTTTGAAGCCCTGCAGTTCTTAGCTAGCTTCACTTTGAGTAAAATGCCAATAGTTGTAGCGCTTTAGCTCAAATTTGAAAAATATTCTATTGAATATTATTGAATATAAAATGAGCATTTGCCATTCTAAAATGTATACTTTTATATTCTTTAGATCAACAATTTAGCAGTTATGTGGCCCAAAAGTTTCCATAATTCCAGGCCTAGACCACCCTTAATCCTAATCTGGAGGATGGGAGGGCTGAAGTCTTCCTTTAGTCTTGCCTACCCAACATACCTTAAGACCTAGATCCAACTCCTTGAGAGATCTTCTCAACTCTGACGACAGCATATTCATACGTTCACATTCCTGGAATGCTACCACTACGTATGGTGTTCTGTCTTGTGGTTCTACCTTAGCCATTATTTCTATCATGTTGAATTCCTCAGGTAACTTCTCAAGAAATTCATCCAGTATACCTTTGAGCTGCAAAACAAAATCAGAATAGCATTTACAAATCGTTAATTTTGCCAATAAATAATTCACTGTTATATTCAGTATTTTGGTACAGTGTAACCCACTGCATTGAAGGTTAAATGGATCATAATAAAATGGACACTTACAGTGTTTACCAAGGAAATTCAGAATAGCATTTGCAAATCATAAGTTTAGCAAACAAATAATTCACTGTTATATTTGGTATTTTGGTACAGTGTTACCCCCTGCTGCATTGAAGGTTACATGGATAATAACACAATGCACACTTACAGTGTCTACAAGTGAAATTCAGGACTTGCCTACACCACAACCCTATTTATCATGTAAAAAGAACTGGGCCACACAATATTATGCACCTTGTTCTTCAACTTAGGCAATAGAGGCAAATTTGTTTGATCTTTTGATCGACAAGCGATGCTTGGTGGATCCTTTTAGTTGATGAAATATCAATTGACTGTGATGTATTATAGGTATGACTCTCTATACACAGGATCGGTGGCTTAATATCCCCTCTGAAGGACGGAGCACTTTCATGGTTTGTTTACCCAATTCTAAATGAACCATGGGGAGAGTATTTTACACTGTACTGATGTTGTCAATGGAATTCAAACTTTTTTCCCAAGTCAATACCCAAGCAAGTTTTCCACCGCTGGGGATCAAACCCGGGACAGGTCCCCGCTAGCTGAGTAAACAGGAGCAGTTAGTAAACGAACACTTTTAGTAAACGGGGGAAATGGTAATCATGGCAATTGGTATTTACCAGCTCAATTACACGGTTGATGTGTTACCATTGTTGCCTCCACTTCACAAAAAGATTTCCTTTGCAACAAAGCTGAGTTTTAAATGATATTAAGGTGGTGTTAAAGGCAAGGTTTAGGGAAATCATGAATTCCAACATTTTTGCAAATATCTCCAAAACCTTTCATGATACAATCTCAAGAGAGTTTGTACTTATGTAGGGATATGTTGGCCATGTTATGAAGTTAATAAAACCGTTGCATGGTAACCAAGCAGTCGCTATTGGCTTCTGACCAATCACATTGAAAGTTGGTTTTTTCGCAAATCACTTCATTTGTCCCAATAAAAGTATATGTTGAGTCATGTTCCTGCGCACCTCCACTGATTTTCCCGTAAAAAAATCCCAGTGGAATTCCCCCTGGGGGTCAAAGTGAAATTTTCGTTTTTTGGCCACAGATTCCATATTACAATCATTTTAATGTCCGTTGATGAAACAATATTTGTGGGTAACTTTCTTTTTATTTATTTGGACATGTGCAATTTTAACCGTATGAGGGCAGTATCCAGGTCTGAAATTTCTCGGTCCCTGGAGAGCAATAATCAGAGGAGGTAGGGTGCTGAAAACACTGCCGAAATTTTTTTAAAATTATTATCTTCTTCTGTGTCAAAGATGAAAACGATTCATAGATCTTTAATTTGCATTTAAAACCACCTTAATGGTTATTCAGGGTTGTCAAACCCAAACAAATCAAAATATATAACACCTTAACATTGATACGTAACAGAACAAATGCTCAACTATTGACAGAAAGGGAGAATACAAAACAAAACCTAAACTACACCACCAACTCTTACCTTCTCCTCCCTACTAGCCCCACCAGCAGCTCCAGCACCGGTATCTCTTGGCTGCATTTCCAATACCGTCTTGAATAGATTATCTGATGTCGTGGTAAGGAAATCAATCTCAGCATTGGGATGTAGACCGTAGAGATATGGGCTTTCTGGTGGCAGCATTTCATCTATGTATGTGTGGTAACCTTTATAGTCGGAATTTGGTGGTACTAAGAAACCTGGTGCCAGGTAGACTTCTCCATCCAGCTAAAAATGGTGGGAAAATAATATAATGCACATTAATGTTATGGGGAAAAATTAACTTAAGGCATCACAAAATAATATTTTGATTTATTACCGTATTGTTTGTAATGAATGCCCCGGGCAAGTTGCATTTTTCCAAAAGGGGGGCGTTTATTGGAAGTGAATTGTCAATGAAAAAAACTTAAAAATCAGGTTCAAATTCCTGATGGTGCTCCTGTAGAAAGGAGGGATTTACGACTATACTAATGCTACTACCATGGCGCCGCCCACAGAAAGCGAGTGAAAAGGACAGTTTTGTGGTAAATACAACAAAATTACATCAAGCAAGAATCTGGTGAAATTCTACCATAATTGAGCAATGAAATGGAGGGAAGTTTGAGTCATAATAGGTTTTGTCCATGCAATTTAGCAATCGTCACTGACATGACTGATGCATGTTTTAAGCTTACTCTCACAATATGGCATGGAAATGTTTACATCTTTGTCAATTTTTCATGGAAAATTGGAGGGGGGGGGGGCGTTTATTAGAAGGGGAGCGTTTATTACAAACAATACAGTGTGTTCATTTTGTAACTCATAAAAGAATTTATAACAGTAACAGCAAACAGATTCTTAAACAAAAAAGAAAAATACATGAACTGGAAATATGTTAAGTCATCTGGGAATGGCTGGGGCTCAAACCTGGGACCTCAGTGATGCAAAGCGATGATAGAACCACTACGCTGGTCCTTAATTGTTACTTGACAAACAGATTTAGTGCACTCACCATATCAGGTTGCATGTATTCTTCCAAGTAAGTCCTGCAGAGACGTCTATCCCAGTCATCAGTGATATGACCTCCGTACATAATCTCACCAAACAGGTAACGGAGATCTTCCCATGGCACCTTGGAGTTGGCCTCAAGATAGTTATACAACACATTGCAAGAGATGGTCAAATCACCGGTATTGAATGGATACACACGGTTCCATCCTTGAGGACCAAACTTGCGTCTCTCAGCCACCACGGCATGGAAGTAGCACAGGGAGAACAGGATGGCTTTGAATTCAGCTTCACGGGCGCACATCTCAAGCGTGTCTTGGTCAAAGTTGTTAAATGCCTTGTGCAGATTAGCAAACATACCTGTGAAAAGATTTTTAATAGTAACCATAATTTGAAATTAGACAAGTATAATTGAGAAGTAACACAATGGACTAATCCATTTAAAATCCACACTACCCCTGTGGAAGATTTTGGAAATGTTCCACAGAGGGAGCATGAATTTTAAATGGAATTAGCACATTGGGTAGCTCCATTTTAAACTCGCCCTCCCTCTGTGGAATATTCAGGTTGAATCTTTCTCAGAGGGTGTATGAAATTCAAATAGAGCTACCAAATGTGCTAATTCTATTTAAAATTCATACTCCCTCTTTGGAACACATATCCAAAATCTTCCACAGGGGTAGTGTGGATTTTAAATGGAATAGCTTTCTCTCTGTGGAAGATTCAGGTTGAATCTTTCTCAGAGGGTGTATGAAATTCAAATAGAGCTACCAAATGTGCTAATTCTATTTAAAATTCAAACTCCCTCTTTGGAACACATATCCAAAATCTTCCACAGGGGTAGTGTGGATTTAAAATGGAATAGCTCAATGGCTCTTGTGTATCATCTTTCCCGCATGTTTTGTTTCATTGTCTTCCCCATTGCTTTGTACCAGAACGTTTCATTGTCTCCTGCATAGAGTTTATAATCAGCAAAAAATAGGCAGGATTTTTTTATATTATTTCTCTGTACAAAAGTAAACTGGGCTTAGGCACGTTACTTTGGTATATACGGTACTGTGCCTGTTTCAATCATGTTCGGTATCAATTGTTTCACCGTTGTTCATCACCGATTAACAATGATGCGTCTGCGTCGTCTGCGTGGTTTACTTTAGATGCCTGAGCGAAGTAACGCGAGTTATTAATCGGTGATGAACAACGGTGAAACATGATTGAATCCCTTTCAACAACGAAAACACGCTAAAGATCGTCTAATTCACATGATTCTTTCATTCGGAATATCCGTTTGTCATTGCCACTCAACCTTACAAGAAGATAGCTGATTTCTTTGTTGATATCACCAATAAAACAAAAGAATAAAGCGGTAATGTTTAGCTGTTACTTTAATAACATATTAAGAAAGTGTTTACGCATAAGTTCCAGGCATGACGAATTTTACACGCTCACGAGTAACGCGTCACGTAACCTTTTGTTCGCGTATACGCTACTGGAAAAGTGTGGATTCATCACAGATTAACAACGCTTGGCTCCTGTACAAAGGAATAGGAAGCGTTGCTGAAAATAGGTTTATCATGCTTTCACTGTATTCATCCTAATTAGTGCCTCTCTCTAATTAGCGATTGCAAGAAAGGGTCTCATTTACTCAGTGGCGTAGCCAAGGGAGGCAGCTCCCAATGCACCCTTGAGAAGTCTTGCCCCACCCCCGAGATGCTGGCTGCCCATATACCATCTTCAAGCATAATGCCTCTAAATAAGAGTTTTTGATAAAAGAGACAAAGGCAGACACCCTCCACAAAATATTATAATAGATTGGTCTTACAATAATACATGTTTGTACAGCTGCCTGTATCAGTAATATAATTGCTCAAACTCCAAAATTTGTGTTTGTAGAGGGTGTCTGCTTTTCATCTCTCTCGTCAAAGAAACCTCATTTAAAGGCGCATATGTGATTAAGATTTTTAGGTGCCCCCTTTTTTTGTACTTTTTAGCCCATTTTTGTCAAAGTTTACTCCCCCCTGAAAATTGCCTTGCCCTGACCTCATCTCAATAAGTCCTGGCTACACTCCTGCATTTACATAAAAAGAAATAATTACATTGCTTTGAATTCTTTAAGATGCTTTGCCATTTCCAAAATCCCCTTTCCTTACCAGTTGGAGGTTCATTTGTGATCTTGATAGAAGACTCCAGAATACCCTGTGGAATAATGTGACTCTCCGGAGTGCCAGCAGGTTCAGCACTCATATACACACGGTAGTCGTCATGGCTGCCTATACCGGTTGATTCAAGCTTCTTCTCTAATGTACTCAACCATTTGGCCACCAAATGAATGTTCTGGATGGAATAAAAGAGAGAGAAATGTGGGGTTAACATCTTGCTCTAACATAATTACCCAGTAAAACTCATGTACCTTCCCCTTCTTAATAACGTATTAAAAGAACTATCACTATAATTCTATATTAAATTAGTATAAAGAAATGGTAACTAATTACCTGTAGAATGACCCAGTGTCCTTCCTTAGCAGCTAAATCCATACTCTGCTCAGCCACAATCTCTTGACCTTGTCCTAGAGACACATTGTGGAAATTCTTGTCGTCAAAAGTGAAGCCTAATTTCTTTCCTAGAGCCTCTACATCCTTGAGTGGATCCACACCAGGAGACAGGATGAAGAACACAGGAGTAGCAGGACCGGTTTCCTCAAATGATTTGGCAAATGGTATAGATCCACCTTCTACATACTTGTTGCCCATATTCTCCTCAATGAATGCCCTATTGAAACAAAAACATTACCAGATATCAGTGAAAAGCTGTGGTATCAAAGTTACAGTAGGCAAGAGAATGATAAAGACACCATTTTTAATATTATTATTGGTAGGTATTTGTGAGAGAATTTGTGACATGATCAAGGGGAATAAGTCACATGTCGACCCTGGTCAAAAATGAGTTTTACATGTTTCTGAAGAGGACATTTATAGCTTTCAGAAACTGAAAACCCCATGTTGATACAGCTTTTCTTTGAGAAGTTATCAATCGCTGAAAACAATATAAAACAAAAGAATTTTAACACTTTCTTTGCCAATATCTCAAAATCAATATTAGTGACATCCGCCTCATTTCCCTTGATCGTGTCACATTTGCTCTCTCAACTTTTTAAGGAAGAATATATCAGTGTGAGAGAGGCCTATGGTTAGTGTGTTCTGGGGACCAAATTTTTGGCCATGTCCCCACTATTACAGAGAGAAAGAGAGACATAGTGTTGACAAAGTGAGTAATGTGTGTAGGGGTATAATTTGTGTGGGGGTGTGGTGTGCAAACACCGGCGGCAAACAAGGATACACATAGAAATCTGTATGTAACAGCGGATGCAATAGAGCAACGGATGTCCACAGATTTTGGACAGTGTTAATAGATTAACAGCATAAAAATATATTATAAACAACAACCACATTTGGTGGTGTTAGCCAGTGTGCGTGCAATTTATTTGGTTATTTACTGTTACTTACGTCACGGCATACGTCATTCTGTCAGGTCTCAATGCTCTCATCATACACAGCTTTTGAAGTGAAGATTTATTCTTCCATTCCTGAGGGAATTTCTCTTTTTCTGGGCATTCACTCTCAACAAACTTCTTCCATCGTTTGGACGAGCCCTCCACGTCACGATCTAGATTACGGAATTCCTCCATGGCGCTAAGGACTGGTCACAAAAAGCAAATAAAATTTTGTGTCATTTTATTTTACAAACAGAACAAAATTAAAGAATAAATATATTCTATTGTAATAAAAAAATGAAAAAATGAAAAAAAGATAATTGAGGACCAAAACTTTGATTAACTCATGCTTTAAATATATTTCAGCAAAGTTTCAATGAAAAAAAAAATCAATATTGTTTATCCCACCCTTCAAAATAATATCTATAGGCGGACGCGGACATCCGGGTGCTTAGCAACAAATTGAGCTAATTCCCTAGCAACAAGTGAGTCAAAATAAAAACATTCCATGCACGCACTCAACTGCGCAATGTGCAGTGGCCTTTATTTGATTATTTTCATTGGCATGACGTAGCTCCGCCCTTGGCTTTATGCTGTAACTACAATAGCAAAGTTTTAAATGCAGAGAAAAATTAATATGCCCTTTTTACTGATTATACAGTAATTAAATTGAAAAGAATCCTTTTTTTTTTCAATTTGAAGGGTTAAAATGAAGTATTAATAACCAAAAGCTTGCACTGGTAATGAAACATTTGATAGTGAGTGGGAGGATTGTGACACTTACCTTAATAGCACCCCAAGAAAAATTGGGAATAAAATCCACAGGACTGGTGACGTTGGGCTGAGATGGGAAGCGTAGCAAGAAATCCAGCTCGATAGGGTTTATCTCTTTCTTCATTAACATTATCTGTTTAAGAGAACAAAAAGATGTGAAAGTTATAACTCTTAAAAGGCCAAAAAAATAAATAAAAGGTTTGTTGGTTTTACCAAGGATTCATGTTTGTATAAATTCCTGGGGATTAAGATGTACAAAGGGGAACATATAAAAAGTAAATGGCAAACAATGATTCTGCCCTGAAGAATGCTACAGTTTGACTATAATATCTCTTGGTTCTGTTTACTAGGTAAAGAAGGTAAAGATTATACCGCATAAATATCACACTCATTTAGTTTTTACAGCAATTACCAGCATTTCATACTTTTCTTTGAGAAAATAAAAGAATATTTTCCAAAATATTTTTCTTGTACATTTTTTTCTTCTACAAGCAATACTGAAATCAAAAATGCCTATGAAAATCAATTTATAATTTTCCTAAAACTATATCTAACCTACTCTGCACTGAAATGACATTAAAATATTCGGGGCATATATTGAGGAATATATTATCATTAAAACTAAAAAATATAAATAAAAAAATTAAAAAAATTTGTATTTTGGTTTTCAGGTCACCTATGAGAAGCAAACTTTTTTTAAATTTTTTAAGCTTAATGTTGGGATTGTGATATTGTTAGACCAAGTAAAATAAATAACATGTATATCGTCCCTGCCCTCACCGATTTTTGGAGATTTTCAAACATTTTTGTTATTTTTCTTATTTGCTTCCTTACTTGTTTCTAAAATTGTTGTGATGAAAAGACATGTAAGAAGTACTTGGGTATCATTTATAAACACATTGCAAACAGTTTCTTCAAGCTAGGGGTAGGGCTTTGGGGAAATAACAAAAACGTTAGGGGGCCTCCCCGATTTTATGATGTGTTGACAAACACTTTGCAATAGCAATTTTACACAGAAATGAATGGTTAAAAAAAAACAACATAATAACAAAGAATAAAGACCTCCCTCATCGATTTTTGAAAAAGTCTGAATGATATACATGTTATTTTTTTACTTGGCCTTAAATGTATAAACAAAGAGCTACAAAGTGAGTCAACAAATAAAATCACACGGAAAAATTGAAGCATTGATTTTGACTGCTTATCAACTTACCTGTATGGCCACTTGTGTGGTAAAGATGAGTTTGTCCACCTCAAAGAGGCCCCTTGTGGTATAGATAAAGACTGAGTAGGTGATAAAGTCGATTAGATTGGCTACTCGCTCCTTGATGTCTTCTGCAGGCTCGGCTCTCTCTATGGCTTTGGCGAACACCACATTGAATGCCTATAAGATAAGATTAATATGAAAAAAAATTGTCCATATTATTGAAAATTGTATGTATGGTATGGTAAGATGGCAAATTGTAGCCTACGGGCATGCTCTATTCATAATCAGGGGGTTGCAGGTTTGATTCCTGGCGGTGGTGCTATCGTGTTGTGTCTTTAGACAAGGCTCTTAACCTCTATTGTCTCCCTCCACCCAGGTGTTTATTCACCGGCGTAGTGTACGTTAGAATATGACCGTTACTAGGTCAACTGGCTCATGCTTTCTTTGTTACGAACCACTGATCGAAATGATTGCAACACAAAGCCTATGGCATATCAAAATTTGGAACAGGTGTATGAGCCCAGGCTTGAACCAGCAACTAATGGCTACTAACATGCACTATGGCAGCGAATAAATAGGTACTGGTATAATATAGTACTGGGATGGTAGAATAGACTTGTATGGGAGGAGTGGCAAATCCCCACAAGAAGTTACTTCAGGGGAGTCTGATCTAAATACTATATAATGAAAAAGATATGGGTACTTTGGCCTGTTAGTAATGCTCCAGCATGACTTTACATTTACTTTACAAACCAAAGAAATGTAAAGCCAGCCCTTAAGGGTAGTCTTAAGGTTGGTCTGAACCCTGGAATTATGAAAACTTTCGGGCCTCATAACTGCTAAATTATTAGTCTAAAGAATATAAAAGTAAACATTTTTAGAATGGAAATGACTTGATGAATTCATCTGTGAGGTCCAATTTGGGCCAAAATGCTCATTTTGGAGAAAATCACAAAAACTGTTTTTTTTGGCCCAAATTTTTCGTGCAACGTAACAAAAAAATAGTCTGGCCAAAAAAAATGTTTTTATTAATTTTTAAAAACTAGATAAAAATATCTAGGGACCGTTTTTTTATTTTTTTGAATTTTGACCTACTTTGAGAAATTTGCACCAAAATGGTCAAAAATGCAAAATTTTCAAAAAATCATAAAAAAGCCTGATTTTCGCCCAAATTTCAAATATTTCATATGGAGGTACACTTTTTTGCATTTTTTCATCTCTGCTAACATAGCCTTCGTCCGTAGCTTTTGTCAACTTTTTTAACGACATGGTAAAAGGCTTGTAAAGACAATAACAGGAAGATACAAAAAACAGTAACATTGGGCTATTCCATTTAAAATCCACACTACCTCTGTAGTAGTTTTAGCTAAAATCTTCCACAGAGGGAGTATAAGTTTTGAATAGAATAGGTAATTGGGTAACTTCCATTTCAAATACTCACACCAGTTGTGGAAGATATAGGTATAGCCATAATACAGACGGAGTATGGGTTTCAAAATGATTAACTCTGATCAAAAATACATTTGAAAAACATACTCCCCCTGTGGAAGATATTTCCAAAATATTCCACAGGGGTAGTGTGGATTTTAAATGGAATAGCCCGTTGTACAACCTTTTTTCCATTCCACAAATTGAAAAGTCAACCTTAACCATGACAAAAAAAGTACAATGTTAGTGTTAAAAATAAGAGACACACCCATGATGAAAATCTCAAGTATTTACTAACCTTGAGTGAGAACTGGTAGATAGGATTAATCTTGTTCAATTGTTAGTGTTGTAAATAGAAGACACACCTATGATGAAAATCTCAAGTATTTACTAACCTTGAGTGAGAACTGGTAGATGGGATTAATCTTGTTCAAGTCATTGAGAATGAAATAAAGCAAAGAAGCTCTTGCTGCAGCTGGGCGATACAGCTCACGTGCATCGTTGATCTTGACCTCTGTGATCTTTGCCTCTTCAACTTTGACCTCAATCTCTGCAGCAGTACGCTTGGTAGTCTCCAGGTTTTCAACCAGTGCGGTGTCTCCCAGGAAGTTGCCTTCTGCTGAAGACAGACGCGAGAGGAGGTTGTCCTCCAGTTCTTTGAGGATAATCTTGAAGTCATTTTGTTGTTTAGTCAGATCAAGCTGAAAAACAAAGACAATAAACTTAATGACAATTAGGTCTACAAACAATATCCTACATCAAATTCATCTACTTTGCTTACACCACTACTTCTACACTTACCCATCATAAAATCTTCTACACTTACCCATCATAAAATAAAAAGGGTAACAAAGACATCAAAGACTATAAGAATAAAAGTCATAGATAGGTCAAACATTTTCTGAATCTGTGTGACAAGAGAAATTTTTATCCCTATGTAAACTTTGACCTTGAAAAATTTTACACCCTCCTGAATCTTATTTGTACCGGTAAAAGAACAATAATCAGCAAAGAAACAAACTGTAACTGACAAGACCAAATAACCCCCCAAAAAAGGTGATTTCTGCTGTACCCACAGAATTAAAACCAGAGAATCAGTACTTGACCGCCATTTTGATACACACATGGGGCAAAAATTGGAGGTATTTGCATTTTGCTTGAAATGTCCATGAAACTAATCAGTGCTTGTACGCGATACTAGACACGGTTCATGGCACGACGCACTGACTGCGTCTAAGGAGCGGCGCAATGTGTTATAGTGTGCTTTTCACACAGAATTGTTTTCGTTAGTTTCTACATACTGTTGGCAAGGACTTGAATACCCCTAAATTTTTCCCCATAACTGGCCATGCTATTGCATGCATGTGGTGGTACAGGGTGTCCTGGTTCTCCTGATTAATTCTGTGGTCGGACAACATATCAGTGTGCATGACCTAATTGTTTAGAATCATTCTTTCTGCTAGATTGGTTAGGTAATTGACATAAATAAATGACATCTAACCTTAAGTTTCTCCAGATCAGGTCTTTCCTGGGCTACCACAGTAGCTAACAACTGATCTTCCAAACCATCTCTTGTGACAGTGAAATTGATGAGAGTGGTCTGTGCCTGCATCTCAGGTTTGTAATGAGGATTGGCCAACTTGGTGTGAAGGATAAGACGGAATTCAGGATTGTATTCCACTTCCTTGTCACCGATCTTAATGTATCTGTGGAGGACAACATTGTAATATGGATTATTTTTACTTTGAAGGGGACAAATGTGTCATGGAGGCTACTTAATTTATCTTGATCCACAATCTACGAGTAAACTTGAAAACTTATCACTAATATTATTTCAGCATTTTGAGCAAAGAATAACCAAATTAAAATTGGATGAAAATTGTACATTATGGCTTTAATAATCAAGACTTTTAAGAGGCTATGCAATAATTATCTACCCTTGAACGAAAAGAGGGGCAAGCAATTTTTGGCATGACAAAGGGGGGGGGGCACAATTTTTGGCAGGGTGAAAAAGGAAGCAAGAGATTTTGGAAAGTCAAAAAAAGGGGGGGCAAGACATTTTAGGCACACATTTATGTAGCACCTGGGGGGGGGGCAAAGTTTTGTTTGCATGGTGGGGAGGGCAAGCATTTTTTGGCAGGCCATTTTGAAATTTGCTCAGAAGGAGAGACAATTATTGCACAGTTCCTAATAAATCATCTTGTACATACATTAAAAATGTTTTTGGTTCTTAGCGGAGCAGATTCTAATGACCAACCTGATTTTTACACACACCTCTATATGTACATACCCCAACCTACCCACAGTAAGTAATGTGTACATAATGTATCTTGCATACAAATGATTTTGCTTTTTTGGGACAAAAGAGCTTCTGTAGAGTTACATACCTGCCCTTTTTAATGGTATTTCTTCCTAGCACTGGGTCTAGCACAGGATCAACAGATTCCTCCATATTCTCAATCAACACAGTATCACCATTGGAGATAGCTCTTTCAATGGTATCCAAATAGCCTCTCTGTCCAATACGCACCACACACAGAGTTTCACCATACTTGGATTTGATCCATTTTACACCTTGAAGCTGTGGATCAATCATGAGAGGCCAACGCTCACAGTTGCTGAGGATGGTGGCGTTTTCTGTTGACATGCGATCGCTCGGCAAACCTTCGTTATTCCATCCTGCTATGGTGGCATCATCAGTCAGCATAGTCAGAGGATCTAGGCCTTCTGTTGAAGGAACAGGTACCTGGGAAAAGAATAGAATAGAAATAGATGACAGATTGATCCCGTCAAGGGGAAGATTACACTTCTTCACATAGATTTGTGCCTTTTCTCTATGGGACAAATCATCAAGTTCTTGTTCAAACAAACAAACAAACAAACAAACAAACAAACAAACAAATAAATAAATAAATAAATAAATAAATGCTGACATTCAAGGTTAAACCTGTAATTAATAAATAAATAAATAAATATAAATATAAATAAATAAATAAATAAATAAATAAATAAATAAATAAATAAATAAATAAATAAATAAATAAATAAATAAATAAATAAATAAATAAATAAATAAATAAATAAATAAATAAATAAATAAATGCTGACATTCAAGGTTAAACCTGTAATTTAGGAGCCCAATTACAAACTAATGATTAAGAAAACAAGAATTATGTGGTTTGTAATTACGGTGGCTCCACAACAATGGTTTGTAAAGAAAAAAGACTTGTAAATACAAAGAATATGCAAAATATCATTAATATTCATAAATGAGCAAATGACATGACACACGCTATACAACACATTGGATGACTTTTTGCTGATTTGACCCGTCATCCAACAGACATTCAGAACCATGCATGATTGAATCAGTCAAAAATACCAAATGTCAAAACATTTGCTTAGTATCATTTTACCTTTTGGCCTTTCATGAATGGTAGCCACATGTTGTCCATCAAATCTAATCTGTAGGTCTTTGTGAAGGAGCCGACATAGGACACAAATGCTGTGATCAACAGCACATCACCAGCTGAAAAATGAAAAGAAAGAAAACAAAAAATAGCAAATTGGACTTTTCCACTTAAAATCCAGGAAGATGTTAGAAATATGTTCCAAAGGCTAGGGAGTATGAATTTCAAAAGGAATGAACACATTAAGCAGCTCATGGAATGAACACATTAAAGGTGGGTAACCTGATTGACAATCTCATCCCCCACTTTACCTCATCAAAATGCTGATTTTGGTATCAGATGAAAGATCATATTTTTCTCATAAACATATTGAAATTTGGCGTTCCAAAGCGGTATATTTCCGAAGAAATCATCAAAAAACTGCCGAATTAGTCTCAAATATGGTATACCATATTTGAGACTAATTAGGTAGTTTTTTGAAGATATCTTCGGAAATACACTGAGTTGGAACTTTTAATTTCAATATGTTTATGAGAAAAATAGGGCCTTTCACTTGAAATCAATATATTACATGATCATGATGATTATCATTAATAAAAACACTGTAGACTACCAATATCACGCTGTATAAATGTTGGTAATTCCATTAGGAATTAGTCACATTTACAAAAAAACATTTACATGTTCTTTTTGCATGAGTGCTTGAAAGGGATGACAATTTATATTATATGTAAGTTTTAAAGAATTTGATTTTCCAAATATATCAGGTCACCTTCCTTTAACGCGGCTGTGTACTCTAGCCATTGTTTCTTTCTCAAAATTGAGTTTTTATGATATGTTTGTACCTTGTTATGTTTTTTATAAATACAAGGAATGAAAATCCAGATTTGTAAACTCCAACTGCAATATTTTAAGGATTTTATTTCACTATTCCACTCGTGTTTGAAATTGAAAAGGAAAGAAAATCTTTGTTGTACCAGCAAAGGTACACGCAGCAAGAACAACTCATCGCGTTGCATATGCACCGCGCAATTTGTTAACGCACAAATCACGCGACGATACTGCCGACGCTTATCTGCATGCGCCGCGCGATCTTATGGAAACACCACGGAAGCACTGATTTCACAAAAACCTAGTGGTCAAATGGCTCCGCTTTAGCTGATAAAATGTGGGTTTTTTCATGTTCTTTCCCCAGTTTTAAATATCACCATTTTAATTGATTTCGCTCATACTTCTCATGTGGCTGTGGTTTTTCATGATGTTCACGTAATATAAGTTACAAAAAACGAAAACTGTCGCATTCTCCTGTGAGATTCGATGAAAGTGCAAAATGTGACCACTTTAAACTTCAACGCCATTATTTCAATGTTCATTTTCTCGGTAAAATGACGATTTAGGTACCACGATAACTCAATAAATACAGCATCTCTAGGTAAGCAAATATGATCATCGTAAAAAGCATGATCGACTCAAGAAACGGTTTTCTCATTTTTTTATATTTTGGTCTATTTCCGATTTTGGGCATCATTTTGTGCAAATAGGCATTTTTCATTACTCGTTGACTGCCGATAAAACGCCCAATAAAGACTTAGTCACCGGACCGCGCCGGCCAGTTAAAGTACATGCCCTATCACACCACTCCACACCATACATAAATTCTCCCAGTCACATTTCCCAAATATGAAATTAAAAAATTCAAATTTTAATTTACTTCTTTTAAAGTTTGGCAGAGGCGGGTTCGAACTCACGGCAAACGCTTAGTATTCTATGAGCCTAGCGCCTTAGACCACTAGGCCACTTGTCTTCTTGTTATTCATTTGAAACTTATTTAAAAATATAATCGCAACTTCAACATAGGCCTACCACGTGACAAGCAAAGGCAGAAAACGTGATTATATTTTGGAATTTTATCTGCTTAAAACATTAATGTGTATTATAATAGAGCTACCATTATTTATATTGTTGAATTAGCAGTTTATAGAGACAATTAATCTGAAAGGTCCTATGATACATACACAATACATAAAATCGATTTTGATCTTCGGCATTACTCGGTGACCTCCGATAAAACGCCCAATAACGCCGGTCAGTTAAAAAAAATGCTTAAGTACATGCCCTATTGAGATAAGCAATCCTTTTGTGATATGTCCATTCATCCATATAATAATAGCAATCAGATTTTTGGATGGATGTTTTACACAGTGATTGGAGAACACACCACTCCACGCCATACATAAATTCTCCCAGTCACATTTCCCCAATATGAAATTTTTAAAAAGTAAAATTTTAATTTTAATTCAAGTTTGGCAGAGGCGGGGTTCGAACTCACGGCTCACCGCTTTGGCTAGTATCACGTATACCATACGTCCAGCGCCTTAGACCGCTCGACCACGAAGAACTTGATAGTGTCATCGTGAAAATTTATACATATAATATTAATAAATCGCAACTTCATTACTGCATCATATTTTGGAATTTTATCTGCTTAAAACATTAATGTGTATTATAATAAAGCTACCATTATTTATATTGTTGAATTCTCAAGCGCATAGAGACAATTAATACGAGGGTCCTATGAATAGGCCTACATACACAATACATAAAATCGATTTTGATATCGGCCACGTGCTCTGCTGTGCATGTGGTTTCCAGATGGCGGAAGTTGTATTACGAAGTGCATCCGAACTCCATTTTGAAGCAAATTATTTTGACAAGGCATTGGAATGTTCCAGTTTGCATCCTAAATCCACATTAGACCCCTAATTTTATTTACAAAATCAAAAGATTAGATTATCATAAACAACAAAGCGGTAATCTTTTGTCGGGTCTAATGTGAAAATTACATTAAAAAAATACAGTTTTTACAGAATTAATTTTCACTTAATTCCAAAAAAAAAATGGCGTATATAAGATTGAAATAAATTATCTACCTTCTATACTAGATCAATTGTGACGCAAGTTGTTATCAAAAATTGTTGTGATAGATGTACAGTTAATATTCATATATTCCATTACCTATCTGATGGTACAGTTTTTACACAGAAAATATTTATTTGAAAAACCTGCCACTCGGCTTTTTCCGGAAAGGTCACATGGTCGCCGTGACCTGTGCAATAATTACAATTAAATTTTTCTTATTCTAACAGCAAGCGTTTCTAGAATATATTATGGCGAAATGTGGTGTAATTGGAGAAGAAGCTATGTAAATAATCAAAAGTACATGTCTACAAATTGACAAGGACAACTCCTTTTATCAAAATTGTTTTCACCTATTGCTCAGTATGTTAATTAATCCGATTAATTACGTAATTTCGCCAGCGTATGATATATCAGTACTAATATGTAGGCCCAAGGAGGTTAGATATAGAAAGAAGAGGAAATAGATTACGTATCGCATATTGGTCCTTTGTGCCTATTAGAGTTTCCGCCAAGGGAGGAAGAAAAAAAGGAGGAGGGGGGGAAGGAGAGAGAGGGAGAGGAGACCGATGGAGTCATAGGGCTCTAAATTACATAGGCGTAGATCGGGGAATAAATGCCACAATATTTTGCCAGGGGGATGGTCAATATAATCACCCCCCCAATATTGACGCCTGTGTATTGGTTTGTGTCGAAATTAACCTCATATTTGGCCATTTTATAGCCACAAAATGCCATTTTTAGCGCTTTTCTTGTGCGAATTTATTCCACTTTTGTCCCATATTTCACCAGTTTAGTTTCAATAGGCCTATGCTAAAATTTTCACAAGATTTGTACCATAAGGTTCACTGTACTGGGTACTTTTAAAAATCCTAACCTAACCTAAACATAACTTTAACCCTTAGATTGGAGCTCTACTAGAAGTAAAAATATAGATAGTGAACGAATTTAGTATTTCTATATCTATGTGAGAATGATACAATAGAGGCCCTGCATTGATTGGCTCCAAACAAAGGTTTTCAACCGGTGTCCTTCACCGTAGTTATGGTGGAGTGCAGTCCATTCAATCAAATGTTGTCATCAACCTATTTGATCGTAGTGCAGGATTATGTGTGTGAGACGAACTGTCACACGGTAGATTGCAATCATGCTTTTGTTGAATGCATTTGAGTAGTCCGCCATATTTACGGGATGATACGTCGCATGCAAGGCCTCTATATGACATGATGAACATAGTCATTGATGCATCAGTTTTAAAATAGACTAGGCGGTTACCCATATTTGGCGGTTCTCGGCTGGGCGCGATTACCAGGCTGATGGTGACATGCCCATATGACAATTTTTACTAATTTGACCTCAGATGACCCCAGGGTGACATTGGATGACCCCAAAATGACCTAAACTTATAACTCTAAATGTTGACTGTACCTACCAAGTTTCATGCCCATATATGAGCTTTTACTAATTTGACCTCAGATGACCCGTGGTGACCTTGGATGACCCCAAAATGACCTTCAAAAAATGTTGCTTTAAATGTTGACTGTACCTACCAAGTTTCATGCCCATACGACACCTTTTAGTAATTTGACCTTAGATGACCCCTGGGAGGGGACCCCGTGGTCAGATGACTTAACGAACATAAACATCTTCTTGCCAGCACAGAACTATACCCACCCACCGAGTTTGAGCCCGTACGACCTAGTTTCATGCCCATATGACAGTTTTAGTCATTTGACCTCAAATGACCCCTGGGAGGGAGCCCGGGGTCGGACGACTTAACGAACATAAACATCTTCTTGCCAGGACAGAACTACACCCACCCACCGAGTTTGAGTCCCGTGCGACCTAGTTTCATGCCCATATGACAGTTTTTAGTCATTTGACCTCAAATGACCCCTGGGAGGGACCCCCGGCGCCTTACAACTTAACAGCCATGAGCAGCGTAAGGCCCTGACACAACGTGGCCCACGCACCGAGATAGAGACCAGTACGACCTAGTTTCATGCCCATATGACAGTCTTTAGTCATTTGACCTCAAATGACCCCTGGGAGGGGGCCGGATGACTTAACGAACATAAACTTCTTCTTGCCAGGACAGAGCTACACCCACCCACCGAGTTTGAGCCCGTGCGACCTCGACGGCCTCACATTAGCAGTCACAGACAAAACCTAAATCTACAGAATATATCCATTACTCGTCGATACTCGAAAGAGCTCAAAATAAATAACTTAGAAAATTTTCTGGATGTCCTTTAACATGTTTTCATAGTTAACCATCGTTAGCCATGGAAATCTATCATGAGAACTGACCGGTGACTAAGTCCGATTTATTGGGACGCGTTTATCGGCAGTCAACGAGTAATGTGAATTTTAAAAAGTTCATTTTGATGCCTTATATGGTCAATATCTCAAAAAATAAGGCCAATATCAAAAAAATAAAAAAAACGTTTTTGGAATGGAGCCTCAAGATTGAGCTAAAACAAAATAAAATATTTTGGAAAGAGTGTTTTTTGTTATGATGTACCTAACAAATATTGCCAAAAACTCACTTTTTTGTGATTTTCTTCAAAATTGTTGTTTTTACCCCAAATCTGTATTTATATTAAGATTTATTGATGTCTTGCCTTCATAAAATGTATACTTTTATATGTTTTTGCGAATAATTACAAAGTTATTGCACTTTTACTACATGCATGTCTGAGAGTACACAGCCACCTTAAGCAGCTCCATTTGAATGTCATACAAGCTCTGAGAAATATTTTTCCTGAATCCTCCACAGAGTGCAAGTGTCAACTAAGAGTTGGTTAATGTGTAAATTCCATTTGAAATTCATACTCCCCTTTTGGTCAATATTTCCAAACTCTTTCACTGGGGAGTGTGGACTTTAAATGGGTTACCCCATTGCTTGTCTCAGTAGGTACCAAGTAGTACATTCAATAATTGGTTATCTTTTACTGTACTCTACCATTCACATACATGTGTATGCACTCTTCAGGGATGTATGTAGCAGAGTTGTTTGTCCATTTCCTAGGCATTGGAAAACTCTCACTTTGAAGGTGGGGGGGGGAAGGGGAAGTTAAATCGCTGACTGTTCTATAAAGTCACCATTGAATATACTAGTAAGTAGTTGGGTATTCTGAAAGAATTCAAGAATAATTAATTAAAGCTAGTTATGTAGGACTCCCTATACCGCCACGTACAATCGCGCAGTCAGTTATGGGTTGAAAATTGGGTGTATTCGGGTTCTTCCCGAGGATGTGCGGAGACGAACAAAACTCGCATGCAGGTCGCATCAAGTGCATCTCTCATGACAACAAATGCCTCGAGCGTATTCCAATGTTAACCGAATACCCCCGATTTTTACTCCATGCCTGTATCAAGATGGTGATTGAATCCAGGTTCTCCTTCACTAATTCTGTGCGTTGTACTAAAATTACAGCTATACTTACGCAACATTTTCTCTTGTTCCTTGAATGCAGCTACTGCTTCTCCCCAACGTACATTCTCAGAAGCCAGTCCACCCACAAGCCTATTGGCAAGGGTGATGGTTTTCTGAGTGGATTCAGCTAAAATTACAGCTATACTTACGCAACATCTTCTCTTGTTCCTTGAATGCAGCTACTGCTTCTCCCCAACGTACATTCTCAGAAGCAAGTCCACCCACAAGCCTATTAGCAAGGGTGATGGTTTTCTGAGTGGATTCAGCTAAAATTACAGCTATACTTACGCAACATCTTCTCTTGTTCCTTGAATGCAGCTACTGCTTCTCCCCAACGTACATTCTCAGAAGCAAGTCCACCCACAAGCCTATTAGCAAGGGTGATGGTTTTCTGAGTGGATTCAGCTAAAATTACAGCTATACTTACGCAACATCTTCTCTTGTTCCTTGAATGCAGCTACTGCTTCTCCCCAACGTACATTCTCAGAAGCAAGTCCACCCACAAGCCTATTAGCAAGGGTGATGGTTTTCTGAGTGGATTCAGCTAAAATTACAGCTATACTTACGCAACATCTTCTCTTGTTCCTTGAATGCAGCTACTGCTTCTCCCCAACGTACATTCTCAGAAGCAAGTCCACCCACAAGCCTATTAGCAAGGGTGATGGTTTTCTGAGTGGATTCAGCTAAAATTACAGCTGTACTTACGCAACATCTTCTCTTGTTCCTTGAATGCCGCTACTGCTTCTCCCCAACGTACATTCTCAGAAGCAAGTCCACCCACAAGCCTATTAGCAAGGGTAATGGTATTCTGAGTGGCTTCAGCTAAAATTACAGCTATACTTACGCAACATCTTCTCTTGTTCCTTGAATGCCGCTACTGCTTCTCCCCAACGTACATTCTCAGAAGCAAGTCCACCCACAAGCCTATTAGCAAGGGTGATGGTTTTCTGAGTGGATTCAGCTTCTTGTTGACATTTCAGCTTAGCTGCTGTAGCCGTTTCAAATTCCGCTGTCAATTCGGCTAAGTTAGCATCCAATTCCTGCATGGTTAGAAATACAGATACAAATTGGTATTCCTACTTGTTGGCAAAGTCTGACTTTAATTGGCAACATCTGTAGATTAAATTCAGACTTCTGCTTTCCCCATGGTACATTTAGAATTGGGTAAATGAACCATGAGATGGTCAGAGTACTCCGTCCTTAGGAGGGAATGTCAAGCTGTCAGTCACATGTACAGAGAGCCATAACATTTACCTCACAGTCAGTTTCAAAAGGAGTAGAGGTTAATTCCACACTAAGGCCAAAAAAAAAGGTTTGTTTCACATTTGCTAAAAAATGCCAAGTGCTATGTGATTTTAAAATTTATTATCGAAAAGAGTTATGTTAATGCGATTTTTTTTCCCTCCAGTCGGCGAATACTATTTTTTGTAAAGGAAATCGCACAACATAGTTTGTATTGAAAAAATGTATTCCCACTGCTGCCGTCCAAAAGACGCTTGACTATGTCACTCAATGTTGCGTTCCCCAACACTTTATGCAGAGCCAAATTCCGTAATATTCCACGCCCCCTTTTCTGTGATTCTAACCCGTATGATCATCTTCCCAAATGTGTAATAAAAATGACAAAAAATACAAAATTTCACCCATACTATTACTCAATACCGCATACAATGTTTACCAATGCTGTCATGTCAAATCTAATAGACTCATTTGCATGCTTGGTTGCTTGGTTTGTTGTGATGTATATGTGACCAGTTCCAACAAAACCTGGAACAAGTCGCCAGGCATGTTTTTGAGTTATACGCCTTTAAATGTGAATTTATTTTCATGGTATTTGACCTTGGGACTGAGTGGACTTTCAAATCCTTGAAAGTTCTTATTACAAAGAGGATTATTTAATCAATAATTGACAGTTGAACTATGATAATCCCTATTCAATCTTGTGTAAGGCAGGAAACTAATAGAGGTTATCCGTGTTCTATAAGCTGCATATCCTATCAGCGACTGCTATACCTTGTTTAGGACTTTAAAAAGAAGTACCTGAATGTGCAACCATAACTGTTTCAAAATAGCCGGCCAAAGTCATGCAGGTAACTCCAAGGTCATACATTGAATTGGTTTGAATGAGGAATACTACGGGAACCAGCGCCTTTTGTTAGAAGTCACACATGAGTGAAGTGGATAACCTCTATTAGCACATTACTTAGACTAGCAATGTTGCAAAAATATCAAGGTTTTATTTACAAAAGTATTGATGCTATGTATATAATTTTGGTATCATTTTAAAGCTTATTGTCCCGTGCTTACAATTTTATTCAAATCATGAAATGTCAAAAATGCGCCTTTAATTGTTCTTGGTTTTGTCGGAACGGGTCACATATGTACTGTCCTGCGAGTATGAGGATATGATCCTGTGTCATATACTGGGGTACCCAAAAAGGGTGCAAAAAATGTGCAGCTTGGATATCAAAACACTGTCTCTTGAGTATTCCTTCACTTAGAAAATTCAATTAGGTCTTAAATTGAGGCTAATTTATTCTAGTTTACTCATGTTTTTATCCTGTTTTAAAATATTTTAAAATTATTTTCTTATGACGTTTGGCATGAAATGTGCCAAGGGTGGCTGAGGATTAGGGGAGGAGGATTAGGGGAGGATTCATATCAGTAAATTTGATTTAAAACCCCATTAAAAATTTGAATCTAGTAAAAAAATATCTAAATGGACTCCCAGACATCTAAACCAAGTAAATAAATCCAGAAGTTCATTTAAAAGACCAATACTTGCTCAGAATGATTGTAAATGTAGCAAAAAGAGGTGGGGTTACATCCTCCCTACTTTGTGATTGTTTTTGCCCGCACTCTCTCATTTTTTTAACCAATTTCCATAAAAAATGTGTCAAAATGCTCAGGAGGATGAACCACTTCAAATGAGATGTGTAGGTAAAATGTTTGAACCATTTAATTTTTTTACTATGTAACACAAAGGTACCCCAGGTTGTGACACAGGACCATATACAAAGGCGGTGCAAATGACTAGGCATTGCGATGGGCTTTGTAAATTTACCATACCACAAGTAAGTCTGCCAACATTTTGCACATTTGTGGGAATGGGTCACATATACATATGATAATAATCCTACTTACAGCAATCCTGGCTTTGATGACAGATAATTTATCCTGGGCAGCAGCCAACTCATCGTTAGCTTTCTGTAATTGAATACGCTTGGGTTCCACTTCGCAGTACACTTCATAGAACATGACAATGTTGATTGCCCAGGCACACAGACCAGCAGCAGCCAACGATTTGCTTTTGATGTTCTCTGGTTCAAATTCCTTATCGGCAAGGAACGGCTTGATGGCTTTCAGGCAGGTCTCAGGGATGTGTTCTTTGTCGTAATTGATTAAAGCATCCAAGAAGGCGTCAACCTAGGGCAAGATTTGGAAAGAATATATAAATAACAACCTTGAAGAGCCATTCAGAGATTTTGAATTGAATAATTTTTCGCACAAATTTGTTCTATAAATAATTATTTTATAATTTGCACAAGCAATGTTACTAATCATAGTTTAAATTTCAATACACATTCAGATATTTCAAGTTGAATAATTTTCATGCAAATATTAATTTAATGAAGACCCTACATACACATTTTAATATTCGAACCTACCTTTGCCATCATGACCTTGGCAGCCTTCCAACTCTTATCTTTAGGAACTTTGCCTCCTGGAGCCATATCTAGTCAATATTGCAACCTACCTTTGCCATCATGACCTTGGCAGCCTTCCAACTCTTATCTTTAGGAACTTTGCCTCCCGGAGCCATATCTAGTCAATATTGCAACCTACCTTTGCCATCATGACCTTGGCAGCCTTCCACTCTTATCTTTAGGAACTTTACCTCCTGGAGCCATATCTAGTCAATATTGCAACCTACCTTTGCCATCATGACCTTGGCAGCCTTCCAACTCTTATCTTTAGGAACTTTACCTCCTGGAGCCATATCTAGTCAATATTGCAACCTACCTTTGCCATCATGACCTTGGCAGCCTTCCAACTCTTATCTTTAGGAACTTTACCTCCTGGAGCCATATCTAGTCAATATTGCAACCTACCTTTGCCATCATGACCTTGGCAGCCTTCCAACTCTTATCTTTAGGAACTTTACCTCCTGGAGCCATATCTAGTCAATATTGCAACCTACCTTTGCCATCATGACCTTGGCAGCCTTCCAACTCTTATCTTTAGGAACTTTACCTCCTGGAGCCATATCTAGTCAATATTGCAACCTACCTTTGCCATCATGACCTTGGCAGCCTTCCAACTCTTATCTTTAGGAACTTTACCTCCTGGAGCCATATCTAGTCATTATTGCAACCTACCTTTGCCATCATGACCTTGGCAGCCTTCCAACTCTTATCTTTAGGAACTTTACCTCCTGGAGCCATATCTAGTCAATATTGCAACCTACCTTTGCCATCATGACCTTGGCAGCCTTCCAACTCTTATCTTTAGGAACTTTACCTCCTGGAGCCATATCTAGTCAATATTGCAACCTACCTTTGCCATCATGACCTTGGCAGCCTTCCAACTCTTATCTTTAGGAACTTTACCTCCTGGAGCCATATCTAGTCATTATTGCAACCTACCTTTGCCATCATGACCTTGGCAGCCTTCCAACTCTTATCTTTAGGAACTTTACCTCCTGGAGCCATATCTAGTCAATATTGCAACCTACCTTTGCCATCATGACCTTGGCAGCCTTCCAACTCTTATCTTTAGGAACTTTGCCTCCTGGAGCCATCAGACACATGACAGCACTTGTAACCATAACAACAGCAGCAGGGGGTGAGCCAAAGGCTTTCAATTCAGTCAGGTTACCCTATAGATTCAAATATATATATATCTCAAAGTTAATGGTTTACCAAACAATATACAAATACAAAATGTTAACACAAGATTTGTACATTTTTACCACTGAGTTTCTACCCTTAATTGCGACACTGGTAATTGACAGTTGCAGGGCAGGCCATTCCTAAAAAGGTGACTCGTGCAAATGTGCAAAAAGGTGATCTGAGATTCTTAGTCAGTGACTGTGGATTAGAGTGTAAGCTTTGAATTTCATTGGTTTCTTGATGCCGTCTAACACACGGTGGATGGCATCGGCCACATTGTAGCGGAACACGCTTGTCAAGGCACGCTCAAGTAGCGCGTTGTAGAGCGTAATTAATGCACAAACAAGATAGCAGTATGCAAAAGACTGCAGTAAGCACAACTAAAATGGTAAACAAGTTCATTCAGAATAAAGAGACTTTTCATAACAGTTACTTAATAATACACAAACGAGCTTGCAGTATGCGCCGGGTCTAAAATAAAATAAGAACCCTTACCTTGTTCAAGGTATTCAAGGCTTCCTGTGCAGCAAGAAGAGCAGGTTCAGCTTTGGCCAAATCCCTCTCACAATCCTGCTGCTTCTTGGACACCTCTTCATTAATCTTGGTAACCTTCTTTTCTTCTCCATCTGCAAACTCTTTCTCCTTGCTGACTTTCTCCGTTTCCACGCCAACCTTTTGGATAAGCTTGTCGGCATCTTCATTTTTAATTTTCAACTCCTCTTCTTGAGAAGCAAGTTTGGCTTTCAAGTCATCCACCTACAACCATGAGAAAGAGGTTCAATAAAAAAAGAGGAAAAGCACCAAAAAGGGGGGAAATTAATTAATCTCTTATACTTTTGTACAGGGAAGGAAAATTTAAAAAGGAGGAATTCCTCTAATCAGAGGAAGAATCTCATGCCTGCTACAAGAGAGATATCCAATGAAGAAATTGCTTTACTGAACTTAACAAGCCATAATAAAAAATATTTCATTAAAAATTTATTGAAAAGAGAAGAAAACATAACCGCTTTTACTTTTACTAAGGCCAGAGGTACTTTACATTCAAAATCTGGGACAGAATTCTTGAACAAACCAATACAAAAGAATGCTAGAATGAACTAATACAGTTTGTGTCAGGTCACTTGAGAATCCGCTTGAGAACACACAATTTTCCGTCATTTCTAAAGCTGACTTTATAATCTATCGCTTTTTCAGAAAAGTGAATCCCACACATGCACAGTGAGCATGCGTGTGATTCCCTTTGCTATAAATGCTGAGTACAAATTCAGCTTTATACAATGACTGATTTACAGTGACATTACTTCAGCAAATATTGCACAAAGTGACTCGGATGCTCCATAGCCACTGTAGTTGAGAAAACCCTCTCTGCCACAAAATAGATATGAACTGCAAACAACTAACTCACCTGTTGGGCAGTACTCTGCAGCTTGGTCAGACCATTCTCTAGACGTTGCATCTTGGCAGTCAACTCTGAACTCTTGACCTTCAGCAGATTTTGATAGAGAAACGATCTGTTCCAGGAAACTCTTGGGTGTGGTGTAGTTATATCTCCTCTCATTGGTCAGATAAGCTTTGCTGGTCTCATTTACACTGGTGTGCACATAAGACAGGAACTCAGCGACGGAACCTTTTAGGTCATTCTGTGTTAAACATTTCACAAAACATGCAAAATTTTTAAGAGCACAAACAACTTACGTCTTAAAATCAGTCCAAGTTATGTACGCAAATGAATGTTTACAAAATGTAGCCTTTTTTAAAATATTGCTTCTTTCCATTTATCTTCTTTAACTAGAAAAAATGATATTTATTTTGTTTCAATATGGCTGTACCGTTTCCCACGGCTGTTTATTACTACCACTTTCATCTAGGGCACCCTCAATTCAAGGGTTCCTGATATTATTACATAAGCTGTAACTATCTACAACCTACGTACAATAATATATAAACCTAAATTCGTAAATTTTACACCTACTAGACGCTACATAAGTTCAGATAAATATCCAAGATGAATTGATAGGTACAGCTTAGACACAAGAAACACATTTATTTGATCTTTTGATTGACTGTCGATGCTGCTTCGATGCTTGTTATTAATGAACTATCGACTAATTAATCAGAATTAAAGGTAAATTGGTCAGACCATTCATTTAGGTAAAAGTAAAGGAATCAAACCTGCTTTTTTTAAGAACACAGTGTCCATCTCTCTTTTGTTAGCAGTTAGGCCAGACTCCACCGTGAAATGTTGCTGTGGGGGAATCACCACACCTCCTCCACAGCGAGTCTGTTACTTTCCCAGCATTTAAAAATTTATACACTTGGGTGAAGAGAAGTAATTGAGATAAAGTACCTTACTCAAGGGCACAACACAATGGTGTTGCTGGGGCTTGAACCCTCAATCTACTGATTATGAGCCGAACCTGTTCCGCTCGGCCAACGTGTACCAAATTCTCTGGTAATATTTATCGTAATAATAACCAGTGGCTGGATGAACCACTATTTAAATAGGTGGTCTAGCTTAGTGTGCCCCTACAACTTTATTGTACTTACAGGAAGCAGTTCATTTGAATCCAAGAACCGTTTGCTGACAGAAATTAGAGCTTCTTGTGGCCACTCGTGGAACCAATCAATACTGGTACAGTTGACTACAGCTGGGAATTTACTTTCTACGTACGAAGAGTCACACCGACAGGGAGAAACACAAAACAACCTGTGGAAAGAGGAATATTTTTTGTTTATATAAAGATGTGCTTATTTCTAATGATTTTGAAGTTTGTTCGAGCATACACACTAAGGGTTGAGAGCCGGGCATAAACAATGTTAATGCCTGACAGCTTTAGCATATACTAAAGAAGAAAATGGCATTTTGGGGAATGCTACAGAGTTTTTGTTGTTATTTAATTAATACAATCACCAAAAGTTGGCAAATGTATGAAGAGGGTTCATTAATAGAATTGAGGGTATGATCGTTGTACATGCCCCCGGTTCTATCTCAGGCATAAATAATCAATTGTGCCCTTTATTATATTAATGAACCCATAATTAATGAGATGATCATACTTTGTTTTAAGTAAGTAACAGTGAGCATTTATAACTTCAATGTGGATATTTTGGTTTGAACCAAATCTTTGTTTAAATCATTAAATCATTGTTGTGTACAACATAATCAACATCATTTTGGGAGTGCAAAGCCGTTTTTGCCATATTTGTCACCCATGCTCAGTGAACTGCACAAGGCACTTCACGGGTTATACAAGGACAGTTGATAGCAATGGGCTATTCCAGTTGAAATTGTGATGTGCCCTCAGTAATTTAATTATTTAACTTGTTTACAAGCTGAAAGTATGTCATGAGAATTATGAGACCAGGGGAAGCACCTTGGAAGTGATCATGCAAGAGTTTGTGTGTTATGGCATGTTCTGGGGGAATTCCCTTTCAATCATCAGGTGATCAAAACAAACTGAATCAGAGTTATTAATATCATAGGGGATTTTCCATAATACTCAATATTCTGTGCACCATCAGAATATTCTGTGCACCATCAGGGGGAAACCCTTGGATTGTGAAATTGAGATCATTTTGGAAAGTCCCTCCAGGAAGTAAATGTGACAAAGTAGTCTATAAATAGATTTTGGGTTTTCTGGTGTATAAAAGCTGGAGGCTTGAGTTTGGACTTTACAGAATGTCATGGGGGATTGTAAACTCCACATGTGTGTGATGGTCTTTGTGCTTCAAAAAAGAAGTACATTTTAACCTGTTTATATAGCCAATAATTGAGCTACTTTAATACAGCAACGAAGGAGATTGCGAGCACACAAAAGTGCTCTTCCTCATCAAAAGAATAAAGTTCTTCTGTCGAATTGCTGGAGTTTGCTGGGTTTGTGAAGGCCACGCATCTGTCAAAACAGCGGAGCTGTGTTAAAGAAACTTGTTCCCTGGAAAAAGAGTGATTAGTGAAAGAAACACCATTTTTGGAGAAAGCAGCGCAAGGAGATATATTTTGGAGAAAGCAGCGCAAGAAGATAAGTAATAGGAGAAAGCAGCATCATTTTCGTGTGAAGATTTCATACGCAAGGATATTTATAAATGCAAGTGTACACTGGACTTCGCTGATTTTCGCAGGACAAGTGAATAAGGATAATTATATTACATCAGTCATCCAGAACATTGCAAGAACTCTAGGATCACCAACAAGAAGACCGCTGGTTAAGTACCGATAGAATAAAACTGATTGTGTGATTTTATTGTAAATGCAATATTGTTGTTATATGTACCAAGCATACTTTGTTTTCAATTAAAGATTTTGTTAGCTTAATCAAACAGTGTATTTGTGTTGTGCATTCATGTGAGTTCGGGTAAAAGGTGATTTTGGCCTTGAGTCGGTACGACTCGTAACAAAATCCATAAACCCACTCTATAACACACACCCCTATGGAAGACACAACCTTAATCTCCCACACTTGGGGTGTAGATTTCAAATTGAGTCATCATTCCGGTAATTCCATGTGAAATTTGTATTTCCCGTGGGGAAGATTAAGAGCATGTCTTCCATAGGGATGTATGGATTTGACCTGCAATACCCCAATCTGGTATTCATCCGTATGCAGAAATGCAACAATAAACTACCGTACCCACCTTCAACTGTCGTCTCAGCCTGTCAATAAAGAATTTCCAGCAATTCTCCCTGGTGTCTTCCAATCCTTGACCTTTGACCTCATTTCTGACCCCTGATATAATATTTTCCACCTCATCATCTGCAAACAGATCAGGAATTTCTCCAGATGCGAGCAGATCGTTGATGAGCACCAGGAATTTCTCGTCGGACACCTGTGCGTCAGTCATCAGGAACATGGTACCAACGTTTTTCAGACCAGCCTTCAAGCATGTGCTGGCAAGATCAAGCTGTTTAAGAAAACAAGGGAAACAAGTGGTCACAAAACAAATTTATATTTTTTCTAGCAAAACAGAAACAACCCTCTTCTGTCTATATGTTGTACATAACAAAGCCAGCGATAAAGGTACGGACCTTTTTCTCAGACAAACCACCAATCAATCAATACTGGGTCCAGCATTCAAGAATGTTGAACTCAAATACAAAATACCATGCCAGCGCCATCAACCTAAATTCTCTACTCACCTTCAGATCTGGTATACCATATCCCTTCCTGAGTGTGACTTGGAATACTTCTAAACTGCTGATATAAGCGGCTAATCTGGATAAACTCTGTTTACCGCTACCACCAACACCTACCAGCAAGGCGTTACCACGAGGCGATTCTAGAATGCGATTGATGCGACAACTGGAATAAAAACAACAAATTATTCATTCATGAGCATATTGTTTTATACAATTCATTTCATGTAAAATAATACAAACTGGTAAATAATTTGTTTTGTTTATATCTTTGACCCTTTCAAAAATTGGCTGATAAACAAAGTGTGAGCTGTGTGAATGGAAAGGAACAAATCGTTGTTGGGCAGGAAAAACCTATGTGTCATTGGCCCCTGAACATGTTGAAAGCAAAACCTCCTATGTAACCTGATGGCAGTTTTGTCAGAGGCCAAAAGCACATAGGAAGCTTTTCCTGCCCAGCAACAAAATTATACTTTTACCCTAGTAAGTAAATCAATGTTGGGAGGTGACAAAATTATTCAAATATATCTTGATTTCCCCCTTTTCATTTGCAACCATAGATATTTTTTTCAAACAGAAAATACAAAATCTGATGTGGGATACTGCATACTCCGACATGAAATGGATTTCCAATATCTATCGTCTGCTTTGTCAAAGCCAAACCACCCAGATCACTCAAGAAGGACCTAAGCTATCCTCTCCAGTTATACCATTTGGAATGCCCGTCATGAACCCACATGGGGCTCATCTGGTCAACCACATCTCACGCTTCAAAATGTTTTGCTGTTCATTTGTCTCTTGCATTCTTGTTTACAGCCTTGTTAGGCATTTGTATTCATTGTGATAGGTATTTGTTGTCTTGCGTGCATCCCTGCACCGAACTCCAGGTCAGCTTTACTAACCATGGTACATGACCTGGGCATTGGTGTACAACCTTGGGCTGCTTGTGTGTTTGTATGTACTTTGCTTGCTTTGTCAATAAAGACTGATTGAACAACTTGACATTACATATTGAATGAATCATAATGGTCATCACTCAAACCATAACCTAAAGTTACACCCAAATCTCTTAATTCTTATCCTAACCCTAACCACGACCCTAACCCTCAAAAAACCTAACCCTAACCTCTTGCGATGGCATCAATTATTCTCAAGTCTTGCCAATGCCATCATAACTTACACATGTTCCATAGCAGCTTCAAACAGCACCAGATTCATGACAGCATTAATTTCATTGTAGCTATCCAAGGCCTCTGTAAGCAGTTTGTTAAGCTCGCCCCAGCCTTCTGCGCAGGGCATGTATTTGGGATCGCCGATACCAGTGGCAAAGTGACAGAAGATGTTAGGCTTTAAAGTCAGGGCAGCTTCATCCAGGTCCTGTAGTTTTGAAATTTCAAAGTGAAGTACTTGTTAGCCAACTATTTTAATACAGTAACACATATGATTAATTTTGAACAATTTGCAGTTTGATACATTGCATCCATCCAATGCCATTGAATATCATATCACTCATACATGAATTCTAGACAGTTCATTGATTGATGGCCATTTTTTACCATCAGCCTCTCCGTGTGATAGTTTTTACCATCATAGTGCTGCGCCAAGCCGTGCGCTGACTCTTGGACTCGCCAATTTAGTTATGGGGTGTACCCCAAAATGTGAAGTATATATATCACGGCAAAACATGGTGTTATGTTGATGAAAAAATGTATTTTAGTAATAGAATTTATGTACGAGTGATATAAAACAAATATTTAACTGTCTTAAATGTGTGTAATTGTCGAAATATAATCACTCGGTGAAAGAAGTATTGTTCCATTCCACTCGCCGTTCTGGCTCGTGGAATGGAGCAATTCATCTTTCACCTCGTGATTATATTTCACCATCACACTCATAGACTGTTAATATTTGAACACTATTGCACTGGGCAATTCCAGTTGCAATTCATACACCCCTATGGAAGACATGACTTTACAGGAAGCGTACAGCAATCACAACATGATGTCTCATATGTTAAAAAATAATTATCAAGCACGAATCAGTTCCAGTTTAAACAAACTCATATTGACCATAAAAACGAACAAAAACTGTCGGCTCTCAACATGCGATAATCAAAATTCCTGCACCAAAATTGTCTAGAGCAATGACGTCCTGATAATACAATGAAGGCTGACGACAAATGAGCACAAATAGCCATGACGTCATTGCTCTAGACAATTTCAGTGCTGGAATTTTGAATATAGCGTGTTGAGAGCCATCTGTTTTTATTTGTTTATATGGTCAATATGAGTTTGTTTAAAACAAAACCATGTGATTCGTGCTTGACAATTATTTTTCTAACATATAAGACATAATGTTGTGATTGCCATACACTTCTTTTAATCTCCCACAAAATATCAAAAATTTATTATCTGCTCTATCCATTACTGCTTGAATTGTGGACCAGATGAAGTGAATGACAAAGACCTTGCAGCCAGTTCTGATCAGGGGGTCAAAGGAAAACAGAGTCTGACATTGAGTGCTTTTTGCAGATTTGTCCGCATTAGGAATGTTCATTATTATTATTATTATTGAGCTATTCCAGTTAAAATCCATACTACCCCTGTGGAAGATTTTGGAAATATCTTCCACAGGGGAGTATATAATTATTAATGGCAAGAACACACTTGGCAGCTCCATTTGAATTTCATACACCCTCTGAGCAAGATTCAACCTGAATCTTCCACAGAGGGTGGGTGAGTTTCAAATGGAGCTGCCTAATGTGCTAATTCCATTTGAAATTCATAATCCCCTTGTGGCAGATATTTCCAAAATCTTCCACAGGGGGAATGTGGATTTTAAATGGAATAGCCCAGGTTCCAGGTTAAATAAGAAATTAAAAAACAAATAAATACTTACTTCAAATGACTTTTTAGCAAAGTCCACGACCATCTTGTTGAATGTCTCAGTGTCTTTCTCCTCAATTAGTTTGTCTCCGTAGACACGCTCTGATTCATGCATCCATAGACGTGCTAAATCTACTGGAGTCTTGATGCAATCAGCAGTGGAGAACAGCAAGCCCTATATATACACAACATTGATAATAAAGACAATAATTCACGTAAGACAAATACTTGGATAGTCAAAATCAATAATTAAAACGCTTGTAATAAATCAGAAATTGCTCACTTGATAAACATTAGTTTAATTTCAATTAGAATAAAAACTGCTTGTGGAGGCGATTAATTTGTGTCAGCTTACAGTTAACCTGCACCATAGTCAACGTATCTTAATTCTCGATCATGAGAGCCAACTTGGGTATGCACAGACTTTTGCATCAAGCATACTATGCAAAGACTACACAGTTCCGGAATAAGCACAGGTTTTGAGAATTGAATTTGAATACGGTCATCGCCAGGCAAGGTCGAGGTTAGGTCATGTACAGGTAGCACAATCATGTTATTCCACAAAAAGTATGCCGATGCAAAATTACACAGAAGATGCATCCTCTCATGACTGAGAATTAGATATTTTGCCTATAATATAACAACCCAGAAACACTACCGTTGTCACACTATCGAATTGACCTATATGAGTGAACTTATAATTCAGCAAAAATTGTGGTTTAGAGACAAAAATCATTCAAGACTTCAAGTTTGTAATCATACTTAGTAGCCACTACCAGCCTAGTGTTTTTAGATGATGTTTTTTGCTCGCTCTATTAGACTAGGCAAAATTTCAATTTATAATTCAGGTTTCGTAAGGCAGGGAGTAAGCGTTATTTTAAGTCTACATCCCACAAAATGACCCTAGAAATGACCCCATAGGGTTATACAGGGGTCAAAAATTAAAGATGCTCCGATTTCACTCATTCGCATATCAAATTAACCAATATATACCAGCTGAATTCAAGTCGACTTGATCTTGGGTTATTTTTGCCACCACTGAGTAGTTGCAAGCTTTTTGCTCAATCAGTGTGCAGTTTGCCTCTTGATGGCTTCATCTGCTAGTATGATGCAGTCATTATGTAACGTAAAAAAAAAAGTAAAGGAGACGATCCTGTATAAACAGTGATCGGAGTGCCCATCTCTCTTTATTGGCGATTGGGCCAGACTCCTCCATGTAATGTTGCTATAGGGGATCGCTACACCTCCTCTACAGCGAGTCTGTTACCTTCTCAGCATTTAAGAACGCCGGTACCCATTTAAACACCTGGATGGAGAGGAGTAATTGAGATAAAGTGCCTTACTCAAGGGCACAACACGATGGCGTCACCGGGGCTCGAACCCACAACCTTCCGATTATGAGTCGGTGCCCGTTCCGCTAGGCCACCGTGCTCCCATTATGTAACGTATTATTCATATTCACTTTGTTTTTCATGATCATTATCATATCTTACTTGGAAGATATTGGAGAGGTCCCTGAGATTGAAGACATAGTGAAATTTGACAGCTGTTGGTAAGAATGTCTGGGTGACCTTCTTGTGCAGGTCTAAGGCTGCCCCAACTAGGTTATTGGCAAGCTTCTGAATGGCAGTGGGGCATGAAATCAACTCCAAATGCTGTGAGATGATACTGTGGTAGATGGTACGCAAGGCGTCGGCTCCTGGGAAACTGAGGGCGAACACGCAGAAGTGACGCTGTGGAAAGAGAGATAAAAATAACACATAAATAATGTGAGCTTACATTTGAGTTGGATCTGGGTTAAAAGTCAAATGAAAGGGCTTCATAAGTTCTTAATTTTCCTGAGCTAAGTTGTAAGATGGTACATCACAGACAAGAGCCTTAACTACTTGACAACGTCTAGTGATCTTTTTTACTTATGGGCTCTACGGTCAACTGGTTATGAGTCACATGTTAAACCCCACACAATTTTTACATGTATGTTTTACGCAAAGCACCAGAACTATTCACCCAGAGCTTCATACAGTTGACCCTCGCCTAAGGCGCTCTATCAAATCTCATAACCTTGGTAGTAAAAATACTATAGTCCGACTTGAACTCTGACAGAAGATCATTTGTCTCATACTCTGCAGGCATATGGAATGCCCTGCCATCACATATAGCTTCAAATCAGGATTAGCAGAGCTAGGAGGAGGTTAAAACCTATCTAGGTACCAACCGGTCAGCGTTACCTAACTGGGCTATTCCATTTGAAATCCACACTACCCCTGTGGAAGATTTTGGAAACATATTCCACAGAGGGAGTATGAATTTTAAATGGAATTAGCACATTAAGCAGCCCCATTTGAATTTCATACACCCTCTGAGGAAGCTTCAACCTGAATCTGTCACAGAGGGAGCATGAGTTTCACATGGAGCTGTTATGTGCTAATTATATTTAAAATTCATACTCCCTCTGTGGCAGATATTTCTAAAATCTTCCACAGGGGTAGTGTGGATTTCAACTGTAATAGGCCATTACTTGTTAATTAGCCTTGACATAAAAAACAAATAAATCAAAAAATACGCTCTATACCAACAATGTTTGCTTACCTGTAATCTAGACATAATGGTGAAGCTACCAGCTGTAGGGTTCATACAGGACACATATTGACACTTGTGGATCTCCTTCAGGGATAGTTTAGTACGGTCATACCAATGGCTGTAATCCATGTGTTGTCTGATCAGTGTGTGCGGCTGTACTGTGCCGTATGTGTCAACTTCTGGCATGTTCATATCATCTACAAAGTATATGAGCTTTTTGGTGCCTGGTGGGCCAAAGTTACGACCAGCTTTCTTCTCTAAGGGTTTTTCTAGCACTCCTACAAAGCAAAGTGTTAGAAGATATGAAATATAACGATGAAAGTAATTTTTGCAATATTGGGACATATTTTTAAAATAATTTTTGGTAACATTGGGACATTTTCTTCAGTTACTCTTTGGTAATATTTGGATTTATTTGCACAGTAAGCTCTGGAAATATTTGTTTGATATTCTATTGATCTTATTTGTAACCACTGACCCTTTGCAAAAATCTGCTATCTTATTCCCAAAACAAGGTTCTCCCTGCAAACTGTATGAGCAAAAAGTGCATTTTTGTTTTTCATGCTTTTCCAGCAACATGCCACAATGCTTTTGCAAAGTGTAAGCAATAATTGCGCATGCGTATGACAGGTGTACGCACACACAAAACGCACTGAGGGTAGAACCTTGTTTTGAGATGACCGTAAAGGGTCAAAAGCGGAAAAGAGAAATTTGAAGATCAGGGACGTTCTACTCACCTTGCAACATTTCAGATGTAGTGTAATAGTTGAAGGGTACATTGGTCACCATGTAGTCATCCGATAACTCGGCTAGTTTGTTGCCAACCAGTACGCTTTTGCCAAGACCCGCATTACCGACCAACATGACAGGGCGCCCTCTTTCCATCAATAAATCCATGAAGAATCGCACACGAGTTGTCTCGGCAGTGTGGACAAGCACAGCCTGTATGCAGAGATTCAGAGAAGATATGCTTTAAAGTTGATTGACCAGATTAACAGAGTCATTGCAGTGGCATAGCCAAGGGAGAAGGGGGTCAGCTGCATCACTGTGAGAAGTCTTGCTCCCCCCCCCCCCTCTTGCCCTCTGTGGAATGCTGGCCACCCTGATATTTAAGATTTTAGGCCTTCTTTTATACTTTATAGTCAAAGTTTTGTCCAATTTTGCCCTACCCCCTTGAAAGTTGCCTTACCCCATGCCCTCACTCTGAAAAAGTCCTGGCTAAATATGCTACTGCCTCATTGCCATGCTTTACCTCATGAAAATGTACATCAGGTGAAAATTCATTCAACAATTGGCAAAGTGCAACAAATTAAATGTGCAAAAATTTCCATTTTCTAGTACTCTGTATCATCTACATATTTCTTACATGTTGGCTTACTTATCTACAAGCTACATATATTTTACATAACCAAATATGTTGGCTCACTGACCTGCAATGGCATATCTGGATCCAGTTCAAATACAGGTACTTTTTCTGTCCATGGCAAGAATTTCTTTGACTCTGTATCGATGAAGTAGTCAAAGATAGTGCCTTGACTTGGAAACTTGACTGTTTTGAACTCTGTTATCCACCATTTGCTGAACTCAACACGATAGTCCACCAGCTATAACAGAACAAAAAGATTAGTAAATTATCGTTGTTGGGCAGGAAAAACCTTTTGTGTCATTGGCCCCTGAACATGTTTAAAGCAAAACCTCCTATGTAACCTGTAGGCAGTTTTGTTTTAAACATGTTCAGGGGCTGGCACATAGGGAGGCTTTCTGACTTTCATGGTTCTTTTAAAAACATAAAATGAATAAAATAAATAAAATAAAAATCCAATAAAAATGAAAATAATAGCAAAATGACCTCAAGTGACCCCTATATGACTTTTGTGGTTCTTAAGAAAAATAACATATTTGCAGAAAGTGACCCATTATGATAGATGACCTTTGTGACTTCACACCTGTAGACATGATTACAATAATGGTGTCAAGCAGTTATTACACCAATTTATTAAAATTCTTGCAGAATCAGATTCAAAGGATGTTACCTGATCTTGAAACATAGCACCTCCAAAAGCCCAGACACAGGCAAACACAAAGTAGAGTTCATAGAGCTCCTTGGAGCAGTCTGGTGGAGTATTCTCTGGAGTTAGAAGACATTCTAGTAGATAGCACAACATCTGAACTTGACTTTGTTCTAAAAAATAAAATCATTCACAAAGTAAACAGTTAATTTATGAAATTTGACATTAATGCATGCTGAACATTGACACAATTCAATCCTGCACAAACAGGGGTCGAAATAAGTGATAGCTCAATCACCAATGCTATCAAGTTTTCTGTCGCGCTATAAGATTTTAAGCCCATGTAGCCCAATGTGCTATTGATACTCAATGCCATGTTTAAATTTCACATGCATGACAATATTTAAGTAAATGACAATTTAAGTAAAATGTGTGTTTGTGTAGTGGAATAAGACAAATAGAATATGTACACAAATTATGTGTTACTCATTTCGACCCTAACTGAATACTTGGTGAACGCTTGGTTCAAATAATTTTGCGAACACAAAGTCTTTTCTCTTGGGATACTTTTGGCTAGATAGCCCGGATGGCTATCAGAGAATGTTACCTTATTTCTACCCTTACAAAAATTATGTTCTTTGATTCTCACCTGTAATTGGTGTGATTTTCTTGAATCTAATTCTGACTGTATCCAATACAGGAGGCAGATACTTGTCAAATAGAATGGTAAGATTGGCTCTTTCAGATTGAACCTCACGAGTGTCTATCCAACTGGTCACAACTCTATAAAAAACAAGAACATAATAACAGAGACAGGTCAAATAGTTTTGCTTTAAAATAATCAACTTGATCCTCATCTCACTGTTATTTTCTCATGGTGGGTGTAGTTATACAACACAATCTGATCCACTCAGAGGAAATTGAGTTATACCATTTGTAACTTGCTCAGTACCTAAAGGGTACTGATGCTGAAATATCTAAGTCTGTGTCATACTTGATTGCAAAGTTATCAACTTTTCAATTACGTCCATTTTCATATGTTTTTCTGCAGCTTATTTTCACCTATATGACTCAATTTCATTTTACTGAATTTGGTCTGACTAGATCAGATTGCGGATACACTCTAAGTGTACATGTATGGCAATGTAATCCTAAAACCTAAGTGTACATGTATGAAGGGGTATCCAAAAGTTTTTGAAATCACCCAGCAGGCCTACTGCTCATCTAGCGCCACCTGTAAAGAAAGTAAACATACTTATGAGACCATTTTTGGACCATAATGTACATAAGGACCAGTGATTACAATGACAAAATTTCATCGATATAGCTCTGCCACTTCTGGGTGATTTCAAAAACTTTTGGATACCCCCTCGTATGTCCTCCAAGATGGGTTCCAATTAATATATCAGGCACAATTTGAACGGTCTACCATTGCTATACTGTGTTTCACTGTAAGTTCAGTAGTGACGTAGTTATAAATTTCACTGGTTGCCGTATCCAAGTAAAGCGTACATGCACATGTACCAGGGTGGTTTGTCGCAAAAAAGTATTGAAATCACTTCAAAACTTGAGGTAAACCACAGTATTATTAGTTCTAATGTCCGCTAGTACCAAGGTACACTTGTGTGAAAAGTTTTCTAACCCTAAAACCTAACCTACCGACTAGTGAACCCTTTTTAATTTTCGGACTAGCAAACCTTTTTTCGGACTAGCAACTAGCAAGCCTTATTTTTGGACTAATGAACCTTATGACTAGCAGCAAGTCCCCATTTAAAGAGGTGATTCAATTGTCTGTAATACATGCAGCCTATATATATAGATCCAAGATGGCTGCCATTTCAATTACTGTTCTAGTTGCTTCATTGCATAGGGCATAAATTTCATGATAATAATTAGTACTTACGGATTCCATCCTAAATCAGTAGGGTTTACATACAAAATACCAGCCCTAGACACGGTGGCAGGAGTGGCAGTCTTCAAATGGCTGATCTCAAACACAAGACGCATAGCTGGGGTGAGAGAGATACGCTCGTTACTGGCAAGCGTCAGCACCTGTGAAAAGAATTTGGTTTAAAAAAATTGGTGGACCATTGTTAGAACATTGTTAACAGTTTTTAGCTCCTTACTAGGGACAACAGATGACAGGATTCGTGGATGAATAAACTAATACCATCTATCAATAAATTCAGTTATCCCATTATAGCTATGGAATGCTTTTCACAAGACATAGTGTCCAATGGGCTATTCCATTTAAAATCCACACTCCCCCTGTGGAAGCTTTTGGAAAATCTGCGCCAGGTGGAATATGTTTTTTTAATGTAATTGGTCAGAGTTAATCACTTTGAAACCCATACTCCCTCTGTATTTTGGCTTTACCTATATCTTCCACAACTGGAGTGAGTATTTCAACTTTCTATTATATTCAAAACTTATACTCCCTCTGTGGAAGACTTTAGCTAAATCTTCCACAGGGTAGCGTGGACTTTAAATGGAATAGCCCAATAAAGCAGGTATATTCAAATTAGCCACTTTATTTGAATATTTAGGGATGTACATTTCCATCACAGATTCCTTTCCTTTTCACATTCCCCTGCCCTTGTTCCCTTTTACTTACTTCCCTTGTAATTAAGACCCCATTCACACCAGAAAATGGCCTCATTTGATGAAGATTATTTAATCGTCATTAGTTAATGCACATTACATTAAATGATGATTGAATGAAGACACAATTCCATTCACTAATGCAAAAGCACGTTATCAAAGGTTGTTTAGCAACAAAGTGCTTGAACTGGAAACACACAGCCATTGAGCTACTCGTTATGTGGTAATAAGCTTAATCAAATGAAGCTTGCGTTCACACAACAAAATCGCATTGTGTTCATATCAGGAAAACACCCTTTTTAATCTTCATCAGATCAAGCGATTTCTCCGGTGTGAAGGGAGTATATGTTCTTACCCAGTGGTGTGTCCAGGGGGGTGCTTTGGGGACTGAAGCCCCCCACACTTTGTTAAAAATCATGTAAAATCAGCTGTTTTTTTGGCAATTTTAGCCATTAAGCCCCACGCATAACTCTGAAAGCCCCTCTGAGCCCCCCGCAGGAACAGATCCTGGACACGCTGGTGTTATCTTATTGTCATCCATGACAGTGTTGAGTGATTCAATCCACATAGGATCTACATAACCATCCCATGTTCCTTTTCCTTCCCTTCAATCCCTCTCCCCTACATCCTGTAAGTCCTTACCTTATTGTCATCCATGACAGTATTGAGTGATTCAATCCACATAGGATCAACATAACCATCCCATGTTCCTCTTTCCCTCCCTTCAATCCCTCTCCCCTACATCCTGTAAGTCCTTACCTTATTGTCATCCATGACAGTGTTGAGTGATTCAATCCACATAGGATCTACATAACCATCCCATGTTCCTCTTTCCTCCCTTCAATCCCTCTCCCCTACATCCTGTAAGTCCTTACCTTATTGTCATCCATGACAGTGTTGAGTGATTCAATCCACATAGGATCTACATAACCATCCCATGGTCCTCTTCCCTCCTTTCAATCCCTCTCCCCTACATCCTGTAAGTCCTTACCTTATTGTCATCCGTGACAGTATTGAGTGATTCAATCCACATAGGATCTACATAACCATCCCATGTTCCTCTTCCTTCCCTTCAATCCCTCTCCCCTACATCCTGTAAGTCCTTACCTTATTGTCATCCGTGACAGTATTGAGTGATTCAATCCACATAGGATCTACACAACCATCCCATGTTCCTTTTCCTTCCCTTCAATCCCTCTCCCCTACATCCTGTAAGTCCTTACCTTATTGTCATCCATGACAGTGTTGAGTGATTCAATCCACATAGGATCTACATAACCATCCCATGTTCCTCTTTCCTCCCTTCAATCCCTCTCCCCTACATCCTGTAAGTCCTTACCTTATTGTCATCCATGACAGTGTTGAGTGATTCAATCCACATAGGATCTACATAACCATCCCATGGTCCTCTTCCCTCCTTTCAATCCCTCTCCCCTACATCCTGTAAGTCCTTACCTTATTGTCATCCATGACAGTGTTGAGTGATTCAATCCACATAGGATCTACATAACCATCCCATGTTCCTCTTTCCCTCCCTCCAATCCCTCTCCCCTACATCCTGTAAGTCCTTACCTTATTGTCATCCATGCCAGTGTTGAGTGATTCAATCCACATAGGATCTACATAACCATCCCATGTTCCTTTTCCCCTCCCTTCAATCCCTCTCCCCTACATCCTGTAAGTCCTTACCTTATTGTCATCCATGACAGTGTTGAGTGATTCAATCCACATAGGATCTACATAACCATCCCATGTTTCTCTTTCCCTCCTTCAATCCCTCTCCCCCTACATCCTGTAAGTCCTTACCTTATTGTCATCCATAACAGTGTTGAGTGATTCAATCCACATAGGATCTACATAACCATCCCATGTTCCTCTTTCCCTCCCTCCAATCCCTCTCCCCTACATCCTGTAAGTCCTTACCTTATTGTCATCCATGCCAGTGTTGAGTGATTCAATCCACATAGGATCTACATAACCATCCCATGTTCCTCTTTCCCTCCCTCCAATCCCTCTCCCCTACATCCTGTAAGTCCTTACCTTATTGTCATCCATGCCAGTGTTGAGTGATTCAATCCACATAGGATCTACATAACCATCCCATGTTCCTCTTCCCCTCCCTTCAATCCCTCTCCCCTACATCCTGTAAGTCCTTACCTTATTGTCATCCATGCCAGTGTTGAGTGATTCAATCCACATAGGATCTACATAACCATCCCATGTTCCTTTTTCCCTCCCTTCAATCCCTCTCCCCTACATCCTGTAAGTCCTTACCTTATTGTCATCCATGACAGTGTTGAGTGATTCAATCCACATAGGATCTACATAACCATCCCATGTTTCTCTTTCCTCCCTTCAATCCCTCTCCCCTACATCCTGTAAGTCCTTACCTTATTGTCATCCATGACAGTGTTGAGTGATTCAATCCACATAGGATCTACATAACCATCCCATGTTTCTCTTTCCCTCCCTTCAATCCCTCTCCCCTACATCCTGTAAGTCCTTACCTTATTGTCATCCATGACAGTGTTGAGTGATTCAATCCACATAGGATCTACATAACCATCCCATGTTCCTTTTCCTTCCCTTCAATCCCTCTCCCTACATCCTGTAAGTCCTTACCTTATTGTCATCCATGACAGTGTTGAGTGATTCAATCCACATAGGATCTACATAACCATCCCATGTTCCTCTTTCCCTCCCTTCAATCCCTCTCCCCTACATCCTGTAAGTCCTTACCTTATTGTCATCCATAACAGTGTTGAGTGATTCAATCCACATAGGATCTACATAACCATCCCATGTTCCTCTTTCCCTCCCCTCCAATCCCTCTCCCCTACATTCTGTAAGTCCTTACCTTATTGTCATCCATGACAGTGTTGAGTGATTCAATCCACATAGGATCTACATAACCATCCCATGTTCCTCTTTCCCTCCCTCCAATCCCTCTCCCCTACATCCTGTAAGTCCTTACCTTATTGTCATCCATGACAGTGTTGAGTGATTCAATCCACATAGGATCTACATAACCATCCCATGTTCCTCTTTCCCTCCCTTCAATCCCTCTCCCCTACATCCTGTAAGTCCTTACCTTATTGTCATCCATGACAGTGTTGAGTGATTCAATCCACATAGGATCTACATAACCATCCCATGTTCCTTTTCCTTCCCTTCAATCCCTCTCCCCTACATCCTGTAAGTCCTTACCTTATTGTCATCCATGACAGTGTTGAGTGATTCAATCCACATAGGATCTACATAACCATCCCATGTTCCTCTTTCCCTCCCTTCAATCCCTCTCCCCTACATCCTGTAAGTCCTTACCTTATTGTCATCCATAACAGTGTTGAGTGATTCAATCCACATAGGATCTACATAACCATCCCATGTTCCTCTTTCCCTCCCTCCAATCCCTCTCCCCTACATCCTGTAAGTCCTTACCTTATTGTCATCCATGACAGTGTTGAGTGATTCAATCCACATAGGATCTACATAACCATCCCATGTTCCTCTTTCCCTCCCTTCAATCCCTCTCCCCTACATCCTGTAAGTCCTTACCTTATTGTCATCCGTGACAGTATTGAGTGATTCAATCCACATAGGATCTACATAACCATCCCATGTTCCTCTTCCTTCCCTTCAATATCCCTCTCCCCTACATCCTGTAAGTCCTTACCTTATTGTCATCCATGACAGTGTTGAGTGATTCAATCCACATAGGATCTACATAACCATCCCATGTTCCTCTTCCCTCCCTCCAATCCCTCTCCCCTACATCCTGTAAGTCCTTACCTTATTGTCATCCATGACAGTGTTGAGTGATTCAATCCACATAGGATCTACATAACCATCCCATGGTCCTCTTTCCCTCCCCTTCAATCCCTCTCCCCTACATCCTGTAAGTACTTACCTTATTGTCATCCATGACAGTGTTGAGTGATTCAATCCACATAGGATCTACATAACCATCCCATGTTCCTTTTTCCCTCCCTTCAATCCCTCTCCCCTACATCCTGTAAGTCCTTACCTTATTGTCATCCATGACAGTGTTGAGTGATTCAATCCACATAGGATCTACATAACCATCCCATGTTCCTCTTCCTTCCCTTCAATCTCTCTCCCCTACATCCTGTAAGTCCTTACCTTATTGTCATCCATAACAGTGTTGAGTGATTCAATCCACATAGGATCTACATAACCATCCCATGGTCCTCTTCCTTCCCTTCAATATCCCTCTCCCCTACATCCTGTAAGTCCTTACCTTATTGTCATCCATGCCAGTGTTGAGTGATTCAATCCACATAGCATCTACATAACCATCCCATGTTCCTTTTCCCCTCCCTTCAATCCCTCTCCCCTACATCCTGTAAGTCCTTACCTTATTGTCATCCATGCCAGTGTTGAGTGATTCAATCCACATAGGATCTACATAACCATCCCATGTTCCTCTTCCTTCCCTTCAATCCCTCTCCCCTACATCCTGTAAGTCCTTACTTTATTGTCATCCATGACAGTGTTGAGTGATTCAATCCACATAGGATCTACATAACCATCCCATGTTCCTTTTCCTTCCCTTCAATCCCTCTCCCCTACATCCTGTAAGTCCTTACCTTATTGTCATCCATGCCAGTGTTGAGTGATTCAATCCACATAGGATCTACATAACCATCCCATGTTCCTTTTCCTTCCCTCCAATCCCTCTCCCCTACATCCTGTAAGTCCTTACCTTATTGTCATCCATGACAGTGTTGAGTGATTCAATCCACATAGGATCAATATCTCCATCCAAGACAATCCACTTGGGTCCGTCGTGAGTGATGTTAGCCATGTCTCTCATGATTACAGAGAACAAACCTAGATGAAAAAAAAGGTAAATTACAGCTTAATGAAGTGGCACTGAACAGTTTTTTTTCGCTATTAAAATATATATGCCAAGGTTTTATTTCAAAATCTGTGCACTACTTGCACTATATATTTATGTTCTTTTAAACATAAGTTCAACAATCAGTTTGTTACAATTTCCTTTTCTGGAGGATTCCTGTTTCTAGAGATTTTACCCATCATGCAAGTGCTATGTGGCATCTTTAAGCGTGTGTGTGTAATATGCCAGCGGTTTGAGCAAACACTAAGTGCCTTGTAGCTGTACCCAATGAAATGTGAACTGATGTCACTGCCACATCAGGGTGGAAACAGGTATAGTTACTCACCATCTTTCCATTCTCTGGTAGCTGGGTTAATGATACCAAACAACTCATCGTTTGTAACCGCCTTTGGGTTGAGATCCACAAAGACAGGTTTGCGTTTCATGTTGGCATAAGTCTTGTTCAATGCTTTCAGAACCTATTGACAGAGAAAAATAAAAGAACATTAGTTGGAAAATCTGTGTAAGGGATGGTTTGTAAACCCAACAGCCGGTGCACTGATAGAACCGACAGATGGGCCTGTTTTATATTATTTGGAACAATATAACATGGTTTAACCACAGGTTTGAAGATAGGACAGTAACAGGTATAATGCCATATAAGTGATGGTTTGTAACCCCAACTGCCGGTGCCCTGACATACCCGGCAGTTGAGACTGATTTATATTGTTTGGAAGAATAGAATACAGCTAAACCACAGGTTTGAAGAAAGGACAGTTAACAGGTATACTACTGGTGCAACAATTAAAATGCATACAATATTTCTTCCATTTTAACAGATTTAGTCAGTTTCATGCACCATAATAACACAGATCTGTGATATTCAAATGCCATGGAGCTTGTGAATACTACTGAATGATGACTATTTTAACTCATAAATTCTGAAATTTACAGAGGTATATAATAAGTATTGAACTCTCTATTATCTGAAGTTGTGTACTAACCTGTGACTTGCCAGTGCCAGCATTGCCAATGATAAACACAGAATGCCTAACAGCCAGCAACTCCTCCAATTGGACAACCTTCAGGACAAAGTTGTCTTCTGCTTGCAGTTTCAGATCCAGTGTCGACTGCTTCACAACTTTCTCAAAGTCCATATCACGACGACGTGGTACGTCCAGTGCAGGGAACAGGTCACCGATGAGACCCATGAAGATTGGCATGTCATCAAAGACAATCTTGGGTGTGTTGAAATCACGCAGGGCACGCATGAGCACCTGGTCTTCTGGACGGTCGGGATCACCACGCTTTAGTGAACCAGCTACGACAAGTACAGACTTGATGGCGCGTAGACCCCAATCATAATGGTCCTGAAATAAAATCAATCCATACTTGTTACAAGATTTACTTTGGAAAAAACTTTTGAAAGCAGAAACTTGCATTCATACATGCAGTTAGTGTTCTCTTATTGTGTTTGCTCAGTTTGAATCACCCAAATACCTTTTAAACAAAAACAAAAAACAATACAATGCACCAAACTAGGATATTGTCCACAATGCACTATGTTCATCAGAATTATTTAATTTGCTTAAATCGGCTAACCATACCTGTTTTGACAGCAGCTCCTTACACAGGGTGTACAGTGTGATGAACTTCCTAGCCAGAAGCCTTGCATCTAAGAAGCCTTCAGCCACCAACATAATCTCACAAATCAACTCAAAGTCAGGGACAACCATAGCACATGGCCTGTAAAACAAATGAAATACTAGTGAAAAATTGCACACTGTGGCCACAGGAGCCATTTTGTTCCTTGTAAAATATCAAGTATTTAGATTAAAATATTTATGAGAATTTACTTTGATTCATACTCAAAGAATCTTTGATTGAATCAGATTCCAGTCGACATTGGGCTATTCCATTTAAAATCCACACTACACCTGTGGAGGACTGAGCTTAAGTCTTCCACAGAGGGGTATGAGTTTTGAATAGAATAGAATAGACAGCTTGATAACTTCTTTGAAAAACTCACTTTATTTATGGAAGATAGGTAAAGACTTAATACAGAGGGAGTGTGGGTTTCAAAATGATTAACCTTGACCAATTACAATTGAAAAACACACTCCCCCTGTGGAAGATATTTTCAAAATCTTCCACAGGGGTAGTGTGGATTTCAACTGGAATAGCCCATTATAACCCTGTTTAAAATAGCTGGTTTTCCGTGCATAAAACCTAAAATATGTTTCTTTATGTGTTTAAAAGATCAACATTAAAGTAGTTGTCCTTTCTTACCTGAAGAGTGCTTTAAGATTCTCTGGTAGTTCAGTCCTACCAGCGTATCCTGGGTTCATGGTGATGAATATGCCAACCGTAGGTACCATCATGATCGCTCTACAAAATCATAGCATTGTGTGGTTTTAGCATGAAACACATCATTTTTTTCTTACCTGAAGAGTGCTTTAAGATTCTCTGGTAGTTCAGTCCTACCAGCGTATCCTGGGTTCATGGTGATGAATATACCGACTGTAGGTATCATGTTGATCTCCTCACCCATGAAGTTGAAGATGGACTTCTTGTCACGGATGGCATCTTGAACACATTTCACCTGAAAAGCAACAAAGAATGAAGGAAATTAAAAACAGGAGCTTGAGACTGCTAAAGTCCTTCACAAGCCGTCAGATGAGATGATCAGTGTACCATTACCACTTAGGTTTATATCCACCCACCCATTATTCATGAGTTAGACTAGAGTACAGACTCCATTGCGGAATTACCGTACTGACTCGAGTATAGTCCCACCCTGTTTTTGGGTGAACATTTTTCAAAATTGGGGGGTGGGACTATACTCGAATTTAAATTTTTTTTTTAAAGTTATTTATTTTTTCAGCTTTGGAGTGTCCCTGGACCTAGACCTAAATCATTCATGGTTGATTTAAAAAAAATAAAAATTGAATTTTGCACGAAGTTTTGTGTTTTTAATATGAAAATTGATACTTTGTTTTCATGTCATACTCTATTAATGATATCAAAATGCATTCAAATTCAATTCAGGGAAAATTTGGGGGTGGGACTTTAATAATAATAATAATAATAATAAAACAGCATTTATATAGCGCATTGTGAATCTCAGATTCCTCAATGCGCTTTACAGATTTAAAAACTACCAAACTTAATTTACAATATATGATTTTAACTTAAGAATTATACAAACAATACTATGCATAAAAATAGCAGACCAGCTGCAAGCAAACAACTTTGAATGGCAAGAGTAACACTAACACCAGTGAGAGGCCCACCGACAAAATCCCCAAGGGGGATTGTCGGTGCACCTCACACCGGCATCATCAATACATCAATATACAGCAAGATAAAAATAGAGTTTTGCATAATAAAAATTACACTAATAATCTCAAAGGTGGGACTATACTCGCGTCAGTACGGTAAGTAGCTTATGGATTAAAGCTGTATAACCTTTCAACACAAGATTTCTGTTCTATGCTAATTCTGTGCCCTTGTTTCTAGGATGTTGTGAACAATAGGGCAATGGGTGACAGGCAAAGATGGACTTCCAATTACATCTCAGTACTTATCCTCCATGTACTCACCTGTACTGCCACCACTGAGAGCACTTCTACTGAGATACGGTTGAACTCATCAAAACATCCCCATGCTCCAGTCTGAGACAGACCCTTATAGATGTTACCACAGGACTGTGGGGGAAAAAGGTGTAAAATGAAATGAATAGTAAATGTGTTGAAATAGTATGCTACCAATCACATTTTGTTGGTAGTGCTTGGTAGAGCTGCTAGTCATTTTCTGGAACATACTGGTCATGATCACACCTCAGTTCTTTCATGTTAAAATGCAGTGCCTGCTATTAATAGAACAAACTGATACTGCTTTTAATCTCGAGAGGAATTTTTTTAAACCAGTTTGCTCTAAAGGTACAAATCAATAGGTGATGACAATTGAAAGTGTTAACAGAGGTGCCAATCTTCTAAAACACTTTCCAGCATTCTCAACACTAATAAAAATCAGTTATTTTCCATATAGTTTTTTGACAATACTTGCATTCTTTAGCATTTTCAGTATTCTTATTTTTTTCAGTATTCTTGAGTTAAATCAGTACAAAATACTGAAAATTAGTACTATAGTCTGTCTCATCTTAAGTAACGCCATGTTGGATTTCGTACTGGCAGATTCGAATCAATGCTTTTATGCGGTTGCTTCGCCAGCGTACGGACAAATCACGCTTCTACACGTATGTATACATCCTGCAGAATTAGGTTAGCACACAAGATTCAAATCTGCCACTGCAAAATCCAACTTCAGATGAGACACACTATAAATGGCGGCTGTAAACTTTCTGTTTTCATTACAAAAACTAATGAATGATTTGTATCACATATAATGATAAGCCTCATAACACATATTCCTTTACCTTGTAGTCCATCTGTTCCGAGCAGTTGAAGACATACACCATGATTCCCAGTGCACGTCCTAAGTCTTTGGTGGTTTCTGTCTTGCCTGTTCCAGCAGGCCCAGCGGGGGCGCCACTCATCACCAAGTGAAGCGATTGTGTCAGGGTGATGTAACATCTGGAAAAGACCAAATTAAATATCATTAAATAATATCAATAAAATGCAATTTTGCATTTTTTCTTAGAAAATTCAAAGACTTGACACAAGTTTTAGCATTCAGAATCTTAATTTAAGTAAAAGATAATCAACCAATGACAAGCTTTGATTCTGTTTGTTTGTCTGCAGTGTGCGTGTGCATGCATCACACCCCTCAGAAGTAAATTAAAATTTCAATTTTATTGTCAGTTGGTTCCAACTAAAGAATTAGGACTGAGCTATGTTTTATTCGGCAAAACAGGATACTATTTTTTAATCCCCAAAATTAGTGCTGTATATATCTGGAATAGGGAGCAGGTAATTTGTTCAAAACAAATTGTCTATACAACTATAACTATATTTCTAGTAGAACAAATAATAATTTGTACCAATTGAAACATGTTCTATGACAGTTACTACTCTTTTTTCAAATCTTACCTATCTGTGAGTGGGGTAATAACCAGACGAGGTGTATTTCCTAGATATTCATAGGAATACCTAAACTGAGCATCACAAATATTGGCAAAGCAATCGCTTTTCTCTTCATCCCATCTGTGCCTGAGCTGGCTCAGCCATTGGAAGGCGAGGGCGCTGTCAATCTTCTTTAAAACGAGAGAAGCTACCACATCACGGGCGTGTACATCAATGGTACAGATGGTCATGATCTTCTGCCGGTCACCTTTGCTGAGTTTGCCAATCAACATGTTGATGAGTGTGTTGAGTTGTTGAATCTGGAATGATTGGGAATGATTTAGTTACAGTAAAGAAACAGTATCACATTAAATGATAACATTTGGGAAATAAGCCTCCAGAACTTTCACATTATTAAATAGTAACTTGAAAGACACACATACTACATTCATAGTCCATGAAGCGTGGTGCACATCTCAAAGCAATTCTGTTATAGTAAATATCACAATCAGTTAATCCCAAAGGGGGGCAAAATGTTCTACAGGAGGGAAGCCTGCCCCCTGGCTATGCCGCTACATAGACATATGAATATCTAGCAGTACTGGGCTGAATTTAAATAGTTTGAGGGAGGTAACGCCTATTCTTTTCTGAAAATTATAAACCAATGACATGAAATATCTGGTTAGAAATTGTTGAACTGATTCCTGAATTCCCTTCCTACATGACTAAATCAAGTTTGGGCATGACATTTGAGTCCCTATACATACTTGTTTCTTATTGTAGTCTTTCAGTGCATTCTCATGACCTTCCTCCAATCTGGCAAAGGCAATCCCAACCTCTGTAGTCCACCAGATCTGGGTCGCAGCCAGCGCCACCTGAGCCGGGTAATCAAACAGCCACTGCTCTCTTGGTTTTTCTTCATACGACACCACCGATTCTGAAAAGTTATTCCTTGTGGTTGCTCTCATGGCGTCCATGAGCCTGTTAAGCCACACTTCAACTTGACCGGAGCATTCGCATTCCTCATTGAAGACTACATACTCGTTTTCTTTACTGTACATGCCCAGGGCTATCTTGGTGTCGTTGTCATCATCATCTTTCTTGAATTCTAACCTGGCCAGGTTGTCGAATAATTTGGACAAATGTCGTTGAGTCTGGAAGAAATTATGTTGAGTATTATTCAGAAAAGTCATCTTCATGCAAAACAAGATTACTTTATTAGCACAGCCTTAGTATGGTCATTCTTCTTTTAAAGGACACTGTCAAATTTTCTGTGCAATATTTTTTGCATAACAACTCAACAAATGATCAACAAGCATAGATAATAATATTGATCACAAAAGTTAACGCTAATTTAATGAAATATTACAAGTAACTCATTCTGCAAGAGTTACCTATCCCCATGTTTGTCCCCCCCCCCTTTGGAAAATTTCACACCACCAAGACCGTTTACTAATACCTGGACCGCTTATATAAAACAGAAACAAAGGATAGGGTATTTCTAGGAGAGAAGTCATTTTAAGAAAGCACTGGCTTCAAATATTACTTACAATTGATGGGTTGTTTCCATTAGACAAAATGTCCAGCAAATCAGCAGACGATACAAAATAAAATCTTGGGAATGCTAACCGCTTGGTTTCCAAGTACTCAGCCAGGGCCTTCTCACATACTGTCAAACTACAATGAAACAAAATAATCATGGTGAGATACACATAGAATACAGAATTTCATTTTGTTTTAAAGTTGACACAATATCTTTGGTCATAAATATATAAACTCAGTAAAATTTTCAAGATTCAAAAACCAAAAGGAAGGCTCAAAGTCTAAATACAGAAGTGTTAGAGCCACATAAATGTATTTTCCCATATTTTTTATTTTTTACTCTTTGGAGAAATCCTCAAGGGTCAAGGGTCACTGACCCTTTGTATGTGGTATGAAATTGATGGTTGGGTCAATTAACGCAATGCTCTAGATTAGAGCAGTATGCCCTTACGTATGCCCTCACTATTTAAACACCTCCAAAAAAACAAGTCCCCCTCTGAACATGTCGTCATAACATCGTAAGGTTTCATTTTGTACCAACAAAACTAACTTTGAAATAATTATATGACTGTTTACTAAGTGCTGTGTGAAAATGAGAGATTTCCATGACTTCAGGGCTGAATGAGCCTAAATTGAAGACAAAAAGTGCCCTTTCCAAAAGTCACAAAGTAGGCCTATGCTTGTCACAAAAGTTGATTCATGGCTTGTTACTAATGGAAAACCCCATGTGTTTGAGTGCAGTTTAAAATCCTCACCAAGTGAACATTTACTGTAATGTGTATCGATTCTTGATCATTCAGCCATGCATATCCCCTTGGTGCAGAGTTCAGCACATTGAGTTGTGTAAGATGGTCAGTTCCATTCCTGTCCCAATACGCCTTGCAGTTAACAAGCATAGGCCTACTTTGTGACTTTTGGAAAGGGCACTTTTTGTCTTCAATTTAGGCTCATTCAGCCCTGAAGTCATGGAAATCTCTCATTTTCACACAGCACTTAGTAAACAGTCATATAATTATTTCAAAGTTAGTTTTGTTGGTACAAAACGAAACCTTACGATGTTATGACGACATGTTCAGAGGGGGACTTATTTCTTTTGAGGTGTTTATAATTGTAAAATGACTGATAATTACAAGCCATAATAGTAGGAGATGTTGGTGATATCTAATGATTATAAAACATGAAAACATGATTTGATTCAATTAGAGGCATGTTCTTTATACTGTAAAAGTGGCAAATTTTGAGCTCTTGGGCTTGCGCACAACTGTGTGCATAGGTCTATATGTAAGTAGAAAACTTAATAAAATCAAGTAAAAAGTTTTTGCATGAAAGAATAATTGGGCAAAACTTACCACTGTTACAGTATTTTGTTTCAAAAATGTTTTTTTTTATGGTACCAACATACTGTTACCTTCATAGGTCTGTGAGTGAAGATTACTTTGTACTTTCATGATGAAACAGAACAGCTGTTTTTGGCCTAAGTGAATTATTTTTCACTTATATATTTTTAACATGTTTACAAAAACGTTTTCAGATTTTTCAAGCTTTTGGTGATTTTTTAAGGTCATTTAGCCACTTTCAGAAAGAAATATTTTCGCCAGCAGAACAGGGTTTTTAGTTTAGAACAGGGTTTTAGTGGCCTTAGGATAAATCTTTCCATCCAGTTAGCCAAACAAAGAAATATTATCCTTGAGTCCCAGGTTCAAATAAGTGGTCTTTTGGTTGGTACCACAAAGACAAAAGCAATGTACATTAAAGGCTGAATGAGCTTTGTCAAAGCTACCAGGTTACAGAGGTTGCAGATATAATATATTATGATGTTCCTTTAATGTGCTTAAAAAGCAAGGTCATATGAGTTCATGTCTGGTTAGAATGTTTTAATAAATGCACCCTTTCATGGAAATGTTAAAGCAATATTTGCCTTTTCCCCCTTGAATGAAATAGGTTTTGAGTGGAAGAGTGAAGTCTTACATAATATCATGGATATGCTATACTTATGGTACTTTTATGGATGGATAATAATGATACGATGATGAGAGAATGCTTACAACTATTATTCAGTACAGCATTATAATTATAATACTTCTTTACAGCATTATAATTATAATACTTCTTTACAGCATTATAATTATAATACTTCTTTACAGCATTATAATTATAATACTTCTTTACAGCATTATAATTATAATACTTCTTTACAGCATTATAATTATAATACTTCTTTACAGCATTATAATTATAATACTTCTTTACAGCATTATAATTATAATACTTCTTTACAGCATTATAATTATAATACTTCTTTACAGCATTATAATTATAATACTTCTTTACAGCATTATAATTATAATACTTCTTTACAGCATTATAATTATAATACTTCTTTACAGCATTATAATTATATTACTTCTTTACAGCATTATAATTATAATACTTCTTTACAGCATTATAATTATAATACTTCTTTACAGCATTATAATTATAATACTTCTTACAACATTATAATTATAATACTTCTTTACAGCATTATAATTATAATACTTCACAACATTATAATTATAATACTTCTTTACAGCATTATAATTATAATACTTCTTTACAGCATTATAATTATAATCCTTCTTTACAGCATTATAATTATAATCCTTCTTTACAGCATTATAATTATAATACTTCTTTACAGCATTATAATTATTATACTTCTTTACAGCATCATAATTATTATACTTCTTTACAGCATTATAATTATAATACTTCTTTACAGCATTATAATTATAATACTTCTTTACAGCATTATAATTATAATACTTCTTTACAGCATTATAATTATAATACTTCTTTACAGCATTATAATTATAATACTTCTTTACAGCATTATAATTATAATACTTCTTTACAGCATTATAATTATAATATTTCTTTACAGCATTATAATTATAATACTTCTTTACAGCATTATATTTATAATACTTCTTTACAGCATTATAATTATAATACTTCTTTACAGCATTATAATTATAATACTTCTTTACAGCATTATAATTATAATACTTCTTTACAGCATTTGAAAATCAGAATGCAAGATGGGTAATTAACATCATGTAAAAATAATAATATTGTTCACATGGTGTTATCTGACATTCATACCCTCATGAATATATGCGATGCATGAGACCAATTAAACTTTTTTGCACGTGCAACTACCGTATTTGAATTTTTTAAAGGGAAAATGAAAGATAAAGTTAAAATTGTATTTTGTTTTTAAAAAAATATGGCAATACATACAGATGGAATCACACAAATTAAAAATTGACGGTTATAAATGAGATTAATGACTTTGCATCAGATATCTTTTGGGTATTGTGAAAAATCTAAACCATTTTGCTTGGACCTCAGAATATATCCTTCGGGGCGCATCCTCGGTCCCAAAGCAAAATATTTTGATTTTTCACAATACCCTCAAATCAACTGATGCACAATCATCAACCTCTAACTTTCTGATCTATTCAAACCAAAGTTGGAAATTTTGAAAATTGAGCTACTACCATTATTCCTTATTGTTGCCTATATGTGACCCGTTACAGCGAAAGGTACCTTATGTCGGCTGCTACAAGTGTCTCTTTTTCCCCAATGTTGGCAGAAAATATCAAACAATAATGACAATCTGAAGTGGCGGTCATTTCAAATCATCTACAAGTCAACGAGGTCAGGAATGTCCTCTCATTGTAGGTGGGTGGCTAATACATACATATACAAATACAATACAATGCTTTTGTAACCCACCACTCATGCCACTTGAACAGGGATTAGCCTTAGCAAATAAAGACTAGAGCTGTATAACAAACAGTTCTATAGACAGGTACAAGCTTATTATCCTCTACAACAATAGGATTAATGATTGGTTTAGAATGCATTTGTTACTAGCAAAATAAGGCATATGTAGCTCCCGACTTAAGGTACCTTTTGCTGTAAGGCTAATGAAAGTTGATCCCCAGTTTCCCGTTACATAGTTTTTCATGACTGGGTAGGTGACTGTTTCATTATTCATTATTCATTATTTTCAAACTTTCATTATCGGTGCAAAGTTAATTACGCCAGTAGGGGAAAGTAAATTGTCACAGTCAAAATGAACAAATAACAAAATTGAAAGCAGAAATAGGCCTAAACTAAATTTGACAATTCGAACGTTCACATGGAGGTTGCTGGTAAAAAACAACCATGCAAGAAATTGACAAATAAATCATTTTATTTATAAGTTTATTTTATTAAATACATATATTTGTAAGAAAAGCAGAATAAATTTGACTTCAAATTTTATTTATTTTATTTATTTTGATGCTGTCTATATATAGCGCGCTACATAGTGCACGGTAGACATGCTTTCATATTTGTTCATACGCTGGTTCCCGCGAACTTGGCTGCCTCTCTTTGTGTTCGGTCTATCCATTTAGTGGTAGGAGAAACTTAGATGCAGGGAATTGCTAGTCTCCAGTAAATGCGCCCTACGATATCGCCATTTTACCACGTAGTTTAACCCAGCGTTGCAAAGACTATTCGGGCGGTCAGGGTCGGCGTAAAAGTGCTTAAAATACGTGTCGGACGTGAAAGATGACATTAAAACTATCCTTTTTTCTTAAAAACTTGAAAAATGTGAAATAATGAAATAATGGAAAATAATGAAATATTTGATCGGCATTTTTTTCTGACCGGAGTCGGGTAACGGGAAACTGGGAGTCAACTTTCATTAGCCTAACGGGTCACATATCTCAATTTCATTATTACTGACTTTAGTCTGATTAGAGCAGATCATGTCACACATGGTTGAGTATGGATGCAGTACAATGAACCAGTATGTCTGTATAAATTGATGAATGTATGATTAGGCATGATATGTTATGCTGACAAAAACTAACTTTTTGGCAACACCCTGTAATAAAATACCTCACCACTGCAATAGGTCATATATCTGGAAAGAAATTGTCACATTGCAATGTCAATCACAATATGTTTTATGGGCATAGATAATATTGCTACAACCTCAGTCTACTTCATAAGATAGAGTTATAAGCTATTTAGTGAATTTTTGCCATCGTGAACATACCTGTCTCATACAATGTACGCCCTGCATGTAGCGGGCTAAGGATGCACCATTTTGTACACAGTGTGCGATGTAATTGTATTGTTGTCGCAGAGCTACATGACTACCAAGTGTTTTTTCGATGGCCACAATTGATTTAAAAGAGACAGCTGTAGGTATATTTCTTAGCTTATAAAATATAAGGATAACTTTCTTGGTAAATAAAATAAATATGTTTCTTGTTTTGAAACATTTATCAATATTGTGTATTTATTATTGTGATTTAAAAGTGCACCGAATAGGTATGTATGATAGATCTATACTAAGATCTATTTATTTGAAATTACTGGAACATAACAGTTCATTAACCAGGTAAAACAAAGCTATAAATATTCCATGATACTCAAACAAATGTTAAAAGTATCAAAAATATTTCAAATGGCTACAGCTATTAAAGTTTGATTTTGTATGTTCATTTTGAACCTGTGCTGTAAGGTGTTAAAATCACATTTTCTGTGCCTATACTTACTTCTGTTGTAGACCCTCCAATTTGTCATACAAGCCTGGTTTATTGGTTGCTTCCACAACATTGGGTGTCTTCTCGGCATCAAGCAACAATTCCTAAATATAGACAAAGAACAAAATTGAACACTTCAAAACTTCTCCAATTAACATGCATCACTCTCCATTGTATTTGTTACAATATTGCTTAACTTGGTCAAGATATGTAAGTACAAGCAAGCCTCTGATGACAGCTTGTTAACAATACCAACATAATCCTGTGCATTTAGCACTGCAGCCAAAGCATAACATGGTATATATAGCACAGCATATTGTACACTATCCATGGGCACAGCTTAGCAGTTGCCATTAGCCTTTTCGAAGCATGGCAGTATAAGCCCTCATAAAAATGTCATTTTTTGGAGTAAAATAGGGTCCCAATTAGAAACAAAAATTAACAAAGAGACCACTTTTTTAAAATGTGACACAATCTGGTTCATGGGGGCCAGTGTGCTAGACCTTTGGTGTTTTCAGTATATGATAGCTTAATGTTTGTGTAAGTAATAATTATAGTAACTCAATTTTCAAAAATGCCTCCTTTGGCTCCCATGGAACAGATCATGTCACAAATGTTAATTAACTGTTCAAAATTGACCTGGGGGGAGAAGGTCCTCAATTTTGAAATTCTGCAAAAGAATCCTACGTACAGACTTATACATGGACACAGGTTATTGAAGATGCAATATCAGGTGCTTATGAAGCCATGCCCAAATTTAGGGGAATAGTAGCACAAAAATTGTTGCATACATAGGTGAATAAGAAACATTATACAGGGTGTATCAAAATGATTGGTACCCATCACTTTTGATGTTTATTGAAAATCCTGCCTCTTCCAAATACATTTTTGGATACATTTGAAATGTCCAGAATGTATAGTTTATGACTTGTTTTTGCAATTCATTTACAAATTATTTGGATCTTATGTTGAATTTTGATGTGTCAAGCTCATCCATTATCGATGAAAACTGATGGGTACCAATCATTTTGATACAGCCTGTACGTACCTTAAAATCTGTATCTATACCATCAAATCGTTTGGAGTCTTCCGGCAATTGGTTACGGATATCCTCAGACCCAATGAAAATGCTCTCAAGATGTGACCATGTTCGTTGGACTTCAAACAATATGGAGATAACAGAATCAGCTGTAGACAGCTTCTTCTGCCAACCAGATACTTCTTCCAGGAAATGGGCAATATATTTGGAGGTCATCAAATTCTGCAGTTGAACCTGTTATGTCAAAAACAAATTAAAGTACAAAGTTTCAACACAATAGTTATCGAATATAGTAAATTACAGAAAATCTCATGCAATTGAAAGAGCTTTTCAGGATAACGTGGACAAACATATAGCTACATTTCCTTGTAGAATATACAGCTACATAATTACAGTAAGGTGAAGTGGCTTGGACTGTTATGTAGCACAAAGAGATGACTAAAAAATATTATCTGTAATAAACTAATAGAAAATTTCATCAGATAATCGGAAATTTTCGAAAATTAGTTCGGAAAGATGTCGCATGCAGTAAACAAAAACACCACAACAAATCACACACTAGCGACAGCACGTCCGATGAGAGCATGGCATGGTATGATTGTTCACCCCAATCTTATACCGTATTGCTTTTACTTGACCCCGGGGGGATCACTCACATAAATGGTCTGTACGCATGCGTGACCAACAAAACAAGTAAAAGGGGGTGTTTTTTTAGGCAAGGCAAGTTACGCGCGTGACGCGTTTAGGGTCCAAAAAACAGTGATTTTCAAGAATAAGGGTAGTTTTCTGAAACTGGACAACTTGTTTAGGGTACCTTTTCAAATATTTGGTAAATTATGAGTCCAAAAAGGGTACATTTGTTGCATTTTCACCAGCCAAAAACTCATTAGGGGGTAAATTCTACACTAAATTACCTTATTAAGGGGCTAAATTTGCTGGTAGGGTAAAACTCGTTTAGGGGGTGTTTGAAAAAAATTTGGTCATGCATGCGTACACTGTCATATTTGAGTGGCCCCCCCGGGTACTTGACACACCATATTGAATGCGATGTCCACTGCGTGATCAAATACACAGAAATTGGTTGGCTGAGTATGTTTTCATGGTCGCGCATTTTCGTAAAAGTCCTCCTGAAAAGATAACCAGTGTTATAAATCTGTGTGACAATAATACAATGATATCCCCTTACTTGATTATCTTCTAGTGTTTCTATTAACTCTTCGTCGGCAACCAACATGGGAACACCGGTCCTAGGATGTTTGTCGTAGCCAAACTCCATTGTTGTCCACGTAGAGTCCAGTTCCTTCAACACCTTCTCCATACTCATTTCTTTGACGGCCTTGTCTACAATGTTGCGGACTTCGTCCTCAAAGTTGTGCAGGTTAAGGTTCAGCAAATCTGAGAGGGTGGTGTTCTCATCCATGGCAAATTTCACCTAGGTTTATTCATAAAAAAAACTACCATAATTATTATCTTGTGGGTTGACATATATCATATAACTGGAAAGAAAAAGAGCAAGGTACACCAACTTGACGTGGGAAAACAAGTAATATACAGACTAGGCAGTACGCAGAGGGAGACAAAAAACAACAAATGTAGGCATAGAAGTAGGTAAAGTTTGAAAGTCAAAAATGACCAATTCCAAGGCCCACGGAAGTGTTAAACCTGCAAAAACAAGGATCAATGGGAATACAAAAGTGCAATAGAACAAGTGATGAAAATCACTGTGCACATAAGCAGACGTAATAAACCAAACAACCAATTTAGGCACAAAAACAGGCAAAGTTCGATGGCCAAAAATGGCCAATTCCAGAGCACACAGAAATGTCAGGAAAACAGTATAGAGTTTGCAATTGGTTGGTTTGATGATACAGATGGCTGCAGGGATGCAAATTTTGTGGGAGCGGGGAGCACCGCTCCTAGGATATGAGAGTCAAAATTGAGGAAATAATGCCATGGGAAGAAAATAGAAAAAGATGAAAAAGGAGGGAGAGAGAAGAAAAGTAAAGGGGAGAGGAGAGGAAGGGGGGGGGAGAAGAGGAAAGAAAAAGAAGAGGAGTGAGGTACAGAATAATAGGGGAGGGCTGTGAGGCAGTGAAGCTACTGAATGGAAGAGAGGAAATATTTAAAGACACTGGTTGTGCAAAACTTAGAGGAATTCACATTATTGTTCAAGAAATTAGAGCAAAAAAGAAGGTGTTAGTGTTAGAATATATGACAAAATTTACAATTCATCACCATAGGAGGTATTCAATGTAATTTAACAGGAAAAAAGAAGTTGGATGAAGGCAGGTGGAAACAGGGCACATATCTGAGGAAATTTACTGAGAGGCGGCAATCATATCTGAGGAAATAAATATAGAGGCAGCAATGAGGATTTCTTGGGAACAAAAGGCATGAAGGAATTCAGTGTATCAATACTAATGCCACTGAGAAGAGGACAAACTGGAAAATATTTGGGAAATTTAAAAAGAAGAATCATAAAGCATTGAACAAGTTGTGCCCCCTCTGACAAAAATAAGAAAGATGAAATGGGGGGGGGGTAAAGGAAAATAAAAGGGGAAAGGAGCCTCTGTTCCACCAAAATTGACCCCAAACTAGTGTAAAATACAATATTTTTGTGCGCTACGCGCGCACATTTTCCTCATAAAACCTTTTCCAGAAGCTCGAAAACATAGAGTCGTTCTAAAAATACACGCTATGTTAACATTCTCATCTTTTGAAGTGCAGATCTATTTTATGCATGGTATTATTGAGGAAATCTTGAGCCTAAAACTTTGCTCCTGAGGAAGAAATCACAATTTGCACCCCTGGATGGCTGTGTGAGGATGTCAGATTACCAGTCTCCCCATTGATAACCAAATTTCCTTTGTCGGAATCAATCATAAATCTGAAATCTTACTACAATGTTTCTATTCCTTATTTTTGTAAATCGTAACAAGAATATTCTGAAAAGGGTATGATCTCCCATCAACATTCTGCATTGTTACAAGCTTCTTCATTTTTGACTGAAGATAATTGTACTTTATCTCGCTAATGCTACAATCTAGTGTAAATCTTGGATTAAAATCAATAATTACCTTAGTGGCATTCATAAGCTGCTGCCAATGCCTGTCCCTAATGGCAGGGTTCTGCAATTCGCTCACAGCTCTCAATGACGTCAACATGTTCTTGACAGTGCCTTCCAACCCACCATATGCATCCCATGCTCTCATTTCTTTGTCCAAGCTCCGAATGTCCTTGGCAAACTTCTTACAGTCCATTTCCATCTGTTCTACATTGATGTCTTGCCAGAGTGTGGTCTTCCAGTCATCTATACTTGATCGCACTATTGTGACCATGTCCCACAGTAATTTCAAGAGGCGAACCTGGAGGAACGTAGAACATGTTAGATTCAGAATCATCGGGGCTAGTGCATTAGACGCATCAACATCAGCGCGCATGCATTATTTTGTCTAATTTCTCTTCCAACAAGTAATACGTGTTCATTAACCTATAATTGATCCCAAAATTTTAGCCTTCAGCATATAGACTCTTCGCCGTACACTTTTTTCATCTTTATGATTACCTAGAGCTTGGTCTTTAAAGAAAATGTACAAATAAAGCAACTTGTCTCTTTATAGCTGAGAGAGATCAGACCTACCTCTCTTCTACAGGCCTTGAGTTGTTTATAGTCTGGCACATTCACTTCAAACAGTCCAGCCGAATCCTGTAATTTATTCATGTCGGTTTCCATGGCAAAAATCTCTGCATGACATCTATCTAAGGTGACATAGGGTTCATCAAAGTCAAATATGAATGGAGCCTCTTTGCGGAACTTCTCCCTGAATGTGTGCTGCTTGACGTCAAACGAGGTGCAGTTGCGACGGATGATGGACACCTCGTTGGCTTGCAGCGGCGCCACCTGTTGCTTAACGGTGATGGCGATCTTCTTGGTGTTGTTCCATTGTTCAGGTAGATCCTACCATGGTAAATTAAAGAAGCAACAAAAAAAATTCAAATTGAAGAAATCACATACATAAGATTATTATGTGACCATGGACAAAAGTACTAGCAGGGTGGTCTACCACCCCAAGAGTGTGGCCCTGTTTTACGGACCTCTGCAATACACATTTTTGCTTCTAATACCCAAACTATTGATTAAATTTTACTCAAACTTGTAATAAAAATGTTTGGATGATAAGTTTTCATGTAAGGTAGAAAACACCATTTGTTAAATTCAGACTCATCTTTTATCTGGCTTACTGCAATAAGAAGAGCAGCTAGGTCATAATATGCTTATTCAGTCGTTTATACTTTTATACCTTAAAAATGCTAAACTAAAGGGGCAGCCTCACCCCCAACTTACTGCAAAGAAATGACATTTTTTACCACCAGAAACCTAGGACTATGTAATGTTTGTGTGAATAAACTTTCTTAGAGAGTTGGTTGTTTGACAAAGACATTGTCCAAATTCTATTTTCCGTCTGTCGACAGACGGAAATTACAACACAGTGGACTATGTGGCACTGTGATACAAGCAATTATGCATAACTCGCAAATTCAATATCTGAATCAACTGAGATTTTGGAATTAAGCTTTTTTTCATGTATATCTATTGAACGGTACCTTAAAAAGAGGATGCTAAAATCATAAAAAGTCCCTTGAAACCTGTCCACTCTTCATTTAAATTTCATAGCAAAATGATGCAACTGCAGAATTCTCACCTGCAACTGAGTGTGGACCTCCTCTGACATTTCTTGATCATATGTCTTGAGGAGCTCTATAGTCTGTTTAAGTGGCTCAAACATCTGATCTGTGCTGGATTGCCGAGTTTTAACCTCCATCAGATGACCCATGCAGTCCACTAGACCAATATAATCACCTTCTTCTACCTCCTTCGTCAGCCCCGAGTTGGCAACTTTGATGAACTCTTGAAGCTCACTCAAGCTATATGAACACACAACACAAATTAACACTCTGTATAGTAATGATGTTCTCTACATTTATTAAGACAATAGATTCCCTGCAGCTATACTGTAAAATTTTAGAAACCATATATGTGACGTGTCATGTCAAAAGGAGACACTTTTGGGCAGGATCGTAAATGGAGAAATAGCCAAAAATCTGCCCAGGGGTGGTTTTTTCACAATTTGAGTTAGTTGCGAATTTATGATGTTATTGTATGTTAAAAATATTATCTGATAGTTTCAGACCGGAATATAACTGGCATCTTGTATTTTTTGAGACATTTTTCAAGGTAATTCCTACTCTCAACATTGTCAATACTATTTTTAAAGGCTGATATCTCAATTTCCAATTTTATAATACCATAACTTACGAACTCAATATCTTCGCTTAGGAATGTCCGATTTCATTGGGGAAAACGGCGTTGTAGAGCAAAATGTCTCTATATTTAAGATATATAAAAACCTCAAAATTGATAACCAAAAGTGTCTCCTTTTGACTTGATACGTCACATATTGTACTGAAAATCCATAACTTTTTAGGAATGTACAAAAATCTCAGTAAGATATAAGTACGTAGAATTTTAAACTTTTTTCACCTAATCCCTAACTGCCCTGAATGCAACAAAATACTACAGGCTGAGTGTCTCCTCCTTCAGCAGGCAGGGGCGAGCAAGGGCACCTCCGATCAAACCCCCCCCCCAAGGGCGTTATACACCCCGTTGAGTTGCAGCGGCATGACTCGTATTTTGTTCTCATATGTCAGAGCGGCACCGCTCCAAGTTGACTTGAATTCAACTCCCATCAGTGCAGCCGCTTGGGCAGAGCGGTGGAGTGATCAATATATCGGCTTGCTGCTGGTCACCGCTAGTGTTTCTGGTGCGACTGCGCAGTGAAGCAAAATCATCTTCAGAGCGGCAGCGGCAAGAAAGTATGAAACCAGCATTAGGGTTAGGATGCATGGTGACTTCATACGGTCATGATTAATTAAATAAAAGCGTTAAAATAGAAACCAAAATGTCAATTCTTTGTCACCTGACGTTTTCATCTGGCTGCCAAAAAGAAATAAAGAAGACATAAAAAGTTGAAAAACTGTAACAAAACATTGCTTGCTCGATTGATATCAGAAATAAATTGATTACCCTACCTATTTGTGACGTGATCAATTAGATGCTGTTTGAACATGAAGCTCCATTTCTTGATGATGTTAAGTAAGGCTTGCTTGAACGGTTTCCCATCAACTCGGAACCAGCAATCAAATACTTGAACTGCACCAAGCTCGTCAACTTCACTGTAGATCTTTTCGTAAGAATCAACCTAAAAGGATAAAATCACATAATAAAAAAACACAAAATTAGTACCAAAAATTACAGGTTAGAATTCACAGATGCATCAGTATGTTATCTCAAAAATCACTGTAAATTTCAGATTAAATATGACATTATTGGCGATCTTTTCTTTTAGACCACCTGAGCTATATAAGGTTAAAATTACGAATTTATCAAACTAAACTTTCGCATCAAGGTTAAACATGTTCTTAGCTATACAAACATACCTTTTATTTTGTCGAACAAGCTTTATTTTGTTCCAAAATCCATGTTTTTATCGCAATTTTTGACGTAAAAGAGCTGAATGCAAAACCGGTGATGCAAACTCCAAAACTTTCGCGTAGCACAGGCGCTTGATGTACGCTCGTTTTGACGGTGATTTACGCTCGACTCTGTGACGCAATTCTGCATTTATTCAAATACAATGTATTTTTATTTACAAAATTACTTCATTTCACAAATTCTTTGCCACTATCCACTGATCTGATCATCTTTTTATGTGACGGAAGTGATGCTGATTTTATTAAGGTATGTTTCTTGCTTTTCCGATAATTTTAAATTGTTTTTGAGGCAAAACTTTCCTAGCAAAATGGCCGTTTTCACTTGTTTTCAAAAAAGTTGTTTTAATCTTGTTTTTTACCCCATAATTTCCCTCATTTATCGAAGCCCTGCCCTCTTTCCACTACATTAAACCTTGACTTCAAAGTGTTTGGCAACTGTTTAAGCTTGATGCAAAAATAAACCTTGATGTAAAAGTAATAATTTAGTCCCTATATAGCGAGGGTGGTCTAAAGGAAAAGATCGCCACATTATTACAGTTGTACAAAGGACATTGGCATATACACGACAGTTGAGAGCTTTTGCACATTTAACTTTTTTGTCCTTTGCCGATTTTGAACTTAAATTCATGAGTTTTCATCCACAGACCTTTCATTTTTCACAATAGCTGTATTGAACATGGAAAGCGTGAAAAGTTAGCTTTTGCGAAAATTTTCACTCATACAGTCATTGATTAGGTTAATGTCTGCCTCAATAATAGGCTCAACTTATTCTACATGATTCTACAAAAATGCTACTGGATTTCATGGTATCATTTTGATGGCAAATTTACATAATACTATACAAACATGTTTCAAAGATAGAAATTCAACAATTGCTGACACACAAAAATACCTATATAGTTGACAACAGCAGACTTGATCTCACTCAACAGACTTAATCTTTATCATACCGCATTAATTAGAGGTTAATAACTGCGCATCGGTTATTTGGAGGGCATTGTGAAAAATCTAAACATTTTGCCTTTGGAACCGAGGATATTCCGAGGTCCAAAGCAAAATGTTTAGATTTTTCACAATGCCCGATATATTACCGATGCAAAGTTATTAACCTCATTCATAACTTTCGTCACTTTAATCTCTTCACCTTACAAAATTACACAAAATTTTGCTCAAAAGTTTATAAAAATAGATGATTTTTACATCTTCCCTTGCCAAAAATCGATCAGGCTAAAACAGAACGACCAATAACAAAAGTGCGTATCACAATCTGTGCAAATATGGTAGCGCCATAATCCAAATACGGCAGCCAGCGCGCGCGCAGTTCGTTGGACGCACAACACGGCGCACGCAGAAGTCAATTGTGTGCGACATTGGAACAATTACGCATTTTGCGGTCAATTGTGAGCTATTAATGACCTCGATTTGCGTTCGCGTTTTCACAAATAATAAAATATGATTGGATCGCACGCATCGCGTTTATTAATGAGGTTATGAATGGTCTGTAATAAACACCCTGGGGCATGAAATTTTTTGAAAAGGGGGTTATTAGAAGTAAATTCTCAGCATAAGTTAGAATAGGTTTTGTGTATTTAGTGATCATGACAGCCAGCACTGATGCAAGTATTAAGCTTACTCACACAAAATGGCATGGAAATGTTTGCATAATTTCGGTCACTTTTTTATTGAAATATCGCAAGGAGGTGTTTGTTTATTGGAGGAGGTGTTTATTACAGACACTACGGTATGATGCTGTTCTGTTTTCCATTTAGCGTGTGACACTCACCTGTTCCTTGAATTGATCCAGCGTAGGCGGACACTCAGGAACTCCTTCCTCAGCATGGGCTTCAATCTCCTCTGTCGTCAACACATGATTATAGAGCAAGAATTGACGCATAAATTCCTTCCTGTCATCCACCCACAGATAGGCGTAGTTGTCAAAGGAATTACGGTATTCTTGAGCTTTGCTCATGATGGTCTGCACACGGTCCATCAGTTCTTGACGCATCTCGGAGAGCTCTAACATATCTTCCAGATCACTCTGTTCAAGAAAATTCATCCAAGATTATAGTTCAAATAATAGACTATTTTGGTAATTGGGCTAATCCAGTTAAAGTTCACCCCCCCCCCCCCTGGAAGATTTTGGAATTATCTTCTACAGGGGAGTATGAATTTTAGATCTTTTTAGAGAGTGTATGACAGAGCTGCCTAATGTGTTCATGCCATTTAAGGTGGCTTCATCGGCTACAGTATCATGCACAGAATTCCTTGAAAGTGATATAGGATGTATGTGTCAAAGAGAACACCTTCCTTGCTAAGTTTTCATTTTTTCCAAAAAAGCATTTTCTCAAAATTCCATTGAATTACTACAGGGAAGGGGTTTTGGCACTTTGCTAATTTCTCAAAATATCCAAACTTTTGAAAACAAAAATTTATTAAAACTTAATTTTCTCTCCTTTATAGCAGTTGTATATAAAAGTTTGAAGTTGCATATTGCTGCCAATATATCACAGAAACTAAGGTTATTTTCTAACTTAGTGTTACTTAATTATATAAAGGAATGTTGGTACTTTTTGGTGTTTTCTTGATTTTATTCTAGAAACACTAAATTACCCGAATTCTAGGACTTTTTTTAGCCAACAGAGAGGGTGCTATGGTTACCAAACTTTCAGGGGTTGTAAATAAGATTTTTTTAAACACTTTATCCAAAACTCCTAGCAAGAAAAATTTGATATTAAGCTTATTTACAACCACTGAAAGTTTGGTAACCATAGCACCTTCCTTGTGGGCTAAAAAAAAATCAAAAACTGGCAAAATTAAGAATGTGTTACAATTCCAACACGACTCTTAATATAAATGGGCAAAATACTTTTCTTTATATGATTAAGTTGACACAGGAGCAATTTTCCTGCAAGGGTGTAGCATCCGAGTCAGCTCCCTTAAGAATGAGAAATAATGAAACTTTTTAAAAGTTTTATTTCAAAGTCGTGTCTAGAACAAGAATTCTACCTGATAATGTTCCATGCCATTGTGTTCTGCCAGTCTCTTCACCAACGACGCCATTTTGTAGATGTCGCTAACAAGCATCTCGAGTAAATCATAGAAACCATCAGAGACTCCATAATCCAATGATGGCACAAACACCATATCTGGAAGCTGAAGCAGAAAATAATAAATAAATTTAAAGTGTTTGTTATCATTATTTACCCTCTAGCAAATTAAGCATGTTGGTGGCTATTAGGAAACCAATTGCAAAGGAAACCAATTGCAAATTGTAAAGCACGATATTTTCACAACACAACATTTTTGCAACTTGACCATTATTTTTGTGGTGTGTAATTTTCACAAAATTTATGTGTACATCCATATCAAAATAATGCACTTGTCAGCTGCTACATGTGTCTCTTTTTACATAATAGCTAGGAATAAATATCATCTCAAGTGGAGGTCACTTCAAATCACCCACCAAGCGACATGGTTTAGGAATATTCTCTGTATACCTAAGCCATGTGACTATGGAAGACCGTCTTTCCCTTTAACGAACCTAAAAATGTTGTGTTCTCATTTCTTTCCTACCTGTAATTCCATCTTGGCTTCAAATAGTGGAGATTTACACGTCTTGACATCAGAGTTCTCCAGCAGGTAGTTAAGACTACAGTGGATGCAATTGAAGAAGCCATCTACCACCATATCATCTAGGTAATCTACATAGGCTTTCCATGTGTCCATTGCAGCGCCTGCTTTAAACAACTGCATGTTTTCCTGTAAAATGTGTATCAACATGAAAAATGGTTTTACCAGGGGTCTATCAGTGAACATTTACCGTTTAACCATCCCTGCAAAAATCCCCACAATTTGGTATGGCAATTGAAAAATATTGGCGCCAACATAACATAGCATATATAACACAAACTTGGCATAGTGTGGGAGTCCATAGCATACTAATATGTGGATGGAGGGTGCCAACAAAGCGTGCATAGCTAATTTAAATTATGAACACGGCGAGTGAGTGTTGATCTGTCATGCTATGAGCAAGTTAGAATAGCCGGTAGGAATGACCCTGAAGGAGGAAATACCCAAAATTTGTCACTTTTAAAATGCTCTCTTTTTTCATTCAATTTGGTATAACTTGGGGGAGGGGGGAAATAAAGTTGAATCATGCCAAATGAGATATCAAAATACACAGAACAAAATTAACTATCTAATGATAACTTTATTTGGTACTTTGGGTTGAGTGTCTTTAAGATATTGTTGTGTAAGTATTTGGATACATTTTGAGCACAGTATACAAATCATCAGAATCAAAATCATTTGGAACAAAATCCCATTCAAATGATTAATATTGCTCTGAAAATATTTCACGATTAGTTATAGACTCAGTCTAATTTTCACAAAAATAGGTTTGTTCAATATCTTACCTACATAAAATTTAATATTATTATGAAAATAGCTCACAATTAGATATAGATTTAGTCTAGTTTTCACCAAGATAGGTTTATTCGATATCTTACCTTAACAAGACCATGTATCTTCTCTCCAGACTCTTGGATCTCCTTGTACCTCTTTGCCAATCTTTCCTCCCTATCATCCAGTCCAAGAAGGGCTTGCTCCTTCATCTCCTTCCTGTCAAACAAAGACTTCTTGGCCCATGTCTCCATGATCTTCTTAATCATATCCACATTATCTTTAGCCTGCTGGACCCTCTTCTCCAAATCTCGCACCTGATCCCGTATCTGTTGAATGTACTCCCACACGCCGTCGCCGTTCCAGTTGAGATCTTTTTCGGCCCTTTCCAGGTTTCTATCTATGTTCGCTAATTGGCCATCTATGAGGGGGAATTCCACCTCGAGGACGGTCTCATGGATCTTATTATACCACGCTACTGTGAGGTCGAGGTTGGCAACATATTTTCAGAGGGTTTCATGTTTGGTGTAGAGTGTGTTGGCACTTTCAGGTATGGATTCATTGCCTCGGATCAACAGATATTTGACTTCACGAAGCACAGCTACCAACTGGCAAAAGCAACAATAACAATAATAACATATGTTAGAATTCAACAAGACCTTTTAAAGTAATTTGTGTGATAACACCTTGTTGCTTTAAAGAATCAAAAAAGCTATTTAACGAAATAAAAAGAAACAAAAGCCAAAATGGACTGTGTGTGCATGCATGTGTGTCAACCAACATGATGCTGCCAAGAGATTGTGGGAATATCATCCATCTAAATTCCTAGTTTATGTTTAAAATGGCAGTAAACTGTCTCTATAATTTACTCTCTAACTATACCTCAGACTACGATTATGAAGATTATCATTCATCCAGGTATAAATAACTATGAAATTATTATAATCATTCATTTGACAACAAGGACGTCAAGATATTAGATTGCGAAAGCAGATGGTTTGAGAGAGGAGTCAAGGAAGCGATTTATGTTAAACGGGAGGAGCCTTCACTTAATAAGGGAGGCGGGCTACTGACACAACTTGGCAGGGGCCTATTGTTCAGCGATCACGAGTCTCCCTCAGAGGTTGGGCTCATCTTCGACGTGTGACGTAACATCCTCTTCACAGGTCAACAAACTTTTGCCGCTTTAACATCAGTTGGCCTGATGATGCATCCGAGATAGGATGTGAAATATTGCCACTCACAAAAACTTAAGTCCAGTAGATCAGGTTATAATAATTTCATAGATACCTCAGACTACCTTCTTATGCTGCTCCAAGACCTTTCCAGGTACTATTACCTAGATGTAGCTACCAACAAGACTGCTTCAAGTATTCTCTCTGGCCCAAACAGTAGTAGACTTGTTTAATAATCTACCCTACCACATTACCAAAATACAGGATTTCAACAAATTCAAGTAAGAAGGATCGTCCACATAAAGCATATCCATATGCGCACATCATTCCTATCCAGGGATGTAAATGGCAGGGGTGTGAGTGACCACAGATAAAAAAATCTGAAAAATTCTGAAAAAGTCTGAAATTTGGAAAGCTCCCTTACTTTTGTACAGAGGATGTGCAGAAAAAGAGATAAAAAGCAAGATCAAAAAATCTGAATTCAGATTTTAATCTTAACTCACACACCCCTGAATGGGTAACCAATTCCTAAAAATCAATCTGGCACTTTGCCAAGTGGCCGAGCACTTACATCCAACATTGAAAATATATGAGGGCTTGTCAGGGGAATAGACCATGGTAGGGAATAAAGCCATGTCACCCCTGCCCCCCCAAAAAAAAACCCAAACAATTTGTTGCACTTTTTATCCTGAAATACCATCATCCAATTCCGTAAATAATGTTTTTTAATTGCCCCATTTGCGGAATTCCAAAAATTTCTAGAAGATTTACATCATTGCCTGTCCATCTGGCTTCACCTGGAGCATTGAAAAGAATCCCTGCTGAAACATATAAATACCGTAAAAACTCGATAGTTAGCATATGTGCTTAATATCGAGCGCTTTTGAAAACATGAAATTGTATCAAAGTCCGGTGCATTACCAACTGAGCTAATGGGGTTGACACACACATTTGCAGGTTTACTTGTTCCTATATAACTGTGTGTATCGATGATTTGCTCAAAACCCTTTACACTTTTGTGGATAGGGCTCTTCATGTTTGCATGTTTTAAAAGCGCTCGATAGTATAAGCACATATGTTAACTATCAAGTTTTTACGGTACTTTGCAATAAGTCCAGCAGTGCATAGGCCCCATTGATAAAATAATAATAACCCTTTACCTTGGGGTCAAAGTTGACAGCAATGAGGTTGGTTTCTTGATTTCTTATGATTAGGGGGAAAATGAACGTTGTTGCGCAAGTTTCATCTACCGTGGCTATCCAATCCTTGTATACATTCTCTTCATACCTATTATATGACAAACAGGTTAAAAACAGAAAAAGTGATAAATAAATCTCGTAATGTTTAAGTACTGCTTGAATGGCTTTATTTATTGTCTTTCACATAGATGGCTTGTTTACATATCATGGAATTGAAAGGATATTACAGTCAATGCATGCATTACCTTTCGCAAGATGCTGTGAACTACCAAATCGCAAAGTCAGTTTAAAATAGTAACATTGCTAACCTATAGGCCTACAGTATTATATCAAGAGATTAATTTCTTTCAAAATGAGAAATAGGGAATTGACATGATTTTGCCTTTGCCGTTCTCCATAGACACTCTTGTTCCAAGGATTTTTTTTGGAAATGGGATGTGCTCATTGAGTTTGTAAAATGCAGTTCCGCTATCTCTACCTACATGAAACAAGAGACCTCCCCTCAAGTTATATCCCCACTACATGCATGATATATGGTCACCAAACACTAAGCGCTACTAAGTGAGTACCAGGGTATGCACTTACTTTGATAACAGTTCCATCATTTCTTCATACTTGGCAAATACACCCTTTGCATCTTCTGTTTGGAGCACCCTGTGAATTCACCAAACAACAAAATACCATTAATCAAATCACATATTATCATCACTTCAGTGCAATAACTAATGACATTACCATTAGGGAGACAAGGTCCCAATATAGAAACATTGTTCCCTGATACCCCCAGTTGATACACAAAAGGAGCTGGCAGTGTATGTGTGTTACTGGCAATGTCTTAGCTAGACATTGAGTTTATTACACATCAAAAATTACCGAATTAAATACACTGTCCTACATTTGGCCCTATATTATATACAGTAACCAGGCTAATGGGGATTATATTGTATACAGTAACCCAGCTAATGGGGATTATATTGTATACAGTAACCAGGCTAATGGGGATTATATTATATACAGTAACCAGGTTAATGGGGATTATACTATATATAGAAACCAGGCTAATGGGGATTATATTATATATAGAAACCAGGCTAATGGGGATTATATTATATATATAGTAACCAGGCAAATGGGGATTCAATGAGTTAAATTGTGTTACTAAGACCATCATTTGTGAATTTATTTCTTAGTTTAATAAAACTTTTTCAACAGCTATAGTCCATTGTCTATTATTAAGCATTTATCGATGGCATTATTATAAATTTGCCTGTAAGAGGGAAATATCCAATGTTACTCCTTCTCACCCATGTCAGCTCAATCCATTCCGTAAGTCTTACAAAACGTTACAATTCTTAAACATTGAAAAACATGCCGCCCCAAACACATCAATATAAAAATGCAAAAATCTGAATGTGGCTTTTGGCCACTGTTACTTGGAGATTTGTCATATGCATGTCTTCATTTGACAGTGTTAAAAAACAAGCATACACCCCCCCCCCCCACACACACACACCCCCACCCCAACACAACATAAAACCAATGAAATCACTTAAAATGTATGGTCCATTTTCTATAATTACAGATGAAATTAATATTGTAAGAAACTGTTTTACATCAATAACAAGAATAAATTCATTGTATTTTGCGATTTGCAATACATGTAGTACTTTTAAATCATATAGCCTATCCCTTAATGAAAACAAACAAACCAACAAACAAACAAACACACAAACAAACAGGCATTCAAAGACATTGAAAACATGTTCTAGATGTGTCAAACCCCTCCTAAATATACCCCCATTCTCCAATAAATACAACTTGAGTCAAATAAATCTGGGAAATGGTTAGTTCAACAGAAATCCACTCAAAAAATGTATCGTCGTTGGGCAGGAAAACCTCCTATGTGTCATTTGTCCCTGAACATGTTTAAAGCAAAACCTCCTATGTAACCTGTTGGTAGTTTTGTTTTAAACATGTGCAGGGGCCAAAAGCACATAGGGGATTTTTCCCGCCCAGTGACAGTACACAAGTCAAACTGCAATAAAAAGAAGGTGTGTTATCTTCAATGTTTTAGGAACAAACTATATGCTTGAAAAGATTCTTGTTCTAAGAAAATCAGTATCTGTGATGGAATACTGTTTGTATCCTGTGTTTTAGGGTCAAAGATCAACGTTTGTCAAGGTTATGATCATGGTTAGAGTTACCGTCATGGATAGGACTAGGAGAGGATGCTAAGGTTATTCTATACTTAATATTCCCAAAGAAATTCAATCAATATATAGTTTGTTCCCATCACATTAAAAGTCAGAAAAAAGCTGTTACCTCTTGACTCCAGTTCTATGTAGTAAGAAAAGCATCATTGGCAAGATACGATGATGATGGCGATTGCAAAAATATGAGCATGGGATGTAAAAAGTGACAGGAGAGATAAGGTATCATGCAATGGTGAAACGACAAGTCATGTTACTAAATGAGATGGTAGAAGCCTTAATTGAACAATTAGATGATTATGGTATGGTCAATTTATTGTTGATAGGTTTCCTTACTATATGCATCACACAAGTACATGTAGTATAAAGAAGAAGAAAGTTATTCTAAAGAATGTTTATAACTTATCAAATGATGCACACACATTGTTATAAGTAAGGTGAATGTTTTAGTGTATCACAGCCCTTGTGCATGTGCTGACTGCTGATAGCTGTGCCCTGCTAGGAATTTTCTTGATCACCAATATGTTGCTATTTTAGCCTACTTCAATCAGTGTATCAGGACACCACTTCTATAAAATATATAAAATAAAATAAATTTTGGATTTATAAAGCGCCTTTCTCCAGATCTTAGAGGACTCAAAGCGCTGTAATTTCGCTGCAATGGTGAATCATCACAATCAGATCGCATCAACTAGGTTGCTGCCGAACGGCGCACACCTATCCGCATTTAGATTGTAACATCCACCAATTATCAGTGCAGCTCCCCAAATTCCATTGGGTGAAGGAAGTTTTTGATAACCAAACAACTAATCACCGATTTTTGCGATACAGGAGGAAACCGGAGATCCCGGAGAAAACCTGCAAGAGCGAGCATGGAATCGGGATAAACCAAGTGCACATGAGTCCTTGGACCGCGCCGGGGCTTGAACCCGGGTCCTCAGTGGTGCAAAGCGAGGGAACTACCGCTGCGCTAACTCGCCCTCTCCATACTTGCACACCCACATTATGGCATATTAGCACAGTATTATTACTAATGGAATACCGTAAAATATCGATAGTTAGCATATGTGCTTACTATCGAGTGCTTTTGAAAACATGATTTTGTCCGGTATTTTACCAACTGAGCTAAGGGGTTTGAGACACAAATTTGCAGGTTTACTTGTTCATATCGGTGATTTGCTCAATACCCTTTACATTTTGTGGATGGGGCAATTCATGTTTGCATGATTTAAAAGCGCTTGACAGTAAGCACATAACTATCAAGTTGTTATGATATTAGCATAATAATGGAATATTAGCATAATACTGCTTTAGAGTTGTGACAGCAACAGCAGTAATGCATCCTTTTTTTTTTATTTTCTATTTTTTAAAGTTATTAATCTTTATTACAACCGCACTGAATAAACATTGCGCAAATTGTATACAAAAGGCATGAATGGCTGATGAAGGAAGAGGGTTTTACTCACAATTTGTAAGCTTAATGTCATGTATGCTTCACTGGCAATTTTGGTGAATTATAAATACTGTCATCAAAACATACTCTACATGACATATATACTTACGGATGTTCTAAGTGCTTGAAGCATGACATTGGATGCTCGATACGAGCTCTCAGCTGATGGGACCATTTAAGTGCCCCTGCAATCTCTGGCATATTTTTGTTGAGTGGTGGTAGGCCACTTGAAGATTCTATAGAAGCCATCTGAGAATCATAGATATCCTTAGCACTGTCCAAATCACCACCGTACATGACTAGAAGCTGTGGATATTTGTCTTCAAAATCATCCTTGATGACTGGACGGTCTAGCATTGGACCATAGCAGTCAAGCATCTGGTGAAGAAAAAATATGAAATTAGAACAGGATTCGAAATAAGAAGGGTCCTTGCTTCAAATACCCTCAAAAGTAAGTAAAGACCCTCAACATTCCTATCATAAGGGAAGGGTCCCTAGGACCCACAAAGATTTGAGCAGACACAGTGGATTATGTTCTACTTTTGTTGTTCCATACTTTAATATTTTGGCAAAAAAACAAAAAGACACCTTTCACTTTAATCTAGTGTGTAATAATTGTTAACATGAACTGGTGAAGTTGTTTACATTTTGTAACATGTTCTAAACAATAAAACATTTTGTAATTAAAACCAGGAAAAAGTGTTATGTTATTTTCAGACCCTTAAAATAAGTGTAGACCCCCAGAGTTTCAGAGGCAGGGGCCCAAAAGACTCCTTCAATTTTTTTCTTATTTCGAAGCCTGAATTATCAAAACACAAATGAAGAGAATTTTAACAACACAAGACTGTGGAACATTTCACTTGGCTTCTGGTTTCTTCACAAACAGTGGCGTAGATTTCCTTTTGACATTGGCAGGGATGGGGTTGAGAAAAAATTCTTGAAGTATAGTGAATCCAGCACTTTTAGTGACAGGATAAGGTTATGGTACAAATGTGTGTGAAGCGCTCGAATTTTTTTGCTATTTTGAAGCTAAAAAATTGATTTGTACTTTTGGGGCTAAAATGGACAAATATGAGGTTGGGCAGAAACCCAGGCATCAAACATTGGGGGGTGAAGATTGTATGGACCATCCCCCCTGGCAAAATATTAGGGGGATTTATCTCCCCTCCACCCCACCCCCAGAATCTACGCTTATGTTCACAAACATACTAACATGAAAACTGCATGGTGTCTAAAAATACAAACCCTGTTTGATATTAATAATTCTACTTTACTATTTTTAAAAAAAAAGTAAAGTAATATGTGATGTGATCAAGCAAAATGAGTCGGATGTCGGGAATATTGATTTTGAGATATAGTTAGGCCCCGGCAAAAAACGCAATTTTTAAAGGCAAAAAACGAGATATAAAAAAATAAAAGCGAGATTTACCCCAAATTTGCTTTAAAAACCGAGATTTTATCTAAAATCGCCTCCAAAAAACTGAAAAATACCTGAATATTAAAAACAAAATACTGCCCTCTGGAAGTCCAAGCCATCCAATGTATGTAAACATGTGCCAATTCACGATCGAAGGATGAAAACGTAAACAGAAGTTCAAGTATTTCCACCTCAATATGTTGTTTACACAATAAATCCTTTCTCAGTTTAATAAATTTAACTATAAACTACTACAACTTAGTATTCAATTACCTTGACATGACATTTTAGAGACCAATTAAGAACTGAAACTACACATGATGACATGAATTGTCAACACGGCATGGAACTCAATGATTTTGGGAAGTTTTTACGGCCTTAAACACCTTGTTTTATTGTTTGTAAAAGCGAGATAATTACTCAATAGCGAGAATTGCGGCGAGAAAACCGAGATTGCGTTTTTTGCCGGGGCTTAGATATAGTCTATAATAGTATTCAACTTGAATTTGAAAACTATAGGCCTCACATACGTGCAATACACGTACAACATCAAGTGTATGCATCAGACCTTGTGCACAATATTACGTCCTGGAAAGGTAGTAGTATGTTTAATTTGTAAACAAGATTTGGCATTTTATAATATCATGTACGTACTATTAACATGCACATATATCAGGTGCTTTGGTAGGATTTGAACAAGATGTACTCCAGCAAGCTAAATGGCTGTATCCAAGGGTTACACTTAAAATTGAAATAATAAGATGATAATCACTCTTCCCAATCTTAATTGGACATCGTCTATATACACATACTGCTAGAAAAATACGGCACTTTCCGACGTGTTATACCCTGATTATCATAAAGTCACACAATGCTTTGCTGCTTGTTCAGCAAATGTGGTGCCAGCATTTCACGATATCATTCAATCAGCCAACGCACTTCTGTCTTTACACTATTATACACATTACAACAGCCTACACAGCTGCATAATGCATGTTTATCACATTCTATAGCTTCACTCCTATTCCTACCTTGAAGACACTTTCCAAGCCAGCGCAATCATCAAATCCTTGGCACAGAATGGAGCCCAATCTTCGGTCTAGATCAAATACCTGCTTCTCAAAATGGTCGTAATCATCAGCAAATTCCTGAGAACAAGAAAAACATGTCGTAACAAAATTATATTCTTGTGCACCATTGGTTTCTTAGTAAATGAACCATACTACAAATCAGCTATACCAATTTTCACTCGGATATGGCAGTGACGTCAAGCTTTAAGGCAGCTGTTTCGCACATGCATCTTTAAGTGGGTGTATGCATACACCAGCGCTTTGAGCGAATGTTAAACTGCACTAAATGAAGTGCACACTGACGCCTAAGGGTGTGAGTGAGTCCCACCGAGAATCCTGTTACCCGGCAGGAAATTCCCTGCCCGGGTACCAAATTTTAAAAAAGTTTGTTTTGTTGTATCTGGACCTAGATCTAAATGCTATGATCATTCATGGTTGACCTAAAAATTTTTTTTTTTTTTAATTTGCACGATGTTTTGTGTTTTTAATAAGAAAATTGATATTTTGTATTCATGCCATACTCTATTAATGATATCAAAATGCATTTAAATTCAATGCATTTTGATATCCTTAATAGAGTATTCATCAACTTATGATTTGCGTCCTCTACCCATCAGATGAGTAAAGGCTTAACTTCAATCACATGAATACAAAATATCCATTTTCTTATTAAAACACAAAACATTGTGCAAATTTTTTTAATTCTTTTTTAGGTCAACCATGAATGATCCTAGCATTTAGGTCTAGGTCCGGGGACACTACAAAACCGGAAAAAAATAACTTTTTAATGTTTTTAATTTTTTTTTTTTTGCAATTTGGGTACCGGTTACCCGCTTCGAAAAACGCACCGGTACCCAGGCACAAAATTACCGAAAAAAACACCCCTACTGACGCCAATGCCACATCAGGGTGAAAATGGTATAGGAATATGATTCATATAAATACACTGGGTCACATTTCTATAGACCTCATTTCTTATTGTACAGACATGTGAATACTTCGCAACTTTACGCTGGACTCTGGAGAATTGATTGATTTTGACATTCTTCATTCTTTGTACATTTTAAGGCTTTATATTACTATAATTTGATTGCTTGCACATTAGATCTGTTTGCTCTTGGGAAAATTTGGCTTATGTCAATGTATTAAAATAACATGAGGTCCATGTTGGCGTATGCACCAATATTATTAATTCATTTTCTTAACCAATATTGGTAAGTGTGTTACAAGTACTACAGTGCATCACAGACTACCACTGTTTTCCTTCTGTTATAAATACCTGACATTGTGGATCCAGTGCGTTGTATGTTCTCTCTGAAAACACTTTGACTGTATCCAGGAACTCCTGGTGGATCTTCTCTACCTGAGTACTCAACATTTTGCCTTTCATGCTGCCCATCTCGGTCTTCTCTAGCTTGCTGAATTCCACTGTGGTCTCAAATAATTTCTAAAACAAAAACAAAGAAATACCACCAGATTAAATCATATTCATAATACCTGCCAATGGTAAATATATAGCATTTAGGTCCTATTCCAAATTATATGTTGTGCCATAATTATTTTGATATACATGGACCTCATATGCGTCAATAGCCTAACAAATGTTAACATAGCGATACTTTGAATGAACACATTTGAATTACCTACATATAAGTTAATCATTAGTGCTCAAGCAAATGTGCTCCATTTTACACTTTTTTTAGAACTTTTTAACAACAAAATATTTACAAATTGTCTAAGAAGCATTATGAAAAGGGTATGTTATCATGATTAAAACATTACTTATTAAAACAATTTGATTTTGTCAATGAAAAAATACTCAACTAAGATACCAAGTCAAACGGCTATATTCATTCCATTAAACACCCATGCCCCCAATATGCTGCCACCCAATTACTTGACTTCACATTATCCTCTATCATTAGGTGCAGGATCCAGCTACACATGATCCACTATCATTATTGTGCAGGATACACGTGTATCAAACATGGAACCATCTACATATAAAATCCATATTTTGAGCCATTTGTTACGTATGTAATTATGTAAACAATACAAAAAATAAGCATTCACCCATAATGACTTTGTAAGCACCCTGAGCGGTTAATGGAAGGAAAACAATACACTACCTCTAGAGTTTCCAGTCTCTCTGTGTATTTATCCAATCGAGCAAACACCAGCGGTGATGCAAACTCCCATTCCAGTGGTTTCTTGCCGTCTTTGAAGTAATCTTTGAGTTTATTCCTGTGCTCATGGTGGATATCTTTGAATGCATGTAGGACAGTGATAGCACTGTGGGCTTTCTCCAGGGATTCCTCTGGCTCAAGTTTGAAGATCTCTCCTGGTTCCAGGAAGGTGGTACACTGGAAAAGTTTTTAATGACAAAATAGATGGGCTTATCATATCAACATGTATGTACAAATGTATGCATTCACTAAACATATTTTGTTAAGAGTTATTCGCAGTGCATTATGCAATATGTGCGTGTATGACATCTTTTTCGACCAGCTGACCATTTTAGAGTACTGCCCTCATTCGTCAACCTTTTGGATTGACTGAGAAAACTACATGGAAAAAACTTTCACTAAGACTGTACAGTTGTGTCAAAGACCAAGTTTATTGTTTTTAGAACTAAAGAGCGTGATCTTGTCACTGCATGCGGTGCGGTACAAACAACGTGGTACACAGGCGCCGCTAGTCAGTTGCGCTATGGCGCATAACCAAAGTCGCAAAAAAAATATTTTCTTGAGTCCGCCACAACATGAACTGTAAAGTTATAGACCTTTTCATATCAAGATCAGAAAACCGCGATATTTATTTAGTAAGCTAGGGGTCAAATTGTACCCAAACTGGCAGACAAGAAATGTCATGAATTACGACACCCTTTTGCGCAAAAATACAGCTTATTAAGCCAATTTGAACATGGGTCATCGCCCAGAAATATTTTCCTAGCATATTGAGCTAACACCTCAGCTACTTGGTTTTTCACAATAAGATACTAATGGAAAGAAATGGATAATGTCCGTAATTTTTCATCAGTTAATTTGTTTTCCAGAACGTGTTTGTTTACGTGCATCACCTCTTCCATAGTCAGTCTCTTACACAACGCTACAATTGCACGTTGAGTATCATTGGCAAAAGTACGTCTCTCGTCCCTAAATTGACAATCGAAAGTTCATCGTAGTTATGATGCCTGTTACACATTGGAACTTCACACTGTACATGATGCTGAAGAGGTACTTTTATGCGCGCGCGACAGACTAGGGAAATTATTTCATGCTTCGGGTTTTATCGGAATTACTCAGTATGAAAAGGTCTATTCAGTTGTCACTATGAAGCATACAAATACATGTGTAGTGTAGATGACTGATGGATTTAGTCTACGACCTTTTGCACATACATCAGGTTTTCTATGTGCCATGTAGGGGTGTGATTTTCGGGTAATTTTGTGCCCGGGTACCCGGCGCATTTTTCGGGCGGGTAACCGGGTATCCGAAATTGGAAAAAAAAAAAAAAAATTGCAAAAAAAAAGAAGTTATTTTTCCCCAGTTTTTAGTGTCCCTGGACCTAGACCTAAACGCTAGGATCATTCATGGTTGACCTAAAAAAAAAAGAAAAATTTTTTTATTTATTATTTTTTGGATGGGTAGAGGACGCCTGGTTTAGGGTTCCAGGACGTAAAAAGTCCCCCATTTATCACAAAATATCAATTTCCTTAATAAAAACACAAACATCGTGCAAAAAATTTTTAGGTCAACCATGAATGATCCTAGCATTTAGGTCTAGGTCCAGAGACACTACAATACCAAAAAAAACTTTAAAAAAAAACTTTTTTTTTTTACATTTCGGGTACCGGGCTGGGAATTTCCTGCCCGGGTAACAGGATTCTCGGGCGGGACTCGAATTCCCGGGACTCACTCACACCCTTAGTGCCATGCATAGTCGTATTCACAAGTGCATACCAGAACAATATTAATTATGATACCAGTTGACTGCAGACTGACGGGTACCATGTCAAAACAAAACATATCTTTTTAAATTGCTGACCAGAACTGTGATACATTCCAATATATGTACAGGAAAATTTTCACCTTGTGAACTTTATGAATGTAAAAGTAATGCATTTTGTTAGTGGTGATGATTTTGAAAGGATATCACTACACATATATTGTATATTGGGCACATAACTTACCAGTTCAATCATATGATTGCAGATTTCTTGAAGTAGCACAATGATTCTTGGCGGAGTATTGTAGTACTCAGAATTACTCCAGATCAGACAGATGACATGCATGATGGTAGGCAAGTATTTACCCAAATCAGGGAAATCCAATTGCTCCAGCTCATCTATGAAACGCTGTAGAGGTGCCAGATGGATGTTGATGTCCTGGGCTTCAGTCAGTGCTATTATGCAGATAAAAAGGTAATATTTTTAGGTGATTTTAGTACACTGGGAAATTTTCAGGAAAGACCTGTGAACTCTTTGAGGACCTTTATAATCCAATGGAAAACGCGATCACAATATTCGCTGCGTTTCTGGGGTGCAATTGGGTGGGTTTTTTTTAAATTTATTTTTTATTTTTTTATTTTTTAAATTTTTCTTTTAAGTTATAGACCCTAACTTTATTGTTATTCAAGGTTGGAACCAGAGAAAAACTGCTATTTTAAAAAAAAAACCTAAAAGTTCTGAGGTTTTTATTCAAAGCTGGATAAAGTTGTACATTTTAAATACTTTTGCTTCTATTGAACAACTAGCAATGCATGTTAGTTCAATATATCCCAATAATTTTGCATTTTTTGGGGGGGAAAATGTGATTTTCATGTTTTTTTGGAAAACAGTGGTGCGTTTTTTGGCTTCCCAAATCGTGTTTTTCTCCGGTGCATATATTAGTCCTTTGCAGAGGTTTATGTAGATTGTAACAACTGGGATTCAAGATTCTATATCTTGCATTCAGAATCATAGGCAATACACACTAGAAATACAAGCTATATCAAATAATTGGTACCCATCAGTTTCCAACGATTTATATGGACAAGACCGTCTCACTGAAATGCAACAAATTTGTAGATTAACATTATAAAAGGTCTTCAAACATGCAAATTCTCATCATTTGAAAAGGAACCAAAGTCACATTTGGAAGTAGGCTTTTCAATATCAAAACTAATGGGTACCAATCATTTTGATGCAGCATGTATATTACAAATATGTGATAAGTAAAATTTCTTCAAACTGCAATTGAATTCACACCACTAAATAAAAGCACATGATGTGAAAGCGATGATACAGCATGTATATTACAAATATGTGATAAGTAAAATTTCTTCAAACTGCAATTGAATTCACACCACTAAATAAAAGCAGACGATGTGAAAGCGATGATACAGCATGTATATTACAAATATGTGATAAGTAAAATTTCTTCAAACTGCAATTGAATTCACACCACTAAATAAAAGCAGACGATGTGAAAGCAATCAAGTATGTTGAAATTGTATTTGCATTTGAATAGCTGCCACATTACAGAACAGCATACATTGTACCCACATGGGGAATGTATTAGTGATGTGGTCCCAAGTACATCCATACTACAACCTGCTACCATTCTATACAACATTAAGTTAAGATTAGGAAAATTATTAATTCTGCTATTCAACACTCACCAGCTTCCACATCTCTTTCAATGTTCTTGAAAGATGGCAAATAGCTGCTTTCTGTTCTTTCCAGAAGCTCCCTCATCTTCCGTACTTTTGGATCCCTCAGCTGCTGGAAGATGCAGTCCAGATTTTCACTCTTAGCCTTCCAGAACTGGATCTCCACAGCAGGTCCTGGGTTCAACCCTTCTAACAAGGGTTGGGCGGAGTCTCTTTTGAGTACATCTCGGATCTGATGCGTCCAATCGATGATAACCGACTCAATGGCGTGCACAAGGCTGCGATCATAGGAATCATCCCTGCAGGAAATAAGATGGACGTACACCAAGTTCAATTATTATGTTTGGGTACATTACATACTGTAAACGTCTCCTTTGCCTTGGGGTAAATTTCTTGTACAAATAAGAGAACTCCCTCTGCTAAAAATACCAGCAAGAATTATGGGTACCTGCCCTTATTTGCTGGTGGGATTTTTATGGGAGGGCACTTTTAGTTAATATGTCTAAAATTCCAGTTATGTCAAGGGAGTCCATAGCGCCATTAGGCACACGTTTACGGTAGATGTACATGTTAGTCCTGCAGGCATGACTTCAGTCCAGGTTCTGACATCCACACCTGAAGTTCTGCAGCGCTAGAAAAACATTCAGGGTGCATAATTGCATGTTTGTTTTTGTCTAGTTTTACAAAGCCAAAATATTAATCAGCAACCTTCACTACTTTTTCCTCTAAAAAAAAAAACAAAAAAAAACTCCTGAACTTTATTCAACTCATAGGTGAAAATTATTTGTTTTTTGTATGGGTCAATGAATTCCCAACTCACTCCCTAAAGTAGCATCTAGTAGACATACATAGCAAAAATCACAGGCCAGCTAGGAAGGTTGTGGGCTGGCCCTAGGGCAAATCCACTGGCCCAGATTCTACTTCATTGTGTTTATTGTAACATGTTATAAATTCATAATTATGCCAAAATCCCAACTGAAGCACCGGGCCATCCAGGAGGAAAATCTCCTGGCCTGACGAGAAAACTACTGGCCAGGGCCAGTGGCTAAATTTCAGTATGTGGCTAAATTGACCCTGAATTTGTTTGTACATCATAATGTTATATGAGTCTAGCATATTATGAGCTGAACAAAAAAGAACACCTACTTTCCCTCCACTGACGCTCCATTTTCTGCACATCTTTCTGATCCAACTGGTAATGGAAGAAGAGTCTTGCCTTTGACTTGACCAGCAACAACGTAGACATTGCTCTTTAGATGATGAACATGCCTTAGAACATCATGGGATACAACTGTGGGCCACTGTTCATGATTCCTTGGGTTAGAAAGCAGTGGAACAAGCACCTGGATATGTGGAGGAGGGGGAAAATATAAAAAGCTGAGTTAAAACAAACTGTATGTCTGACTAACAAAAAATTTATTCGCAGGACGAACAACCAAGTTTGTTTTAAAATGTTCACATAATTATTACTGCCAGGGATACATTGCTCTTCACTTTTGCACTTATACTTATCACAGCGATTGTGATTGCAGATGACAATTGAAATATTCAAAAGGCCACAAAAAACATTTTTAGGACATCCATTTGCTGTCAAATATTATTGCTTTGAATTAATTCATTTCTGAAAGTTAATGATCGAGAAAAGTAAATCAATTAGCAAAATAATAGATCCAGTTGATAATAGGAATAGATTGGTTGATGCATTCACATTTCAAGTGACATCACCAGGGAGTTGAGATTTCTTCAACATCGCTTTTGCCTCAGTGATTTGTATCACTTGATCGGCCTGATGCTCTGAAAATGAAAGTAATTAAACACTGAGCATGCGTGAGAATTGCTTTTCTGTAAAAGCAATCAAGTACAAATTCAAATAGTGTTCATGCCATCTATTAATTATTATTTGGGCTTCCTAGAGGGTATCATGACATTGGCACTATTGTAACAGGACTGAGCATCCCCTGGATCTTCCTGCAACCGAATGATGGAGAAAAACCGTTTCTTCTAAAACTAATTGGTAGTGTAGTCTCAAGAGCTAGAATTCTTTCAAAGTGTGATGGAAGAGTGAAAAAAGAACAAAAGAATGACACTTGGCAAAATCAACTTGATATAATTTCTTTTAATTAGAATGTCATGATGTATTGTTATTTTGCTTCTTCATTTGTTCTATATTTAATATATTTGTTATATTATTTCATAACACAACATTAACACGTGCATACATAGACCCGGTACATAGAACTTTCTGCAATAGTCTTCATAATGTTTATCATCACAGTATTCTTTTATATCTCCTTATAAATGCATATAATATTGCTAATAAAATACAAGCAATACTTTCTGCATCAATCTCAAATTTACAAAATTTCTAACAGTAACAATACGATATTCTGAACTTGCTTCAAATGAGCAAAAAATGCAGAAATTATTACTTTAAATGCATAATAATAATCAAACTACTATGAACACGCAAGTATCGTGTACTTTCACTAAATATTGACATGAACATTTGCTATGCCAGTACACACTATACTAAAATGCAGCAAACCTTTTACGAGCGCGACTACCGTGTCAGATGTTGCAAATTCGGCGCTAACAACGCGTACGGCGCACAGTTCATTCATAAATTTCCACTCAGCAACAATATATCGCCTTAGCAGCCAATCAGAGACAAGTGCGTTCAACGCAGTATATACGCGATGTATCCTACAATACGCGCTTGTCTAAGGTTTTCTGCATTTTAGTATAAACCAATGATGCATATGCATGCAGATCAGTACTGTGAGGTAAGCTTAAATTCTGAAAATCGCATTTGGCTTCCCGTTTCACTACTCCTCCTCAAAACATTTCGTCCCAAAATGATACATATCTCATAGTTATGACTTAGCTACTTACAAACACAAAGTTTAAACAAATTTAGAGCATTCTAAAACGCTAAATCACACATATGACATTCTAAATCCACTCACGTCACCAGTCATTTATATTTATACGAATTTTGTTACACCACTAAATCCTTCCGCATTTGGTGTAACCCTTGATAGTCCCGGTAAACATAGGTCGGTAGTGCAAACAAGTGGGTGTCCCTTGGGAGCAAGATGAGTAGCCATGATTGTTTATTATATTTAAATTAAAAGATATGCAATTGGTAAATGTTCAGAATATCACAAAATGGTGCATCTTGATCTGGTCAAAAAGTTTGGCTCCCATAACTAATCCGCGTACGGACATGGTAAGGAGGCATTCGTGCAAGCTGAAAATAAGGGTGGCGCTGTTCAGGTCCCCGTAGCTTAAAAGTTAGTCTCAACTTGTGTCAAACAACCCATTTTAAATTAAATTTTAATCTTTATTTAAGACATTGGTGCTACCAAAATATGAAAAATGGTTTTACATGGGGTAGAAAAACAAACTTACTTTCATGTATATTTACACGTATTTCAATGGGAGTTTATTTAGTGGTGTGCGCCCGTCACATGGGGGCACACCACTAAATAATCGTCCCATTGAAATACACGTGAAAACACAAGAAAGTAAATTCGTTTTTCTACCCTTTTGCCTAAAGTTGAGAAAATGTCGTATGGATTTTCTAAAAGTATAAAGTCTGAAATTTAATAAAATTTATTTTTGGGGTCCCTTCAGTCGAACTTTTGAGCTACGGGCACCTGAACAGCGCCCTCACGAATTTCAGCCGATAATTTCGCCTCTTTACCAGTTCCGGCCTTGATATTATTCCGACAGCCTGTCACTAATTCACAATCGATTTGAAACATTTTTGGAACAGATTTTTAATGTTGAGGTCCTACTCTATTCTTTTCATAAAAACAAGCACGATTCACTTAAAATCAGTACCCTCTAGAGGCTGATATATTTCGCCCAGGCGCTATTTTTACCGGGACTATACAAGGTTACACCAAATGCGGAAGGATTTAGTGTAGTGCCCCCACATGAGGCCATGAGGTCAAAAAGTTTCGAAAATGAATTGCCTATTTTTAGACAACTTTATAAACTGTTCGTTTAGCCTCAAATGTTGTGATCATCTGGTTGATGTACAAAAAATATCCAAATTATCCTAAGTAGCCATAATATTAATATCCAGATTATTTAAAATATCCATAATATTCTTAATACTATCTTTTATCTGAATATCCAAATTATCCGCAATAATATCCAAATTATCTAAAATATCCAAATTATCTGAAATATCCCAATTATCCTAATTAGGCCTATAAATATCCTACTGATATAAAATATCTAAATTATCCTAATTAGCCTTAATAATATCCAAAATATCCAAATTATCCTAATTAGCTACAATAATATCCAAATTAGCCATAATAATATCAAACTAAAATTTATCTAAAATGTCATAATTATCCCCCGCGAATTATCCTTAAGTAGCCATAATATTAATATCCAGATTATTTGAAATATCCCAATTATCCTAATTAGGCCTATATATCCAACTGATATAAAATATCTAAATTATCCTAATTAGCCTTAATAATATCCAAATTATCCTAATTAGCCACAATAATATCCAAATTAGCCATAATAATATCCAAATTTATCTAAAATGTCCTAATTATCCCCCGGGAATTATCCTAAGTAGCCATAATATTAATATCCATAATACTATCCAAATTATCCTAATTAGCCATATCCAAATTATCTAAAATATCCAAATTATCTGAAATATCCAAATTATCCTAATTAGGCCAATGAATTTCCAAATTATCTAAAATATCCAAATTATTCTAAGTAGCCAAAATATTATTAGCATTTATTCAAACATTTATAATAGGCCTATCCATATCTTTATAAATACTATCCAAAATATCCTAATTAGCCATATAATATCCAAATTATCTATATCCAAATTATCTGAAATATCCAAATTATCCTAATTAGCCATAGCAATATCCAAATTATCTAAAATATCCAAATTATCTGAAATGTCCAAATTATCCTAATTAGGCCCATGAATATCCAAATGATCTCAAATATCCAAAAATATCCAAATTATCCTAATTAGCCACAATAATATCCAAATTTGCCACAATAAGAATATCCAAATAAGAATATCCAAAATATCCATATTATCCTAGGTAGGGCCTAGCAAAAATATTGATATCCAAATTATTTCAAATATCCATAATATCCTTAATACTATCCAAATTATCTTAAGGGGGTACTACACCCCTGGCCAATTTTGTGCCTATTTTTGCATTTTTCTCAACAATTATAGCGCATTGGTGACAAGTAAGATATGTATGTTATTGGGGCAAGGACTGCAAATACTGCACTGAAAATTCAGCAACTCAAGGCAAGTAGATATTGATTTATTGATCAAATACTGGTTTTCCGTCATTTTTGACTGTAACTCCACAACTGTTGTTCTGTGCTGAAATAAAATTTCCAGTGCAGTAGTTGTAGTCCTTGTCCCTATAATATACATATCTTACTTGTCACCAATGCGCTATGATTTTTGAGAAAAATGCAAAAATAGAAAATTGGACAGGGGTGTACCCCCTTAAATACCCTAATTAGCCATTAATAATATCCAATAAATTTTTTAAATATCCATATATCTGAAATGTAAAAATATCCATTATAGCCTTGATAATATCCAATTTTTTTATCCAAATATCTGAAATATGAAAAGGTGTAACTATTATCAAAATTATCCATCCAAATATTTTTAATGGTGTTTTGAAGCTCGTTGTTTAATATGGCCGGTTGTCGACCAATCTGATAGCGCGTATGTTGGCCTATATCTTATGAAACCCAGACAAATGAAATCATTGAAATGCCCTTAATTCTATTTCAATGAACCCTTAATTTAAATAGTTCATAGTTATTTTTTTCCATCATTAAAAAACAATAAGATGGAGGTACAACGAAAGGCAATAAGTGCAAAGTATTGGCCCCATACAAAACCGAGAAAAAATCTACCTCAGATAAATACAACCAAAATCAAATTGCTGGGTTTTTTTCAGTGCGTTTTTTTGTGTGCAAATTTTGCAACAAGATTTTGGGCCGCTTTAGCCTTGTTTTATTTACCTCGTCCACAAGAGCAGAAAGTTGTTCCAGTGGTGAATATGAGAGATCGCCATACACTAGGTTTTTACTGTAATTTTCTTTTCCAATTGCCTCCTTATTTCTTTTGATGAAATATATTGCTTTGTTGGTTTTCAACGATGTTGGAAATTCAATTGACGGAGTTATCAAACCAGCTGAGCTGACTGTAAAAACAAGCTGTGGATTGTCGGCCTTCTCAAGAAATTCTAAGATAAGAATCTTATTTTCTTCAACTCCAATACATTTCGCCCACTTGTCTGGTTTCAACTTGTAGCTTTTCAGCAAGTAATCTGCAATAAAGTCAATCCGAGGGTCTTTTACTTCAGTCATTCTGACCTGAGTCAATGGAGTCGTCACCTGTTGATAGTAGAAGTTGTTATTGTTAATGCCAGTTTAGGCTAACCACCACATTAATTCCAGCCTTGATATTGCAACTACCGGCATTTATTCCACTCGTAATTGTTCCTTGAAAACATTGCTTTTCTTGTAAAAACTTTCACACATATCTCCATTTGCTTAAAAACCGACAAACAAAGTTTATTTTAACGTTCAAATGCCCATATATGCCTCCATGATACTTTCGCTATGGACGCTGTGTAAACAGAAATCGATACTTGGTGAGAAAATCCGATATCGTTGCTAGGAAGTTGCTAATGTCATCAAAAATGCACCGCTACATTGGCCCGGGGGAACTCACTACTTGTAATACATTTACTCTCAAAATCGTCCAAATTATTTAGGTAACGGGAAGTAGACGAGTTGAGTTGCTTTTTAACATGGGAAAAATTCAACTTATTTAAATTAAAAATTATTAGAAATATTTATAAATGTCGAATGAATCTTACTTTATATTTCAATTATTAAAAATCAGGCCGCATGATTTTGTAATTTTTTAATTAAAATTCCGTATGGATAGAACTCCCCAGGGGAGAGGGGGGGGGTCGGATCATCGGCGATATCGCCATTTTGACGTCGCCATTGGATCTGAGACGAAGATTGGATTAACATGTAGGTTAATCATGAAATCTTTACAAACAATTCTATAAAATGTGTTATAAAAGCAAAATTATGCTATTCTAAAACCCTCCATGGTTCGACTAAGTACGCCCACCGCACTGTAAACTTGTCAGTAATTATAGTTCAGTGTTTTTCAATTATAGATAACTGCTAACCGTCAGTTTTGAGCGGGCCTTGTATGTTCTTGTATAATGTAGTTTCGTCAGTCTAGTTTGTCGCATGCCCGCGCCCGCTCTTTGGCCTGCCCCCGGGTGAGATAATTGATTACAAAAAAGGTTGCGAGAGAGATCGATACTTTTATTTGATCAAATTACCGGCGCACCATGTAAGGGAACAAACCAAAACTCCGATGAAGTTCTCAAAGGTCCTTTCGGGGGGTGAGCGGGTAAAATACATTGAGAATACCAGAAAGTTGATTTTTTTTTTCGGTTTTCAATTTCAAAATTGGACATTCCAGAAAATAGGTGCACACCCACCATAGAGGAGTAAAAGAAATGTCTGGATTTCCAAGTTTGCTCTCTCAAAATGACTGGAATTCCAGTTGCCAATGTTATACTCAATCTTGGAAATGCAATAAAATGCATGAAAAAAATCACGGAAATGTCCAAAATGAGCTGTCAAATTGTGGATTTCTGATGTTGAACAATTATGCTGGATTTTTTTTACTTTGGACACTTTAAAAGTCTGGGTTTCCAACAATCACGACTAGAAATCTGAACTCCTCTATAGGGGGTGGTGTGCATCTACTTGAATAGCCCATTTCACACGTATACGTTTCAGGCAGAGTGTCCTCCTCCAACAAAAAATTAAAGAGAAAAGTGCCATGTCCCTCAAGCCGGCGAAAAGTGAAAGAGAAAATCGGAAAAGAAACATATAAATTTGTAAGCGCTCTTTAGCAAAATCATACCGGTAGTTCATTGAATTTACAACCGTATGACACAGGCGAAAATTATCACAAGATTTGCAATTTTGAGAATTAGCTCAGTCTAATGAGACCGATGTACATAAGCGTGCTCTTTCATTTAATGACATAAAATTTGAAAAATATTGTAAGGTACACTTGAGGTTTTGACTTTTAAACCCTACATTTTGGTCAAAAATTCAGTTGTGCTGTGATAGGTCGTTTTCAACAGATTTACCACATTCGACATTGAATTGCGTTATCTGCATGTTGAATGACCTAATAAGAAAAAGTGTTTTTAGGGGGAGTGTTAGCTTTCGTTCGATAACAAAAAAATTCTTATTGGATGAAGGGAACACTTGTGGTTTTTCAGTGCCCCCGAATTTTTTATTTTGCCTCACCTGACCAAGGAAGCTGGCTATAAACGCCTCTCAGCCTGCTAACAAAAGCACTTAATTCATTTAACTTTTGGTTTATTTCCCATATTACTATTTAATTAGTATTCAGCGCAATATAGGTCTACACCCCCCCCCTCCGGCCCGCCAAAATCGCTTGCCCCCCCCTCTCTCTCTCTTTCTCGGCCTGCCCAAAAATCTTTGCCCCCTCCGCCCCTAGGCCTTGCACATTTTTGGATTCCCGATCTCGGCTTGCCAAAAATGTCTTGCCCTCCCCCTTTTTGGATTGCTAAAAGTTTCTTGTCCCCTCTCCATTTTATACTCCCCCAGGGCTCATAATTATTGCACAGCCCCTAATTTTATCAAACTAGCTTTTTAGTCTGACTTTCTCACTTTCTGTAATCTCAAAATAGTGCCCTCTATTGAGGTATGTGGGATTGCTGAAACCTGTATTCGCCAAGGAGGCAACCATGTAGAGCATGTAGAGGGCAGAGCAGCACAGTAAACTCACTTCAGAAGAACCAAAGACAAACCAAACAGCCTTTTAGGGCTACCTTTTATCCTAAAAAGAGAAATGGCTTATGTTGTAAATAAAAAAAAAAGAAAACAACAAAGTAAGAAACATAATAAAACAAAAAGGTATAAATAGCCAAGAAAAAATAAGTAATTGCAATTTAAGCAAAAGAACACTATTAACAAAATCCATTGTCCATAAACCCACCGGTAAAACCCATTCCATAAATAAAGTTATTTTATAAAGTTATCATTGAGGAATGTTTGATATTCATGCATGGTATGTGTACTCCTTTTCAATCGTTGAAGTAGCCAAACCTTCTCCATGGACAGAGTGAAAAACGGGTACAATTCTTTAAAAGAGCATATCTTCAAAAGTTGTGAGCCGATTAATATAATTGTTTTGGTTTAGTAAAGCTAACGACTGAAGGTTTCTTTACATACCAAAATATATTTGATCAATTTTTGAGAAATAGGAGAAAACCCCAGCATCATCCTTTCCATACTTCTTTGTGTATTCTGAAGTTTCCTTTCCATATCTTTGTTTATGTCAAAGTTTCACTTCCATATGTTATGGCATGCGCAGACCTATAAGATGCATTGATTGAAAAACTTCCTTTTCAGACAATTTGCCATGTTTGTTTTGCGGTTTTTTTTATCCTGCTTGTGTTTTTCTCTTTATTCATGTTATTTCCTGCGACTGGTTCCCATCTGGCAAAATCTCTTGTCCTAGGTATGTGCATTTGGATATTATGTAACAGTATTTCACTTCCAATTTTGATTCCCTTGTTATCTGTATACATGAACATGACCTTCGATTTTGACATGTTCATTTTTAGCCCAACTTTCTTACTCTAGCTCTCATTGTTCAAATCAGTTAACCAAATCGGCTGACTATCTCCAGATATGATCACTGTGATGTGCCCTGAGTAATTTAATTTGATTATCTTTGTTTACAATTAAAATCTATTTTATGAGACATTTAGGGATTCCCCTTTCTTGCATCAACTTGATCAAAAACAAATTGAATCATTTCTAATTTTGGATCATATGGGAATACCCCTAGAGATTGTAAAGTAAAGATGACATCATATATGGATTCCCCTCAGGAAGTGATGTAATGAGAAAGGTTAATGTTATAATTAAGGCTTGGGAATTTCCAAGTTCTCATCATGTGTATTAATACTTGGGATTTCCCAGGGCCTGAGATATAAGAAAAGGTAAACATATTTCTTCACAGTTTATTATGTTGATCTGGGCTAGCTAGCTAATATGCTTACAGTCCAATTCCTTCAAAGAAATGAAATTGCGAACCAGAATTAATTTAAGTAGTCAATGCACTACTACCTGCCAGTGTTGTCGGAGAAGATCTAGAATACGTCAAAGAACGTACTTCTTCCAAGAAAGGAAAATATATTCTTCTGCCGATTTGCTGAAGTCAGTGGTTAAAGGAGCAACACAACTGTCAAAATAAGTGGGGACAATTGACTGCATCGCAGTCCTGCTTCCTGAAGATATTGTGTGAAAGGTGGAAATAGCACCAAGTTTGGAGAAAGCAGCGCAAGGAGTTAAGTTTAGAGGGCAGCACAAGGAGATAGCGCAATGAGAAAGCGCAAGCAACGCCATATTTGTGTGAGGATTTTAAGCGCAAGGATATTTATCAATGCAAGTGTACAAAGGACTTCGCTGATTTTCGCAGGGCAAGAGAATAAGGATATACATCAGCCGTCCAGAACATTATAAGAACTCTTTATGATCACCAAGAAGAAGAATGCTGGCTAAGTACTAAATAGTTAAATAGTGATTATATTTGATTATTGTATATGTGCATTTGTTGTCATTTATTGTACCAAACAAAACTTGCTTTCAATTAAAGACGTAGATTTTGTTAGCTTAAATAAACAGTGTATTTGTGTTGTGCATTCGTGTGAATTCGGGTAAAAGGTGATTTTAGCCTTGAGTCAAGTACTACTCGTAACATCACAATGTCATTTGCAAACCTGAGATGGTTTAATTGCTTTCCATTTTAGTTTAATACATTGATACCTTTATCAACCCAGTTCAATATCTTGAAGATTTCCTATAGGGTTGCCAACTTGGTTAACATCACAGATATTGGAACACATTTGTGTTCCAATATCTGTGTTCCAAATCTGTGTTCCAATATCTGTGTTCCAATATCTGTGTTGACATGGTATCTCCCTGACGAACTCCCCTTCTGACAAAAATGGATTCGCTGCTTATGAAGTCTTATTGTAGCTGTGGCATTGGTATAATATTTCCTGGATGGGCTAATGTAGAAGCTTGTAGATTTTGTTTATGCCTTGTTGCTGAACCATGAAATGGTATCAGCCTACAAGTGTGTATGTTACTAACTAACCATTTGGTCTGAAATGGACATATCTCTAAATGCCACGAATGTATGACCCCATGAGTGGTGTCATATGAAAGAGGAAAACATAAAGAATATAATAAAAATATTTCCAAACGTCAGAGGTCATCCAGGGGTCACAGGGGTCAAAAAAGGTCATTTTAACCAAAAATGCTCCGATTGAGCTTAAATTTAAATGCAATGATCCTTATGACATTCTAAACATGTTGCAAATATTGTAAAATTCATTTAAGGTCATTAAGGGGTCATAAATGGTTCAAAGGTCAAGTTGTTCAAAATGCTCCAATTGAGCTGAAATTTAAACGCAATGATCCTTATGACATTCTAAACATGTTGCAAATTTTGTAAAATTCAATTAAGGTCATTAAGGGGTCAAAGGTCAAGTTTTTCAAAATGCTCCAATTGAGCTGAAATTTATATGCAATGATCCTTATGACATGCTAAACATTTTAAAAACATTTTAAGAATCTAAGAATCATTTAAGGTCATTGAGGGGTCATAAAGGGTCAAAGGTCAAGTTTTACAAAATGCTCCGATTGAGCTGAAATTTAAACGCAATGATTCTTATGACATTCTAAACATGTTGCAAATATTTTAAAATTCATTTAAGGTCATTAAGGGGCAATAAAGGGGTCAAAGGTCAAGTTTTCAAAATGCTTCAATTGTAGGTATAGGCCTACCACAATATACTGCCGAAGCCACATGGTTCAGCTATGGTGCGGTTATCGCTCTAGTTTTTTGAGTACTTGGATGACTGCATTTGTTTCCACCGAAATCAAAAGCTTTTTCGTAATCCACAAAAGCAAGGCATAAGCATAATAAGGGCAGCTGGTATTCCCTAGATTTGATTCACTGCCAAGTTGATTCACTGCCTGTAAGTGGTTAATTGTGGAGACATTTCTCCTGGATACAGCTTGTTCTGCAAGTTGATTTGATTTTCGTCCATTCTGCTTGTGATCACTTTGGTGAAGAGTTTGTATGTGTGCGAGAAAAGGCTAAATAGCCGGTAGTTTTTATAAGATTTTTAATGTCGCCTTTTTTGTGCAGAATAATAACATTAGCATGCACTCTTCCAACTTAATGGTTTAGTATTCGTTCTTAGACATTTCGTAAGAGTTTTTGCCAATGCTTGGATGACTGTCTCCTACACACATCAGCATTTCTGCCACGATATCGTCTGGTCCTGGAGATTATAATGCATATTCATTGACTTCAAAGCTGCTTCCACCTCATCTGCTCCCACATCAAAAATATCTTCCTCTTCATGTTCTGGATATAAATTTGCATCAGGTACTGGGGTTGTACTGTCATATAAGTATTGGTAAAATTAATCTGCTCTTTTGATTATTCTATCTCTGTCATGATGGCACCACCTTCTTCCTTCATTTGAATGATTTGATTTTGATCCCGAGTCTTTAATATCCGAAGTCTTCCAAAAACCTTTCTTTGGAGTAGTATTTGAATATTTCGCGAGGATTAGAAATAGGACGGCCCATAAAGAAGTATTATAAGCCCTGAGGTCTGTCAATTTTAATCCAAAGAAGCTCAAAGACCTGTCTCATGAACTCGAGAACGAGACTCATGGCGGGGTATCACCAGTGTCAACGAAAGCCGAGGAATTAGAAGCCAAGACCTAAAGACCGGACCTAAAGACATATACGTAATACCCAGGGAGCAAACCCGGGGAGCAAACCCCCATATTTTGATGCAAACTGACTTGGCAAGATATAAAAACGTGTCACTAGATGGATTCTATGGACTATAGGCAACATTCCTAGGGTGGACACGTTTTGAAATCAGCTGCACAGGGGGTGTTATGGGGGGTCAAAGTTTGCCCCCCGGAAACCCATTTTGCAGCGTAATACCTAATATAGTGCACTATAATGTGACAAAATCACCTTTTATTTGCACAAAGATTAGTAAATTAATGCTTAAAATTATGCCATACATTTGATTGGACTGGGTCACCATGTTGGGGTGTGTGTGTGGTTGGGGCGGGGGGCGCTCTGGATAATGGGTAAGGGGGGTTCAGATGAAGTAGAGCTGCGCATATATATATGGCATGTGTGGTATCATATTTCATTAAATTTTGCAATCAATACACTGATCTGATGTGCTGTTTCACATTCTTTCCATGTTTTTGGATAGATAACAAGTAGCTAGATCCTCTTCACGATTCATGTTCTTGTAGACCCATTCCTACTTTAGAATTGACACCTTTTTCTATCCTGAGTACCCTCTGCCTAGTAACAGAGACCCGACGCCATTGACCTTACCCAACCGTCCTTGACACAGCTAGCCATCATCAGTGGCGTGTCTGGGGGTGCTTTGGGAGGTTGAAGCCCCCGCACTTTGTTAAAAATCAAGTAAAATCAGCCGTTTTATGGCGATTTTAGCCATTAAGCCCCCCGCATAACCCTGAAAGTCCCTCTGAGCTCCCCGCAGAAACAGATCCTGGACATGCCGGTGACCATATAGCCTAATGTAGCAATGCAGCATCATATCTGCGTCTCTCAGTATTGTTCACCTCTCTCCACAAGCAAGCATGGACCCTGAGTTTGAGTCTGGGTTTAAGAGCTTGGGTCAATACAGAAAATCCTGCCTTGTGAAAGCCCTGAAGGAGTAGCCTGGAGTGCAACCTGCTGAAGATATCTGGCGTCCCACAGATTCCATTGTTAGCACCAGTGTGATTGTTGATGCAATGTCTGATATTCGCAAGTGGTCATTGACAGAGATGCTCCTTCCAGATATTGCTGACCAATACAGACGATCACTAATGTCCAATCTATCCCAACGTACACTCTTGTTCCGGCAGTTAACAGTCGCCAAGTATAAGAAGAAAAGTTTAAGATTTTTAAAAAAAGGCGTGATTTTGCGCTTAATCTGCAAAGTTTAACGTATGTTAAAAGACTGTTAAACTCGAGCGTATAAAGGTGGTTATTTTTTGGTAAGTTAAAAGGCGTTAAACTGTGTAATGTTTAGTGGAATTGTACTTTACCTGTTTAACGATACATCTCGCGCCACGGAATTTTAACCAATTATTGTTTAAAATGACAAAAGCAAATGGCGGCCACGAGTGAATGCTGGTCGTGCTGCTTATGGTCTCCTGAAACTTCGTTCAAATAGGTAGGTTTGAGTCAATCAGGTTGCACCAAACTCGAGATTCGTTTGATAAGTTATGCATAGACATCGTTGAGACATAAATGATGGATATTGATGCGTTCATTTGCTAGATTTAACAACGTCATTGGGATTGACATTCTAGCGATACTGTACTGTACTGTTCTACGTGCACGGTACATGTATATCACCAATGTGTGTACCGCGATGTTCAGTTTTGGGCATACGCACAATAGCTTACAATGTAGACGAGATGCATTGAAGTATCGGTATGCTGGATACCGTATCAAGTGTGTGAATTTATTAGCGTTGATGTATTGTATTTTAGCATTGTATCGTAATGCATGCGAGAGAAAAGGCTTACTAGATTTTAATTTTTACTCGGATACATTGCCCGGATACATAGCGGGTTGAACTGATAAAAAACACCCAAAATACTTTATGCATGAAATTGTATTTTTGAACGAATCTCACAGTTGACCAAGATCTGATGACTTCAAATCTATCATGAATTATGTTTCAGTATAAAATTTTTAAAAAAGAAAAGAAAGAAAGAAAGTCCCAATCATAATTAAATCCAATACAACCATTGATTAAGCAGTTGTATTTCTTAAACAATCCTTAGATAAAATAGAACATATAAATCATTATCTGTTTAGAGTTATTAAGCAAATATTGATTAAAAGACCTTAAACAACCTACTTGGTTAAGCACTTAAACTTGAAACTGGTTAAAGTGATATATGCATTTATTGGTTAAAAGTTTTAACCAACTATTGATTTGAGCCTTAAACAACAAGAAAATTAAGGGCCCTTAACCAATATTTCGACGAGAGGACCACGTAACTAACACGAGTTTAAGATTGATTAAGATTGTTTAAGACTTTTTTAATTGGCGAAATAAGAGTGTACAGAGAGCATACTCTTCTGTTGCGACAGATATTATACCAACAGCCTGAAGTCTGCAGAGCGTATACCAGATGGGCTGAAACAGGTGGAAAAGTGTATGAAGTGAGCAGCCAATTTTGTGCGCCTGATCCCAAAGCCTTTCAGCATATCTAACAACAAATCAGCATTGCCTGTATACCTCTGTGAGAAGTGGGTCAGTGATGAGATGGTCAACCCATGTCTAGGAGCGATGAAGTTGTTTCTTGCGGGAGGTTTCCGTGTTGAACAAAAATGCACCCTGTTGACCAATGGAAGTAAGATTGCAGTTGAGCAGAGAAGTTGCTTCCTTACATCTTCTCTGAGTTAAGCAACTAATGTCAACTCATGAAGAAGCGGATACGCGGATGTTGCTACACGCTGTCTATGCTATACATGTACTCAAGTGGGAGGTGTGAAGCAGATAGTAAACTACACCAATGACACTGATGTTGTTGGGTTATGCATCTACCACTATAAGACCATGCTTCAGGAAATGGGGTTAAAGTTATGAAGACCAGGAGAGCTATCTCCCTATCCATGAAATAGCAGGCAAACTAGATACAGCTGTGTCGGGCAGGGGTAGCGTTAGGTTTTCAACAAGGGATCAAAAATTGCATCCAAACTATGGAGCCAAACCAATTGACCTTTTCGGTAAATCCCATAACCCTTTGCGAGTACACCTGAGAACTCGTCATTTTACGTCACGCCGACTTGCAATGCGCAGTAACGATGTTCGATAAACGATGTGCGCATCGGCGCAGAGCAGCGTGACGCAGAATGACGAGTTCTTAGGTGTACTCGCAAAGGCTTATGGGATTTACCGAAAAGGTCAATAGATACAAGGGGTTAAATTGAGCAACCTCTAAATGGTAATTATGTGCGCCAAAAGCTAAAAGAATGCGCCTATGACCCCATGGCGCAAGTTAGCGCTACCCCTGGTATCAGGCCCTTCCACTGATCCACAGTCTCAGTGGACGAGACATTACGACCATGCAGCTACCGTTTCTTCATAGGAAAACCTACATGGTTAGAGGAAAGTAAGACTGTTCCACTAGCACTGGATCATCTTGCTAGTTTTTCTGAGGCTGATCACAACCTGATGACAGATGAGTCATTGACCAAGCACGGCAGTTGTTCATTTCAGTCCACTCTTCCAGCAATGACATCGCCCGGGCTCACAAATTCAATGATACTACTAACTTACTAGAGATTACCACCAACCGAGGATGCATTTCACCTTCACCTGGAGAGAGCAGCATATGCATGCATCATAGACAAGACATACATCGCAAAGGAATGCGGGTGGCCTTTAGAGGGTGAGATCGTAGTTCCACCAGCAATGTGAAATCCACCATGGCCGCCAAATGTGTCAAAAGGAACCAACTGCTCCTGCAGGAAATGGTGCCAAAGAAACTGCAAGTGTTCAAAAGCATCCAGACGCTGCAATATCGGCTGAATCTGCAGAGGACATCCTGACGGTAGTCGAGCAAAGCTGCAAGAAGACTTGGAAATGGAACTGGCAGGTGAACTGGTGTTCAAAAGCATTCAGACGCTGCAATATCGGCTGAATCTGCAGAGAACATCCTGACGGTAGCAAGAAAAGCTGCAAGAAAACTTGGAAATGGAACTGGCAGGTGAACTGGAGTCAAGTGATGAAGAAGAAATTGGATCTGAAGAAGACATCCAATAGGATATCATTGTATGACTTCAACATTTGTCATGATAACACAATGTAGCTAAGCTTAGTACGTTTAATGGACTCTAAGACAAGAGGTACAAAGTTAGCTTTGATGTGCATGTGAATGTACATGTAGTATCATCCATATATATTATAGATGATGGTCATATTGACAAAGGATTTACAGAAAATAGTTCCTATAAGAATGAAACATTCCACTGAAATAGCTGGAAGTCTTAAGGCACCTTTAGCATTTTCTAGTATTCTAGATAGGGACAGTATATATACACGATGTATAGCCTCATTAACCATGTTAGCGTTTCAAGCATCCGTTACTATATATAGTGTAGGCCTACGTGTACACCTTAAATCAAGTGTAACTCTTTGCAGGATAATAAATTGACAAAACAAACACCACCTTCTGCGTTTGAAATTAAATTTCCTTTCATTTGACACCAAACACGATATACTTTGAGCAAAAATTACTAAAATGGACCCCCACATGAATTCTACATGTACCCCTTATTTGTTAATGTCAGAAAAAATCGGAAAAATCAAATTTTGCGCTTTTCTCAACATAAATTGCTCATTTTTGCAGGAATCCGCCATGCTAGTTGAATTCCTTGCATCTGATACTTTTATATACTTAGGCTGCGTTCACATAGAAGTATACTATTCGGGTATACGGTGCACGTTTTGCAGGTGCACGCGTATAGCTTAAATCGAGCAATGCAATTCCATAGTACCGGGTCACATAAGGCTACGATCAGATAGAAGTATACTATTCGGGTATACGGTGCACGTTTTGCAGGTCCACGCGTATAGCTTAAATCGGGCAATGTAATTTCATAGTACCGGGTCACACTAAGGCACTATTCGAAAAGGCCATATACCATACCTGCATATAGTATAGTATAGTGGGAATCGTGCGTGCTCGATTTTAGTGCAGTGTATACCGTCCTAATTTTAAAACTAAACCATATGTGGGTAAATTCATTTTTTTGTAATAGATGCACTATCTAATTCTGCACATTATGACACCTCATTGAATGCAATGTGACCTCCAGAAGTAAAGTTACAAGCATTTGATTAGACGAAGAAAATTGGTAAACTGACCTACAAATGTACACTCGCTATTAGCTATACGAAATACGCTCATTTGACCAGGCTGAGTTCACATAGTATACTCCTATATGAACTCAGCCTGATCGAATGAGCGTATTTCATATAGCGAATACCGTATACCGTATACTTCTATGTGAACTCAGCCTTAGGCCTATCATCATTATTTTTGTCGAAAATTTCCCACTTTGAGTGAACCTGCGTGTCGCCTTAAGACATGTAAGAAATAAATTATCTTTTCGGAAACCTTGGAGGGGAACTGCCACTTTAAAGTGCCAGATCCCTTAAAAGCCATAGTGAATATGTGTGTTTTCCACCCGGGGGGCACATCAAAAATTTTCGTGGGTATGCTCCCCGGAATTTTGAGGTGGTGGGTCTTTGGGAGCTGACGGCGTACCGGTAAAAGGGTCTTTCGGAGCTGCGAACCGGGCTTTGAACAAGTAAAATGGGGTCTTTTGGAGCTGCGAAAAGTCAAAATCAAGGGTCTTTCTTGACTTTTTGGTTGAAAATCGCCTAAAAAAACAAGAAATATGAAGAATGAGCAATTTTTGGGTTTTTTAGAGCTGAATTTATCAAAATCAAGAGTCTTTCGGAGCTTTATTTTGGTCAAATATAGGGGTCTTTCGAGCTGCGAAACCCAAAAGGGGGGGTCTTTCCGGGGAGCATACCCGTATGGTCATTTGTGTTGAGTGCCCCCAGGGTTTTTCAACCAGACAAGTAGAATTTACACCACACGTTTTAGGGTTGAGAAGCACATATTTTCAATAGAAACATTTTGTTTTTCTGATCATGCTAAACTTCTATTCTTCAAAGTATTTGTAAATTTAGTCAAAAATGTGATCAATTCTAGATAACTTGCTTTGGGTGTAATCTTTTTTCTTGCTGGTAGCCAAATAATTAATAATAGCTCAGAAGTGATTTTATAACAATTTAGGACGTGTACATGGAAAAATTAGTCACACCTTGTGTGTATACCATCAGAATAACCAGAGGTGTATAGAACGGAAGGGGGGGGGGTAGAGGTACCAGTAGGTTCTATAAAATCAAATTTAAAAAAAGTCCTATAGAAATTAAGGATCTTCTCTGTTGTCTATATTCAACCGCCAAAGCTGTTTATAGATTCAATGTCAACACATCAAAATAAGCGAAGCCTAACATTGCATGGTACGACGTACTTGTGTACTCAATGGTCTGGTTAATCGATTCACTCCAGTTTAATCGATTCCAGTAATCGATTGATTAAGTTGTACTATTATTATCTCAAACTACAAAGACCATTGATGGGGTCCAATAATAAACATTACGGTAATGCTAATCGATAAGTTCTCATAATATTGCGAATTGTCAACATGACGTTTGGCCTTCATTTGGATATTACTTTTTATTTTAGTACAGCCCACCGCCGCCCATTATTGGAACATTGGAAAATAGTGAGAAGAAAAGAAACAACTAATTAAAACATTAAAAGCAATTTAGTTTACTTTTCAAACTGCATTCAACTATTTTCAATAAGCGAAAAACGGGAGAGATAAAAAGGCCCTATGTCACATGGTCGATAACACAATATAACCATGGTAGGTAATATATAATACCTACCATGATATAACTAAACATCTTTAAAAAACCTAAGAAAACACAAGAATATTGTAAAAAACCCACAAAAATTCACAACATTCTCTAAAATAACGGAAAATATCAGTAGATATTCTAAGATAACACTGAATTTCAGGAGATATTCTAAAATAACTTTAAGGATACTTTGCGTTATCGATCAAGTGACAATTTTGTTTTGTTTTATTATATTTAATGAGATTTTTGCATCGATGAATTAAGGTATAAAGGACAAAGAAATGGAAATATATAGGCTTGGAAAAAAATGTTACAAAATAATTAACTTTAAGTTTAATTTGAACGTCTAAACTGGAATATGTTTTCATGGATTTACAGATGTCTCATCTTCTTTGACGGTACGTCACAGCAAATTATTTAAAAGTATAAGAGTGCTTGTACTTTGTTTCTATTTAAAAAAATTTAAAGAATTTTGTTTTATATTATCAGAGAAGATGTACATTATTCACAATGATATGCAGTTATCAAATTTTACGCCAATTATTTTTTATTTGCACGCTTGAAATCACCACCAGCAGCGCATCTTAAGGGTTGAAAGGTCCAGGTCGATAAGTCAACACTCTAAAGTTAATAAATGCCTGGAGCCATGGCAACGATACACAGAACACCGCACTCGACTCGGAACCATTAGCAGTAGGCCGATACCAGCTATCGATTGGACTTCTTTTGATCGAAATTGCATCCGAAATTAACGCTTCAAACATTGATTTATTGGAATCAAAGCCTACCAGGAATGTCAATCGTAAATAAAGTAAACATTACCAAAACGTCATGATCAAAGTTAAGGAGTGTTAAGGGCTGGGAGAGGAGCATCTGCATGAAACTTGGAACATATTTTTTTCAGTTCACTCTAGTTGCTGGTTGTTTTAAGTTACGCTGCTAAGACGAAAATCTGTTCAACAAACACAAGCTACCTGATACCAATGCTGTGAATAGGTCTTGTTGTTTTACATAGCAAAGGAGTGTGAAACGGCCGCGTTTTATAAACAAAAATGGGAGACGAAGACGGACCGCCGGCAACTCTCAACGAAAAAGATGAACGAATTCGTTTCATATCTGAATATATCTTGCAAACCTACAAATTAAAACAAGAAAAATGGAACAAGTGTGTTGGATTGGCAGAAAACAAGATCATTGTATTGGAATTTCTTGAAAAACCCGACATACCGCAGTTGATTTTTACCGTTTCGTCGGCAGGAGCGATAACACCATCTTACCAATTTCCAACTTCGTTGAAAAACGCAAAAGCGGTGTATTTTATAAAGAGGAAAGGGGAGGCTGTGAGCAAAGAAAATCTCAAGACTAATTTGGTTTATGGCGATTTGTCATATTTACCTCTGGAACAACTATCTGCCCTGGTTGATGAGGTAGGTCAACACACACTCTTACCTAGACCAGGAAAATAAGTATAGGCCTACATGTAGAACCTATAAGGTTCTTGAGCTGTTCTGTATATAATGGATCCTTTAAATGGGTCTGTAAATTAGAAAAAAATGGTTATGGCTTTAGAACTAACTATTTTAGATCTGCAAGGGTTTGAAGGCCTGGGCCGTGTGAGGCGGGGAAAGGCCAGAAGGCATGAACAAGTAGGCCTACCCTTTCCTCGGCTCCTCTTGAGGGTTCTATACATTACAGGACAGCCAAGAACCAAATTTCTAAGAGCGTGTATACATAATATAACTGCATATTGTTTCATCATCACCTTATATCTTATATTGAAATACGAAACTTAAAAATGTATTAAGACACAGATAAAACAACATGATAATTGAATCGGAAACATGAATAATTCGGATGAATCTTACTAACTAAAGAGCCTACTTACTATAGTATACTATCCATAAAGAGTATAAGAAACAACCTGAAAGCCGACTGAATTGAGAAAATAAAATAATAGTCAAAAGAAAGTAATGATAAAATCTTAAAAATAAATGTTTGACAACGTTGGAGTCAAAGAAGAATTAAGGTTTGTTTTTGAATGAAAAATTATGCTCCAAAAATGAGAGAAAAGTACTTTGAGGTTCTATAGAAGGTTGTCAATTTATAGGTGTCAAAAGTTTGGAAACACAAGCAAAACCAAGGGCATATTTGGGGTCAGGGCTTCATGGGGGATGAATTCTTCTTTGACTCCAACGTTGTCAAACATTTATTTTTAAGATTTTATCATTACTTTCTTTTGACTATTATTTTATTTTCTCAATTCAGTCGGCTTTCAGGTTGTTTCTTTCGTTTTAAGAAACGAACTTTCGTTTTAAGAAACGAAGCTTATCCTACAGAGGTGCAATCATTTGGAATAACCTTGATAACAATGTCAGAAATTCCCCAAATTTAAATACTTTCAAAAATAAGCTGAAGGAGGTTTTGTTCTAATTTATTATTTTAGTTTAAATTTATATATTATATAAATTTAGTTTTCTCTGAAAATAATGTAAATAATTTTAATTATTTACATTATTTTCAGTCATCACCTATGTGTATCTGTATTTAAGTAAGTTTCTGTAAAAATGTATATATTCTATGCATGTATTGTATTTATGTCCACGGCTCCAAGGAAGAACAACCTTTGGGTTGATTTGGGCCCTCCGTGGTTAAATAAAGTTGAATCTGAATCTGAATCTGAACTTGAGCTTTAAGGGGGTTAAACCCCAACCCCAAAACGAAATTGGATTCTATAGCGGGCTGCCAAATAACACACTGATTGTCACTCTCTGAATTGTAATAAAGGGATTCGTTTTTCTTTGTTGTTGTTGTTCCACATTTTCTTTCGATTGATTCATCGAGTGTAGTTTTGAAACCTATATTTTTTGTACAATAATTTGCAGAAATTGACTTGTTGTTTTACGACAACTACAGTAAGATTTTATGTTTGTATTAACGTGTACGTCCTACATTTAAAATCATCGTTTTCACATGAAGCAAAAAAACACCCAATTACTTTGAACGTTTTGAGTATTTTTGTCTCTTTTTTTCCATCAGAACATGGAAGTGCTCCATGATCAGAAACAATGTTGTTTTATATTATATCCGCTATTCTGCTGTAGTATTAAAAATATAAATTGTATGAATAATGTGGATAACACATGCCATGATGTCCTTCACGAATATTGATATAGTAATTTTACCTTTACGAACTACTTTTTAGTTGCATGTAGACTTTTTAGTTGTCCAACTCCGTATGAGCTCTGGGTTATCATTACTATTATGGAAGATTTGGTATATCGGCATTTTTTTCTCATTTTAAAGACTCAAGGATAATATGATCTAAAAATCATAACACGCACGATTTGAGTTCGTGATCCTAGCATCTTCTTTTTATACCATTTTCAGAAGATATCCACGTAAAAACTTAGACCTATATTTCCCAAAATTTCAGTTGATTTCGATTTTGCGTTTGCGAGTTTATATACATGATTATGACTCGTGTAGGCCCATTACACTGCTCGGTTTGCTCTTTTCATCTATCAAAAAACTTTATATACAAATATTACAATTTCATCAAGAGTAAACGTAGGCCCCTCCTATAACAAAAAATAAATTTGACGGATATTATACAAAATATGGCAATCAAACTTGAATTTCCCGGGGAATTTTCACAGTTGTTTCTCGGTCTTCTTTTCAAAACATACAGTGGCTAATGATGACAACTGCCCTGAAAAAACATTTTTTAAGGCGAGTTGGGGCCTGCAGACCATATTTTTCCAGTTTTGGTAATCTTGCTTTATAGTTCTGACCAAGGGTGAAAATAAGAGAGCTTGAACCAGGGACCACTTGGCAAAAAAGTGGCCCCTGGTTTACCAAGATTTGGAGTGAGGGACTTTGGATGAACCAGGGACCACTTAATACCAGGGGTAGGGGGGCCTAATTACAGTAAAAATAAGGAGTGACGGACCAGGGACTACTTTTACATAAAAATGGCACCTGGTTCAACAAATTTAATTTGGAACCCATGAGGGTTCATTTCCAATCACCAAGGGGCCAATAAAAATAAAGATGTGCTGGAAGAGTTAAATATATACTGAATTTGAAGTTTTGAACATTTTTGGTTCACTGCCCATGCAGCTAGGGGCCAGTTTTGAGTTGGAACCAGGGGCCATTTCAGAGTTTCTGGGGGACAAACGACTCCCGTCTCCTGAGGGGAAGGGGGAGGGGAAATTTTCATACATGCTGCCCAAGTAGGCCCTACCCAAACCAATACGGGCGCACGCCACCAAATCACTCCGCGTGCGATATAATATGGATGAGTTCCTGTGGGCGTTTTATATGCACTGTAGCCTAGTAGGCCTAATCAAAAAGAAAAGCATGTTAAATAAAAGCATGCTAAATAAAAGTTCGAGACCTATACATGAACTTGGATCCAAAAAAAGTAGGCCTACAACCCAATTTTTGAAGTAAAAAAGTAGGCCCTCGGATTGAAAAAAATGGCCAGGAATGGGTTACCAACGTGAAGTAAGCCCAGCCCACTGATCAAAATACACGGTGATCAATATTTTCATATAATTAGGTGTAAAATTGGGCGCACAACTAATTGAGGCGTAATCACCTTGAAGATCGCCCAGGGAAGTGCATAGGGCCTGGTATCGCACCACGTTTTATGTACCAGCGCAATTCGGTTCAAGTAAAGCGTAATTTGGTTAAAAGCTGTTAAATAAGGTCCTATACGGCCCGGTGTTGAAATTCAAATATTGTGACCAGAATAAGATTAAGAAAAAAATTTTGGGGTCCCCCAATAACTGGAGTTAATCTTCATAGACTAAATCAAGGGATTGTCTTCAATAAAAAAGCCGAATGTTGTTCGGCTCATAGCACGTAAACCTATATAGGGTACGTAGGGGGCCTTTAAAATCCCTTTCCCCCGCTATTATACGGCCCGATGTGTTGAAATTCAAATATTGTGACCAGAATAAGATTAAGAAAAAATTTGGGGGGGTCCCCCCAAAAACTGGAGATAATCTTCATAGTCTAAATCAAGGGATCGTCTTCAATATAAAAGCCGAATATATCGAATGTTGTACGGCTATAGCACGTAAACCTATATGGGGTAGGGGTCTTAAAAAGCCCTTTCCCCGCTATTAGATAGCCCAATGAGCTGAAATTCAAATATTGTGGACAGAATAAGATTAAGAAAAATTTGGGGGTCCCCTAATAACTGGAGATAATCTTCATAGTCTAAATCAAGGGATCGTCTTCAATATAAAAGCCGAATATATCGAATGTTGTACGGCTCATAGCACGTAAACCTATATGGGGTAGGGGGTCTTAAAAAGCCCTTTCCCCCGCTATTAGATAGCCCAATGAGCTGAAATTGAAATAATATGGACAGAATAAGATTAGGAAAAAAATTGGGGGGTCCCCCCAATAACTGGAGTTAATCTTCATAGACTAAATCAAGGGATTGTCTTCAATAAAAAAAAAAGCCGAATATATTATGTTGTACGGCTCATAGCATGTAAACCCATATAGGGTAGGCCTTTAAAATCCCTTTCCCCCGCTATTATACGGCCCGATGTGTTGAAATTCAAATACTGTGACCAGAATAAGATTAAGAAAAAATTTTGGGGTCCCCAATAACTGGAGTTAATCTTCATAGACTAAATCAAGGGATTGTCTTCAATAAAAAAGCCGAATGTTGTACGGCTCATAGCACGTAAACCTATATAGGGTACGTAGGGGCCTTTAAAATCCCTTTCCCCGCTATTATACGGCCCGATGTGTTGAAATTCAAATATTGTGACCAGAATAAGATTAAGAAAAAAATTGGGGGGTCCCTCCAATAACTGGAGATAATCTTCATAAATCAAGGGATCGTCTTCAATATAAAAGCCGAATATATCGAATGTTGTACGGCTATAGCACGTAAACCTATATGGAGTAGGGGGTCTTAAAAAGCCCTTTCCCCCGCTATTTGATAGCCCAATGAGCTGAAATTCAAATATTGTGGACAGAATAAGATTAAGAAAAAATTTGGGGGGTGCCCCTAATAACTGGAGATAATCTTCATAGTCTAAATCAAGGGATCGTCTTCAATATAAAAGCCGAATATATCGAATGTTGGACGGCTCATAGCACGTAAAACGAAGCTAACCTATATGGGGTAGGGGGTCTTAAAAAGCCCTTTCCCCCGCTATTAGATAGCCCAATGAGCTGAAATTGAAATAATATGGACAGAATAAGATTAGGAAAAAATTAATCTTCATAGACTAAATCAAGGGAGTGTCTTCAATAAAAAAAAAAAGCCGAATATATAATGTACGGCTCATAGCAATTAAACCCAAATAGGGTATAGGCCTTTAAAATCCCTTTCCCCCGCTATTATACGGCCCGATGTGTTGAAATTCAAATATTGAGACCAGAATAAGATTAAGAAAAAATTTTTGGGGGGTCCCCCAATAACTGGAGTTAATCTTCATAGACTAAATCAAGGGATTGTCTTCAATCATAAAAAAAAAGCCGAATATATAATGTTGTACGGCTCATAGCATGTAAACCTATATAGGGTACGTAGGGGGCTTTAAAAATCCCTTTCCCCCGCTATTATACGGCCCGATGTGTTGAAATTCAAATATTGTGACCAGAATAAGATTAAGAAAAAATTTGGGGGTCCCCCCAATAACTGGAGATAATCTTCATAGTCTAAATCAAGGGATCGTCTTCAATATAAAAGCCGAATATATCGAATGTTGTACGGCTATAGCACGTAAACCTATATGGGGTAGGGGGTCTTAAAAGCCCTTTCCCCGCAATTAGATAGCCCAATGAGCTGAAATTCAAATATTGTGGACAGAATAAGATTAAGAAAAAATGTGGGGGGTCACCTAATAACTGGAGATAATCTTCATAGTCTAAATCAAGGGATCGTCTTCAATATAAAAGCCGAATATATCGAATGTTGGACGGCTCATAGCACGTAAACCTATATGGGGTAGGGGGTCTTAAAAAGCCCTTTCCCCGCTATTAGATAGCCAAATGAGCTGAAATTGAAATAATGTGGACAGAATAAGATTAGAAAAAAAATTGGGGGGTCCCCCCAATAACTGGAGTTAATCTTCATAGACTAAATCAAGGGATTGTCTTCAATATAAAAAAAAAAAGCCGAATATATAATGTTGTACGGCTCATAGCATGTAAACCCATATAGGGTAGGGGGCCTTTAAAATACATTTCCCCCGCTATTATACGGCCCGAAGTGTTGAAATTCAAATATTGTGACCAGAATACGATTAAGAAAAAATTTGGGGGGTCCCCCAATAACTGGAGATAATCTTCATAGTCTAAATCAAGGGATCGTCTTCAATATAAAAGCCGAATATATCGAATGTTGTACGGCTCATAGCACGTAAACCTATATGGGGTAGGGGGTCTTAAAAAGCCCTTTCCCCCGCTATTAGATAGTCCAATCAGCTGAAATTCAAATATTGTGGACAGAATAAGATTAAGAAAAAATTTGGGGGATCCCCCCAATAACTGGAGATAATCTTCATAGTCTAAATCAAGGGATCGTCTTCAATATAAAAGCCGAATATATCGAATGTTGTACGGCTCATAGCACGTAAACCTATATGGGGTAGGGGTCTTAAAAGCCCTTTCCCCGCTATTAGATAGCCCAATGAGCTGAAATTGAAATAATGTGGACAGAATAAGATTAGGAAAAAAATTGGGGGGTCCCCAATAACTGGAGTCAATCTTCATAGACTAAATCAAGGGATTGTCTTAAATAAAATAAAAAAGCCGAATATATAATGTTGTACGGCTCATAGCATGTAAACCCATATAGGGTAGGCCTTTAAAATCCCTTTCCCCCGCTATTATACGGCCCGATGTGTTGAAATTCTAATATTGTGACCAGAATAAGATTAAGAAAAAAAAAATTTTTGGGGTCCCCAATAACTGGAGTTAATCTTCATAGACTAAATCAAGGGATTGTCTTCAATAAAAAAAAGCCGAATGTTGTACGGCTCATAGCACGTAAACCTATATAGGGTACGTAGGGGGCCTTTAAAATCCCTTTCCCCCGCTATTATACGGCCCGATGTGTTGAAATTCAAATATTGTGACCAGAATAAGATTAAGAAAAAATTTGGGGGGCCCCCCAATAACTGGGGTTAATCTTCATAGACTAAATCAAGGGATTGTCTTCAATAAAAAAGCCGAATGTTGTACGGCTCATAGCACGTAAACCTATATAGGGTACGTAGGGGCCTTTAAAATCCCTTTCCCCGCTATTATACGGCCCGATGTGTTGAAATTCAAATATTGTGACCAGAATAAGATTAAGAAAAAATTTTGGGGTCCCCAATAACTGGAGTTAATCTTCATAGACTAAATCAAGGGATTGTCTTCAATAAAAAAGCCGAATGTTGTACGGCTCATAGCACGTAAACCTATATAGGGTACGTAGGGGGCCTTTAAAATCCCTTTCCCCGCTATTATACGGCCCGATGTGTTGAAATTCAAATATTGTGACCAGAATAAGATTAAGAAAAACTTTGGGGGGGGGTCCCCAAAAACTGGAGATAATCTTCATAGTCTAAATCAAGGGATCGTCTTCAATATAAAAGCCGAATATATCGAATGTTGTACGGCTATAGCACGTAAACCTATATGGGGTAGGGGTCTTAAAAGCCCTTTCCCCCGCTATTAGATAGCCCAATGAGCTGAAATTCAAATATTGTGGACAGAATAAGATTAAGAAAACATTTGGGGGGTCCCCCTAATAACTGGAGATAATCTTCATAGTCTAAATCAAGGGATCGTCTTCAATATAAAAGCCGAATATATCGAATGTTGTACGGCTCATAGCACGTAAACCTATATGGGGTAGGGGGTCTTAAAAAGCCCTTTCCCCGCTATTAGATAGCCCAATGAGCTGAAATTGAAATAATATGGACAGAATAAGATTAGGAAAAAAATTGGTCCCCCCAATAACTGGAGTTAATCTTCATAGACTAAATCAAGGGATTGTCTTCAATAAAAAAAAAAAGCCGAATATATTATGTTGTACGGCTCATAGCATGTAAACCCATATAGGGTAGGCCTTTAAAATCCCTTTCCCCCGCTATTATACGGCCCGATGTGTTGAAATTCAAATACTGTGACCAGAATAAGATTAAGAAAAAAAAAATTTTGGGGTCCCCAATAACTGGAGTTAATCTTCATAGACTAAATCAAGGGATTGTCTTCAATAAAAAAGCCGAATGTTGTACGGCTCATAGCACGTAAACCTATATAGGGTACGTAGGGGGCCTTTAAAATCCCTTTCCCCCGCTATTATACGGCCCGATGTGTTGAAATTCAAATATTGTGACCAGAATAAGATTAAGAAAAAATTTGGGGGGTCCCCCCAATAACTGGGGTTAATCTTCATAGACTAAATCAAGGGATTGTCTTCAATAAAAAAGCCGAATATATAATGTTGTACGGCTCATAGCATGTAAACCTATATAGGGTACGTAGGGGCTTTTAAAATCCCTTCCCCGCTATTATACGGCCCGATGTGTTGAAATTCAAATATTGTGACCAGAATAAGATTAAGAAAAAATTTGGGGGTCCCCCCAATAACTGGAGATAATCTTCATAGTCTAAATCAAGGGATCGTCTTCAATATAAAAGCCGAATATATCGAATGTTGTACGGCTATAGCACGTAAACCTATATGGAGTAGGAGGTCTAAAAAAGCCCTTACCCCGCTATTTGATAGCCCAATGAGCTGAAATTCAAATATTGTGGACAGAATAAGATTAAGAAAAAATTTGGGGGGTCCCCCCAATAACTGGAGATAATCTTCATAGTCTAAATCAAGGGATCGTCTTCAATATAAAAGCCGAATATATCGAATGTTGGACGGCTCATAGCACGTAAACCTATATGGGGTAGGGGGTCTTAAAAGCCCTTTCCCCGCTATTAGATAGCCCAATGAGCTGAAATTGAAATAATATGGACAGAATAAGATTAGGAAAAAATTAATCTTCATAGACTAAATCAAGGGAGTGTCTTCAATAAAAAAAAAAAAGCCGAATATATAATGTTGTACGGCTCATAGCAATTAAACCCAAATAGGGTATAGGCCTTTAAAATCCCTTTCCCCGCTATTATACGGCCCGATGTGTTGAAATTCAAATATTGAGACCAGAATAAGATTAAGAAAAAATTTGGGGGTCCCCCAATAACTGGAGTTAATCTTCATAGACTAAATCAAGGGATTGTCTTCAATAAAAAAGCCGAATATATAATGTTGTACGGCTCATAGCATGTAAACCTATATAGGGTACGTAGGGGGCTTTAAAAATCCCTTTCCCCCGCTATTATACGGCCCGATGTGTTGAAATTCAAATATTGTGACCAGAATAAGATTAAGAAAAATTTGGGGGTCCCCCAATAACTGGAGATAATCTTCATAGTCTAAATCAAGGGATCGTCTTCAATATAAAAGCCGAATATATCGAATGTTGTACGGCTATAGCACGTAAACCTATATGGGGTAGGGGGTCTTAAAAGCCCTTTCCCCGCAATTAGATAGCCCAATGAGCTGAAATTCAAATATTGTGGACAGAATAAGATTAAGAAAAAATTTAGGGGGGTCACCTAATAACTGGAGATAATCTTCATAGTCTAAATCAAGGGATCGTCTTCAATATAAAAGCCGAATATATCGAATGTTGGACGGCTCATAGCACGTAAACCTATATGGGGTAGGGGGTCTTAAAAGCCCTTTCCCCGCTATTAGATAGCCCAATGAGCTGAAATTGAAATAATGTGGACAGAATAAGATTAGGAAAAAAATTGGGGGGTCCCCCCAATAACTGGAGTTAATCTTCATAGACTAAATCAAGGGATTGTCTTCAATATAAAAAAAAAGCCGAATATATAATGTTGTACGGCTCATAGCATGTAAACCCATATAGGGTAGGGGGCTTTTAAAATACATTTCCCCCGCTATTATACGGCCCGAAGTGTTGAAATTCAAATATTGTGACCAGAATACGATTAAGAAAAAATTTGGGGGATCCCCCCAATAACTGGAGATAATCTTCATAGTCTAAATCAAGGGATCGTCTTCAATATAAAAGCCGAATATATCGAATGTTGGACGGCTCATAGCACGTAAACCTATATGGAGTAGGGGGTCTTAAAAAGCCCTTTCCGCCGCTATTAGATAGCCCAATGAGCTGAAATTGAAATAATATGGACAGAATAAGATTAGGAAAAAATTAATCTTCATAGACTAAATCAAGGGAGTGTCTTCAATAAAAAAAAAAAGCCGAATATATAATGTTGTACGGCTCATAGCAATTAACCCCAAATAGGGTATAGGCCTTTAAAATCCCTTTCCCCCGCTATTATACGGCCCGATGTGTTGAAATTCAAATATTGAGACCAGAATAAGATTAAGAAAAATTTGGGGGTCCCCCAATAACTGGAGTTAATCTTCATAGACTAAAGCAAGGGATTGTCTTCAATCATAAACAAAAGCCGAATATATAATGTTGTACGGCTCATAGCATGTAAACCTATATAGGGTACGTAGGGGGCTTTAAAAATCCCTTTCCCCCGCTATTATACGGCCCGATGTGTTGAAATTCAAATATTGTGACCAGAATAAGATTAAGAAAAAATTTGGGGGGTCCCCCCAATAACTGGAGATAATCTTCATAGTCTAAATCAAGGGATCGTCTTCAATATAAAAGCCGAATATATCGAATGTTGTACGGCTATAGCACGTAAACCTATATGGGGTAGGGGGTCTTAAAAAGCCCTTTCCCCCGCAATTAGATAGCCCAATGAGCTGAAATTCAAATATTGTGGACAGAATAAGATTAAGAAAAAATGTGGGGGGTCACCTAATAACTGGAGATAATCTTCATAGTCTAAATCAAGGGATCGTCTTCAATATAAAAGCCGAATATATCGAATGTTGTACGGCTATAGCACGTAAACCTATATGGGGTAGGGGGTCTTAAAAAGCCCTTTCCCCCGCTATTAGATAGCCCAATGAGCTGAAATTGAAATAATGTGGACAGAATAAGATTAGGAAAAAAATTGGGGGGTCCCCCCAATAACTGGAGTTAATCTTCATAGACTAAATCAAGGGATTGTCTTCAATATAAAAAAAAAAGCCGAATATATAATGTTGTACGGCTCATAGCATGTAAACCCATATAGGGTAGGGGGCTTTTAAAATACATTTCCCCCGCTATTATACGGCCCGAAGTGTTGAAATTCAAATATTGTGACCAGAATACGATTAAGAAAAAATTTGGGGGTCCCCCCAATAACTGGAGATAATCTTCATAGTCTAAATCAAGGGATCGTCTTCAATATAAAAGCCGAATATATCGAATGTTGGACGGCTCATAGCACGTAAACCTATATGGGGTAGGGGGTCTTAAAAGCCCTTTCCCCGCTATTAGATAGCCCAATGAGCTGAAATTGAAATAATATGGACAGAATAAGATTAGGAAAAAATTAATCTTCATAGACTAAATCAAGGGAGTGTCTTCAATAAAAAAAAAAGCCGAATATATAATGTTGTACGGCTCATAGCAATTAAACCCAAATAGGGTATAGGCCTTTAAAATCCCTTTCCCCCGCTATTATACGGCCCGATGTGTTGAAATTCAAATATTGAGACCAGAATAAGATTAAGAAAAAATTTGGGGGGTCCCCCAATAACTGGAGTTAATCTTCATAGACTAAATCAAGGGATTGTCTTCAATCATAAAAAAAAGCCGAATATATAATGTTGTACGGCTCATAGCATGTAAACCTATATAGGGTACGTAGGGGGCTTTAAAAATCCCTTTCCCCCGCTATTATACGGCCCGATGTGTTGAAATTCAAATATTGTGACCAGAATAAGATTAAGAAAAAATTTGGGGGGTCCCCCCCAATAACTGGAGATAATCTTCATAGTCTAAATCAAGGGATCGTCTTCAATATAAAAGCCGAATATATCGAATGTTGTACGGCTATAGCACGTAAACCTATATGGGGTAGGGGGTCTTAAAAGCCCTTTCCCCGCAATTAGATAGCCCAATGAGCTGAAATTCAAATATTGTGGACAGAATAAGATTAAGAAAAAATGTGGGGGGTCACCTAATAACTGGAGATAATCTTCATAGTCTAAATCAAGGGATCGTCTTCAATATAAAAGCCGAATATATCGAATGTTGGACGGCTCATAGCACGTAAACCTATATGGGGTAGGGGGTCTTAAAAGCCCTTTCCCCGCTATTAGATAGCCCAATGAGCTGAAATTGAAATAATGTGGACAGAATAAGATTAGGAAAAAATTGGGGGTCCCCCAATAACTGGAGTTAATCTTCATAGACTAAATCAAGGGATTGTCTTCAATATAAAAAAAAGCCGAATATATAATGTTGTACGGCTCATAGCATGTAAACCCATATAGGGTAGGGGCTTTTAAAATACATTTCCCCGCTATTATACGGCCCGAAGTGTTGAAATTCAAATATTGTGACCAGAATACGATTAAGAAAAATTTGGGGGTCCCCCAATAACTGGAGATAATCTTCATAGTCTAAATCAAGGGATCGTCTTCAATATAAAAGCCGAATATATCGAATGTTGTACGGCTCATAGCACGTAAACCTATATGGGGTAGGGGGTCTTAAAAGCCCTTTCCCCGCTATTAGATAGTCCAATCAGCTGAAATTCAAATATTGTGGACAGAATAAGATTAAGAAAAAATTTGGGGGATCCCCCCAATAACTGGAGATAATCTTCATAGTCTAAATCAAGGGATCGTCTTCAATATAAAAGCCGAATATATCGAATGTTGTACGGCTCATAGCACGTAAACCTATATGGGGTAGGGGGTCTTAAAAAGCCCTTTCCCCCGCTATTAGATAGCCCAATGAGCTGAAATTGAAATAATGTGGACAGAATAAGATTAGGAAAAAAATTGGGGGGTCCCCAATAACTGGAGTCAATCTTCATAGACTAAATCAAGGGATTGTCTTAAATAAAATAAAAAAGCCGAATATATAATGTTGTACGGCTCATAGCATGTAAACCCATATAGGGTAGGCCTTTAAAATCCCTTTCCCCCGCTATTATACGGCCCGATGTGTTGAAATTCTAATATTGTGACCAGAATAAGATTAAGAAAAAATTTTGGGGTCCCCAATAACTGGAGTTAATCTTCATAGACTAAATCAAGGGATTGTCTTCAATAAAAAAGCCGAATGTTGTACGGCTCATAGCACGTAAACCTATATAGGGTACGTAGGGGCCTTTAAAATCCCTTTCCCCGCTATTATACGGCCCGATGTGTTGAAATTCAAATATTGTGACCAGAATAAGATTAAGAAAAAAATTGGGGGGCCCCCCAATAACTGGGGTTAATCTTCATAGACTAAATCAAGGGATTGTCTTCAATAAAAAAGCCGAATGTTGTACGGCTCATAGCACGTAAACCTATATAGGGTACGTAGGGGCCTTTAAAATCCCTTTCCCCGCTATTATACGGCCCGATGTGTTGAAATTCAAATATTGTGACCAGAATAAGATTAAGAAAAAAATTGGGGGGCCCCCCAATAACTGGAGTTAATCTTCATAGACTAAATCAAGGGATTGTCTTCAATAAAAAAGCCGAATGTTGTACGGCTCATAGCACGTAATCCTATATAGGGTACGTAGGGGGCCTTTAAAATCCCTTTCCCCCGCTATTATACGGCCCGATGTGTTGAAATTCAAATATTGTGACCAGAATAAGATTAAGAAAAAAGTTGGGGGTCCCCCAAAAACTGGAGATAATCTTCATAGTCTAAATCAAGGGATCGTCTTCAATATAAAAGCCGAATATATCGAATGTTGTACGGCTATAGCACGTAAACCTATATGGGGTAGGGGGTCTTAAAAGCCCTTTCCCCGCTATTAGATAGCCCAATGAGCTGAAATTCAAATATTGTGGACAGAATAAGATTAAGAAAACATTTGGGGGGGTCCCCCTAATAACTGGAGATAATCTTCATAGTCTAAATCAAGGGATCGTCTTCAATATAAAAGCCGAATATATCGAATGTTGTACGGCTCATAGCACGTAAACCTATATGGGGTAGGGGGTCTTAAAAAGCCCTTTCCCCCGCTATTAGATAGCCCAATGAGCTGAAATTGAAATAATATGGACAGAATAAGATTAGGAAAAAAATTGGGGGGTCCCCCCAATAACTGGAGTTAATCTTCATAGACTAAATCAAGGGATTGTCTTCAATAAAAAAAAAGCCGAATATATTATGTTGTACGGCTCATAGCATGTAAACCCATATAGGGTAGGCCTTTAAAATCCCTTTCCCCCGCTATTATACGGCCCGATGTGTTGAAATTCAAATACTGTGACCAGAATAAGATTAAGAAAAAAATTTTGGGGTCCCCCAATAACTGGAGTTAATCTTCATAGACTAAATCAAGGGATTGTCTTCAATAAAAAAGCCGAATGTTGTACGGCTCATAGCACGTAAACCTATATAGGGTACGTAGGGGGCCTTTAAAATCCCTTTCCCCGCTATTATACGGCCCGATGTGTTGAAATTCAAATATTGTGACCAGAATAAGATTAAGAAAAAATTTGGGGGTACCCCCAATAACTGGGGTTAATCTTCATAGACTAAATCAAGGGATTGTCTTCAATAAAAAAGCCGAATATATAATGTTGTACGGCTCATAGCATGTAAACCTATATAGGGTACGTAGGGTGCTTTTAAAATTCCCCTCCCCCGCTATTATACGGCCCGATGTGTTGAAATTCAAATATTGTGACCAGAATAAGATTAAGAAAAAATTTGGGGGGTCCCTCCAATAACTGGAGATAATCTTCATAGTCTAAATCAAGGGATCGTCTTCAATATAAAAGCCGAATATATCGAATGTTGTACGGCTATAGCACGTAAACCTATATGGAGTAGGGGGTCTTAAAAAGCCCTTTCCCCCGCTATTTGATAGCCCAATGAGCTGAAATTCAAATATTGTGGACAGAATAAGATTAAGAAAAAATTTGGGGGGTCCCCCTAATAACTGGAGATAATCTTCATAGTCTAAATCAAGGGATCGTCTTCAATATAAAAGCCGAATATATCGAATGTTGGACGGCTCATAGCACGTAAACCTATATGGGGTAGGGGGTCTTAAAAAGCCCTTTCCCCCGCTATTAGATAGCCCAATGAGCTGAAATTGAAATAATATGGACAGAATATCTAAACTCGTGCCCAAATCAAGGGAGTGTCTTCAATAAAAAAAAAAAGCCGAATATATAATGTTGTACGGCTCATAGCAATTAAACCCAAATAGGGTATAGGCCTTTAAAATCCCTTTCCCCCGCTATTATACGGCCCGATGTGTTGAAATTCAAATATTGAGACCAGAATAAGATTAAGAAAAAATTTGGGGGTCCCCCCAATAACTGGAGTTAATCTTCATAGACTAAATCAAGGGATTGTCTTCAATCAAATAAAAAAAAGCCGAATATATAATGTTGTACGGCTCATAGCATGTAAACCTATATAGGGTACGTAGGGGGCTTTAAAATCCTTTTCCCCGCTATTATACGGCCCGATGTGTTGAAATTCAAATATTGTGACCAGAATAAGATTAAGAAAAAATTTGGGGGTCCCCCAATAACTGGAGATAATCTTCATAGTCTAAATCAAGGGATCGTCTTCAATATAAAAGCCGAATATATCGAATGTTGTACGGCTATAGCACGTAAACCTATATGGGGTAGGGGGTCTTAAAAGCCCTTTCCCCGCAATTAGATAGCCCAATGAGCTGAAATGCCAATATTGGGGACAGAATAAGATTAAGAAAAAATTTGGGGGGTCCCCTAATAACTGGAGATAATCTTCATAGTCTAAATCAAGGGATCGTCTTCAATATAAAAGCCGAATATATCGAATGTTGGACGGCTCATAGCACGTAAACCTATATGGGGTAGGGGGTCTTAAAAGCCCTTTCCCCGCTATTAGATAGCCCAATGAGCTGAAATTGAAATAATGTGGACAGAATAAGATTAGGAGAAAAAAATTGGGGGTCCCCCAATAACTGGAGTTAATCTTCATAGACTAAATCAAGGGATTGTCTTCAATATAAAAAAAAAGCCGAATATATAATGTTGTACGGCTCATAGCATGTAAACCCATATAGGGTAGGGGCCTTTAAAATACATTTCCCCGCTATTATACGGCCCGAAGTGTTGAAATTCAAATATTGTGACCAGAATACGATTAAGAAAACATTTGGGGGTTCCCCATAATAACTGGAGATAATCTTCATAGTCTAAATCAAGGGATCGTCGTTATAGCCCCCCCCCCCATTTTTTTCTTTACATTATTCTGTTCACAATAATTGAATTTGAGCTCATTGTGCTATCTAATAACGAGGAAAGGGATTTTAAAAAGAGCCCCCCCCCGCTAAGTTTATGTGCTATGAACATACTGACATATAACAACACATCGGGCCGTATAATAGCGGGGGAAAGGGCTTTTAAAGGCCCCCTACCCTATATAGGTTTACATGCTATGAGCCGTACAACATTATATATTCGGCTTTTTTATTGAAGACAATCCCTTGATTTAGTCTATGAAGATTAACTCCAGTTATTGGGTGGACCCCCAATTTTTTTTCTTTATCTTATTCTGATCACAATATTTGAATTTCAGCTCATTCATAATAGCGGGGAAATGGCTTTTAAGACCCCCTACCCCATATAGGTTTACGTGCTATGAGCATAGGCCTACACTAATTTGATAAAGGTTTTTTTTTGATGAGCCTTGATTTAGACCATGAAGATCATCTTCAGTTATTTGCGGGACACCCCCATCTTTTTAATCTTATTCTTTTCACAAAAATATTTGAATTTCATGTCATTTTGGGGCTATCAAATATCGAGCGAAAGGGCTTTCAAAGATCCCTTACCAACACCGCGCCGAATTCAATGAAGTTTTAGAAAAACGCTATTAACACGTTTAAATATGCAATATTTCCTGCTCATTGCCCTCGCATTTAGGGAATAATCACAATACGTCAGGGGTACGGAGCATTTTAGGGAGATGCGACATTTTTGATTGACTTGAGGGAGGGACATGAATTATTGACCTTGATAGGGGGGACATAAAATGGTGAATTCAAGGTGGGGGCATGACATCTTTTTAAAAGTATGTGTAAAGCAATTTTATGTTATGTGGACGAAGTGAGATATTGATTAAGAGCATGTATGCAATAAATAGTTCAAGCAGTGAACCTATTCATCTTAACAAGTGTGTAAGTAAAACCATGATTACGTCGATCTTCGTTTAAATGACAATATCTCCCAGATGCATCAACCTAGTATTATCTTCATATTATCAGTAAGTTAACATATGCCCCTTCTATTTATAGTACAAAAAATATATTAATTAGCCATTTTATATTTTTGATATATTGTTTTAAAATGTCACATATCCCGGTACCAATCATTTTGATACACTATGTATGAGCCATACAACATTCGATATATTCGGCTTTTATATTGAAGATGGTCCCTTGATTTAGACCATGAAGATCATCTCCAGTTATTAGGGGGGCACCCCAATTTTTTCTTTATCTTATTTTGATCACAATAGTAGAATTTTAGCTCATTGTGCTATATAATAGTGGGGGAAAGGGCTTTTAAAGACCCCCCTACCCCTATAGGTTTACGTGCTATGAGCCGTACAACATTCTATATATTCGGCTTTTATATTGAAGATGGTCCCTTGATTTGGACCATGAAGATCATCTACAGTTATTTGGGGGAACCCCAATTTATTTCTTTATCTTATCCTGATCATCATCATCATCATCATCATCATCAGTCGGCTGCGGATTTGGCTGCAGCATCCCTTCAGTGTCTCCCAGGAGGTGCTGGACATACTGTAAGTACAGTGTGCGCGGCCGTCCCGGTTTCCTCTTCCCATGTGGTGGAATATAAAGCGCATAATTCTTTCACAGGCTCGCCAAGACGCAATATATGGCCGAGAAATTTGAGTTGATGAATCTTGACTCTGGCAACCAGTGGAGTGGTGTTGGTCAGGTTGTAGATGGTTTCGTTTGGAATCCGATCCACACGCTTGATGTTTAACATGCCTCTGTAGCAAGATGTTGCAAATGCATTGATCTTGTTTTCCATGTCCTTGGTAATTACCCATGACTCGCACCCGTACAGAAAGACAGTAACACACGTTGTCTGAAACAGCTTGATTTTTGTTTCGATTGGCAGGGACGGGCTTCTCCAAAGGCGTTCCAGTTTCCAGAAAGCTGCCCAGGCTAGTGCTTTTATTCTTTTAGGTCTCCAACACTAGAGCCCATCTTGGAACCCAAATACCTGAAGTCTGTGACATGGTTGATGGTACTACCATAGACTTCAAGTGCTGGTTGGGCGTTACAGTTTGCAGTCATATATTCTGTCTTAGGTGCCCTGATTACAAGGCCTAGATCTGCTGCTGCAGTTGCAGTCCTAGTAAGCTGTGACTGGGCCCGGTCTATGGAAGATTCCAGCAGGGCAATATCATCAGCAAAATCCAGGTCATTCAGCATCTTGGCAGGATACCTGCTTGACCGACGGGTAGGTAACAATTCCAGCGTCAATTCCAGAAGTTGATTTCATCAGAAGGTAGTCTACCAGGATAATAAACAGGAATGGTGCCAACACATCACCCTGAAGCACTCCAGTTGTTACTTGGAAAGGCTCTGAGATACTGCCATCTACCACAACGGCACTATTGGAGTCTTTGTAGAGCACCTGGATGGCATTGACCACAACCTTTGGTATTCCATAATGCCGCAGCACTGAAAACATGACGGACCTGTTGATGGAGTCGAAGGCTTTTTGAAGTCCACAAAAGTGACTGTTAAGGGAAGTTGGTACTCCTTGAAGCCTTCCATGATCCTCCTCAAAATGTGTATTTGCTGAGCACAGCTGCGACCAGATCTAAAGCCAGCCTGGTTGCTTCTCAGTAAAGGATCAATGTGGGGTCGGATCCTGTTCAGAAGGATCTTGTTGTACACTTTTGCGGCAATGGACATAAGCGAAATACCACGGTAGTTTGTCATGAGAGAGAGGTCACCTTTCTTTGGTAGAGGAATGATTACATTCGTAACCCATTGACGTGGTGGTGTCAGCGTTGAGAATACTTCCATACAGAATTCGAGAATCATATCAATGATGCTATCCCCTCCTCCCTGAAGTGCTTCTGCAGTTATAGCACAGTCCAATCCTGCTGCCTTGTTGGTCTTCATGGCTGCTATTGCTTTGACTACTTCTTCACGAGTTGGGGGCTCAGTGATAATAGGAAGATCTTCAACAGCTGGTGCAGGAAGTTCTGAAGCTGCTGTGCCACTGTCGTTGTTAAGGAGTGAGCTAAAATATTCCTTCCATTCTTCAAGCAGTTCATGGTCACTGGTTGGAGCTGATCCATCTCTCTTTTGACTTTCACCCCTTTCCTTGAGTTCTTCCCAGAAAGTGAGTGTATAATTTTCCAGGTGGTGGTATAATTCCCTATCTCGTCGGCAAGCTTCAGGTCTTCCATCTGCTTATTGAGGGTAGCAAGCTCATCAGATTTATAGGAGTTGTTAAGGCTGGTGTTCAAGTTCCTCCATCTTTCTCTAGATTGACGAGACTTTGAAATGGAGTACCGCTTTTTGGCCTCATCCCTTTCAAGTTTAAGTCTGATGGTTGCATCTGATACCCAACTTGGTAGTCCGCATGGCTCTTGCTTTCCAATAACTTTCTCGGCAACTTCACGGACCGCTGTTTCGAAGGTCTCATACCTGTCAGAGATGGGTGTGGTGTCATCCATGCTCAAGACCTAGAATCTGTTTGATAGCTCCAGCTGAAATTCCTCCTTTGTATCAGGATCTTGCAACTTCTTCCAGTTGAATTTTGGTCTCTTGCAAGGTTTTCCTTTGCTAGTTCGCAGACTGGCAGCTAGACGGATGCTCACAATACGATGATCGGAGTCCACTTCTACTGAGTTGTATGCTCGACAGTTGCGGAGAGAATTTACCCACTTGCTGTTTATTAGAATTTCAGCTCATTGGGCTGTATGATAACGGCGGAAAGGGCTTTTATAGACCCCCTACCCCATAGGTTTACGTGCTATGAGCCATACAGCATTCGATATAATCGGCTTTATATTGAAGATGGTCCCTTGATTTAGACCATCAAGATCATCTCCATTTATTGCGGGTCCCCAATTTATTTCTTTATTTTATTCGATCAAAATATTTGAATTTCAGCTCATTCGGCTGTATGATAACGGCGGAAAGGGCCAAAGACCCCCTATCCCATAAAGGTTTAAACGTGCTATGAGCCGTACAACATTAGATATATTCGGCTTTTATATTGAAGATGGTCCCTTGATTTAGACCATGAAGATCATCTCCAGGTATTGGGGGGGGGGGGCAATTTTTTTCGTTATCTTGTTCTGATCAAAATATTTGAATTTCAGCTCATTGGGCTATATAATAGCGGAGGAAGGGCTTTTAAAGACCACCTACCCCATAATAGGTTTACGTGCTATGAGCCGTACAACATTCGATATATTCGGCTTTTATTGAACATGTTGAAGATGATCCTTTTATTTAACCACAAAGATCGTCTTCAATTATTGGGACCCCCCCAATATGTTGCCCTTTATTTTATTCTGTTCACAATATTTGAATTTCAGTTAATTCATTGGGCTATATCTAATAGTGTGGGAAAAGGGCTTTTAATCCCCCACCATAGGTTTATATAGCGGGCCTAAGGGCATGCAGATGAAGTTGATTTAGACCATGAAGATCATCTCCAGTTATAGGGGGGACCCCCCCCTTAATTTTTTTTTTTTTATTTTATTCTCTCCACAATAATTGAATTTGAGCTCATTGGGCTATCTAATAGCGAGGAAGGGGCTTTTAAAAAGAGCCCCCCCCCCCCCCATAAGTTTTTGTGCTATGAACATACTGATATATATGGGTTTTTTGCAGATGATCCCTTGATTTAGACAATGAAGATCATCTGCAGTTATTGGGTGGACCCACTCAATTTTTTAAAATCTTATTCTGATCACAATATTTGAATTTCAGCTCATTGTGCTATCTAATAGCGGGGGAAAGGGCTTTTAAAGATCCCTACCCTAAAGCCATGATTTTTCCGTGTTACAAAATTTAAATTCCGTGTTACAAATTGGACGATTCCGTGATTTTCCGTTTTACATTATAAAGCACTGAAAAGTGCATACATTCCCATACAAGCATGTTTGTAGACTCCCCTCAACATCCCCATTAAAATTAAGCATCATCAATTCTCGCTATTCGCCCAGACAAACAATAAGGGCGCCGCCAGCGGTTTGCGATGTAATCGTGATGTATCATGGGAAAAGGTCGACATCAAGTCCGCGCAATACGAATATTACCATGCTATTACATAGGAACACGTGACAATATTTTTTAGTTTGTCAAAATAAAGGTGTTACACGCGAATCGATACTCAATAATACTTAATAATGTGATTTGAAATGTGCACAATTAATTTTTTCTCTATCGATTTGCGTGTAATACCGTTATATTGACAAACTAAAAATATTGTCACGTGTTCCTATGTAATAGCATGGTAATATTCGTATTGCGCGGACTTGATGTCGACCTTTTCCCATGATACATCACGATTTTCCCATGATACATCACGATTACATCGCAAACCTTGTGTGTACTTCCGATAGCTGTATCGGACAGAATCTTGCATCGTAGGCCTAGAATAAATGCTAGAATGGATTGTTTAATGGTTGATTACTGCTAAATTATCACTTTTCTTTGTTGTTTTTTTGGAAATCAACACAAAAGTTAGACATTTTACACAGATTTTCACTATACTTTGTGGCATTTTCAAATTTCCGTGAGCAAACCCCGAATTCCGTGATTTTTTTTTTTTTTTCTTATCACGGAGAAATCATGGCTTTACCCTATCCCATATAGGTTTACGTGCTATGAGCCATACAACAATCGATATATTCCGCGTGTATATTGGAGATGGTCCCTTGATTTAGACCATTAAGATCATCTCCAGTTATTGGGTGGACCCCAATTTTTTTTTTTATCTTATTGAATATTCTGATCACAAAATTTGAATTTCAGCTCATTGGACTATATAAAAGCGGGAGAAAAAGGCTTTTAAAGACCCCCTACCCATATAGGTTTACGTGATATGAGCCGTACAACATTCGATATATTCGGCATTTATTGAAGATGATCCTTTTATTTAACCACGAAGATCGTCTTCAGTTATTGGGTGACCCCCAATATTTTCCTTTATCTTATTCTGTTCACAATATTTGAATTTTAGCTCATTGGGCTATCTAATCATGGGGAAAAGGGCTTTAATCCCCCCTAGGTTTATATAAGGGCTTTTATTGCAGATGATCCCTTGATTTAGACCATGAAGATCATCTTCAGTTATAGCCCCCCCCATTTTTTTTTTACAATATTCTGTTCACAATAATTGAATTTGAGCTCATTGTGCTATCTAATAGCGAGGAAAGGGCTTTTAAAAAGAGCCCCCCCCCTAAGTTTATGTGCTATGAACATACTGACATATAACAACACATCGGGCCGTATAATAGCGGGGGAAAGGGCTTTTAAAGGCCCCTACCCTATATAGGTTTACATGCTATGAGCCGTTGTGATGTGCCCTGAGTAATTTAATTTGATGATTTATCTCTGTCATGTCTGTGTAAAATTAAAATCTATTTTATGAGACATTTTAGGATTCCCCTTCTTGCATCAACTTGATCAAAAACAAATTGAATCATTTCTAATTTTGGATCATATGGTAATACCCTAGAGATTGTAAATTGAAGATGATGTCACGGATTCCCCTCAGGAAATGATGTCATGTGAAAGGTTAATGTTATAATTAAGACTTGGGAATTTCCCAGACTGCAGGATAGTGTGAAGGTAGTAATAGCCTATTGATAGGATGGGGTTTTCCCATTGCTTGATATATAAGAAAATGTAAACACAATTATTGTCACAGTTGATAGTGTTGATCTGGGCTAGCTAGCTAATATGCTTACAGTCCAATTCCTTCAAAGAAAGGAAATTGCAAACCAGAAATATTTTATGTAGTGAAAGTACTACTATTTGCCAGTGTTGTCGGAGAAGATCTAGAATACGTCAAAGAACGTACTTCTTCCAAGAAAGGAATATATATTCTTCTGTCGACTTGCTGAAGTCTGGTGTTTTGATTCAACGCAACTGTCAAAATAAGTGGGGACAACTGCATCGCAAGGAGATAACGGCAAGAGGAGAAAGCAACACCATTTTTGTGTGAGGATTTCATACACAAGGATATTTATAAACTCAAGTGTATCCTGGACTTCGCTGATTTTCGCAGGACAAGTGAACAAGGATATATTACATCATCGTCCAGAACATTGCAAGAACTTTATGATCACCAGGAAGAAGAATGCTGGCTAAGTACTAAATAGTTAAAGAGTGATTATATTTCATTATTGTGTATGTACATTTGTTGTCATATATTGTACCAATCATATTAGGGGGCTGGCATTTTCTTCGGAAGGGGGTCACAAATATGTCGGTGACCGGAGTCAATTTTTTTATGACCCCCCCACTATGGCGGGCAAAAATTTTTTACGACCCCCCTATCGCGGGTCGAAAAATTTTATGACCCCCCCTTCCAACTACACAGACTCAAGAAAAATTATTCATTGCCGGAACTAAGGCGCGGAGCGCGTCAAAACTTAAAAGTGAAGAAAGTGTGTGGAGCGCGTTAAAATTTTTATTGTAAGTGTAAAGAAGGCGCGCGGGCGTGTAAAAAATTTGCATAGATTGTATGCACATTTCGATTACGAGATGGGTGTGGTGTCATCCATGCTCAAGACCTAGAATCTGTTTGATAGCTCCAGCTGAAATTCCTCCTTTGTATCAGGATCTTGCAACTTCTTCCAGTTGAATTTTGGTCTCTTGCAAGGTTTTCCTTTGCTAGTTCGCAGACTGGCAGCTAGACGGATGCTCACAATACGATGATCGGAGTCCACTTCTACTGAGTTGTATGCTCGACAGTTGCGGAGAGAATTTACCCACTTGCTGTTTATTAGAATTTCAGCTCATTGGGCTGTATGATAACGGCGGAAAGGGCTTTTATAGACCCCCTACCCCATAGGTTTACGTGCTATGAGCCATACAGCATTCGATATAATCGGCTTTTATATTGAAGATGGTCCCTTGATTTAGACCATCAAGATCATCTCCATTTATTGCGGGTCCCCCAATTTATTTCTTTATTTTATTCGATCAAAATATTTGAATTTCAGCTCATTCGGCTGTATGATAACGGCGGAAAGGGCCAAAGACCCCCTATCCCATAAAGGTTTAAACGTGCTATGAGCCGTACAACATTAGATATATTCGGCTTTTATATTGAAGATGGTCCCTTGATTTAGACCATGAAGATCATCTCCAGGTATTGGGGGGGCAATTTTTTCGTTATCTTGTTCTGATTCAAATATTTGAATTTCAGCTCATTGGGCTATATAATAGCGGGGGAAGGGCTTTTAAAGACCACCTACCCCATAATAGGTTTACGTGCTATGAGCCGTACAACATTCGATATATTCGGCTTTTATTGAACATGTTGAAGATGATCCTTTTATTTAACCACAAAGATCGTCTTCAATTATTGGGGATCCCCGTATATGTTGCCCTTTATTTTATTCTGTTCACAATATTTGAATTTCAGTTAATTCATTGGGCTATATCTAATAGTGTGGGAAAAGGGCTTTTAATCCCCCCACCATAGGTTTATATAGCGGGCCTAAGGGCATGCAGATGAAGTTGATTTAGACCATGAAGATCATCTTCAGTTATAGGGGGACCCCCCCCCCCCTAATTTTTTTCTTTATCTTATTCTCTCCACAATAATTGAATTTGAGCTCATTGGGCTATCTAATAGCGAGGAAGGGGCTTTTAAAAAGAGCCCCCCCATAAGTTTATGTGCTATGAACATACTGATATATATGGGTTTTTTTGCAGATGATCCCTTGATTTAGACAATGAAGATCATCTGCAGTTATTGGGTGGACCCACTCAATTTTTTAAAATCTTATTCTGATCACAATATTTGAATTTCAGCTCATTGTGCTATCTAATAGCGGGGGAAAGGGCTTTTAAAGATCCCTACCCTAAAGCCATGAGCTGAAATTCAAATTTTTCCGTGTTACAAAATTTAAATTCCGTGTTACAAATTGGACGATTCCGTGATTTTCCGTTTTACATTATAAAGCACTGAAAAGTGCATACATTCCCATACAAGCATGTTTGTAGACTCCCCTCAACATCCCCATTAAAATTAAGCATCATCAATTCTCGCTATTCGCCCAGACAAACAATAAGGGCGCCGCCAGCGGTTTGCGATGTAATCGTGATGTATCATGGGAAAAGGTCGACATCCAAGTCCGCGCAATACGAATATTACCATGCTATTACATAGGAACACGTGACAATATTTTTTTAGTTTGTCAAAATAAAGGTGTTACACGCGAATCGATACTCAATAATACTTAATAATGTGATTTGAAATGTGCACAATTAATTTTTCTCTATCGATTTGCGTGTAATACCGTTATATTGACAAACTAAAAATATTGTCACGTGTTCCTATGTCATAGGGCCTGCACTTTGGCTCGTTTTTTGCATGTTTACATGGTCCAATAATCACAAGATGACTGACATGTGGTAACAAAGGAAGCAGTCACTGCAATTTGATTATGTCCCATATGATTGGCCATTCAAGACACCCATGTGAATATACTATAGCGGCCTTTTCAAAATATAATACCGGTTTGCTTGATTGCATTGACAATACCCGGGAACAATAGGCCTACACACAGTATATGCATTGGACAAACTTTTTACAATAAGCATGATAAGTGATGATGTGCCCTCCAGATTTATACATCGTTCGTCTCGCACACTGACAACATTTGATTGAATGGACTGTTACGCTACTGCGCCGTGATTACGGTGAAGGACACTTTTCAAATCCTTTGTTTGGAGCCAATCAATAAAAGCATGCAGGGCCTCTATACCCATGTACAGTTTATCCCTTACATAACCTATGTCTTGAATACGCTGGCAAAGTTATGTAATAATCGGATTAATACTATATATATAGCAGTAGGTAAAAACAAGTTTTGAATAATCCGCGCTACAAAGTCCCATTCAGTGATCCCAGCGAAAGTGAAAAAAAAATCAAATTGTTACGTTTATAAAATTTTTTAATGAAAAACAAATGGCAAAAAAACAAAACAGGAAAACGACAGTATTGACGAAGTTGAAGCCCCATTCAAATACATGTAGCTTATTTATATACTGTCAGTACCGGTATATAAATTACAGACTCACGTAAATGCATTATTTTTTGCCTTAGACACACGGCTTTCGGCTGAACCACTGCACTAGCAAGCTTTGTTAGCACATCTATGACAATGACGAAAGGTACAAAATCAGCCATATAAGGCCTTTAGATAGCAGAAGACACCAAATGACCAAATTGGTGTTTTATGACCTTTGACATTCTTTTGTGGCGAGTGACATGGTCTTTCAATTCACGGCGAGTGTCCTTGACAGGTTTGACTATGCTTCAGTGGTCATGAAAGAATTCAAAAGATAACCTCTGCCCCAATAATCCCAAGCAATTGTCTGAAACTGCTCCTCGGATCATAAGAACTCAGTCCTCAAATGATAGTCATAGTAATGTCCAAAATATAAAAATTACTGACTATCATTGAAGACCGAGTTCCGCAGTCTAGTATCCAAAATCTGAATTTTGATGATTTTTACGATCGTCGGGATGAAAAAAAATCAAAAAATCACTGAATATTCCTTTAGTTCCCTCCTCTCCTTACCCTGGCAATATAAATCAAAGAAAAATAAATAAAACAAGAAAAGAAAAAAAAAAAGACAAAGAAAATTAACCAAATTAAAGACTTAATGTACGATTTCCTTCAAATTTTAAATTTGTCATTATATACTCAAAATGCTGAAATAATACTAGTAATAATTATCGGGAATGGTTTCTGTTAATTTTGAGCTGAAATAATAAGGTAAAGTGAAAGAAACACTGCTTGTTATTTTGGCCGTTTAACACGCAGTTCTATGGGAGGACATTATGACTTTATGTCGAACTTTGCTCTATTTACCTACAAACACAAGCAAGTTGGCTGAGTCCATGTAGGTGCAAGCTGTAAACATTACAAATATGCTAAAAAATCAGGTTTGAAAAAATTAATCAAATTCATATTATAAGATCGTACATTATGACTTTAAGGGATCTGGAATGAGCGTTTTGAGCGTTTCGATAGTATTTTTGTGGGACATGAGAGCACATCAGACATATCGAATTGCATTCTGAATACGAAGAATGTCTTTCTGAGATCAAATAAATTTCATTGAAATTTATGATATAATACAAATTTTATGACAAATTATTAAAATTTGATATTTTTCACATTTTTGATATATAACAGTCCTCGAAGTAAATATCATAAATCTAATGATATATTCTTAAACAGTCCCTGTCATACCATACATGTATAGTCCTATGTATAGTAATTGTGCTTTATCTGTTTTGTGCTGTTTAAACAAATAGTTAAACATAATTTCCATAAAATGTAAGCTTTTACTGTCAGATATGTCCCCTTTTAATTTTGAGCAGAACAAGTGAGGTAAAGCAAAGAAAATTGGAATTTACTACTACTACTACTAGCGCCAAAGAATGTTATACGATTGTAAAACGGTACGATCCTTTGGGTGTGTGTGTGTGTAGGTGTACGTAGGTGTGTCCTGCACGCGTATTTTTTTCTGTAACTATAATGGGACGCAATACGATACCGGTATATTATAAGAATCAAACTTACAAGAAAAATGGCTCTTGTCAAATCCTACAATTCTGTCAGAGAAAATATGCATATTTGCATTAAATTTTTAATTAATTGACATAATTGATTAATTAATAAATATTTTATTTAATGATTTACCATAATTCCAAACATGTCAAACAATGTGTCAAATTAAAGCTAATGAAATGCTTTATAAATTGGTCAGATAGAGCACATTTTGCAGAATGCATTTAGTATTTTAGTTACATGACTCCAAACATAGGCCTACTATTCCAATTTTTTGCTATACAAGCATAGGAGCTGTACTTTTAAAATCCGCGCCTAATCAATAATAATAGTCTTTCACTCCATTGTCAAACCTAGAGTGTGATGGTTTTGTAGCAGATGACAGTGCTCATTCAAGCCTGTCAAGGTCAGTTAGTAGCCACTTGCTGAATGGATGGCCATTATCAGCTATCAAAGAGATGCCTTGTGCAGCTGCCAATCGCAGTAGAGGTTTGATAACATTTTGTTAAAAACCAAAATGTGATATAAGGACAAAGCTGTGCATGTTGGTACTTAATTGTTTGGATTCTTATGTTGAAATGCCCTTGTATTAGTATTTTTATGTGTAGTGTATATTGTTCATAAATTATATAGCTTTTAAATTATGGGCATTTTTGCTCTGTTGCACTGTACCATTATGGAATATGAGCAAATCAATTACCGACACAAGCAGGTATACAGTGTATTATTTTATTTTTATTTCGTATCTCAGGAGCATAGCTCACTTGGTAAGGCATCAGAATTTGGTACACGAGCGCTTCGAACTTTAAATCGGAAGGTGGTGAGTTCGAGCCTCATCACGGTCACATTAATTTTATAAACCAAATATTGTTCGAACTTTTCATATTTGTTTTTCTTTTGTTGTTCCTTTTTTTTGTCTTTTTTTTTCTTGTTTTATTTAATTGTTTCTTTGATTCATATTGCCAGGGTAAGGAGAGGAGGGAACTAACGGCCCATTCAGTGATTTTTTCATCCGGACGATCGTAAAAATCATCAAAATTTAGATTTTGTACTAGACTGCGGAACTCATTCTTCAATGATATAGTCAGTAATGATCATTTGACGACTGAGTTCTAAACTGAGTTCAAAACTTGTATTCACCTACTGTTATAGCATTAGTCCGATTATTACCGTACACAACTTCGCCAGCATATTCAAGACATCTAATGCAAACAATCACCATAGATTATGACGTATCACTGAATGGGGCTTTGTAACGCGATATATTCAAAACTTGTATTCACCTACTGTTATAGCATTAATCCGATTATTACACAACTTCGCCAGCGTATTCAAGACATCCAATGCAAATAATCACCTAGATTATGACGTAGCATACCGTAAATATGGCGGAGTACTCAAATTCATTCAACAAAAGCATGATTAGAAGCTATTCAGTATCGAAGTTACGTAATGTTACTATGTCAACGGGATCACGCGCTAGAGTAATGAACCACGATCGAAATGATCACCACATAAAGTATATGGCACTCGAAGGCATACCAAAGTAGCGTGATCCGGTAACCAAGAGAATTACGTAACCACTTCGATGCTGAATTGCAATCTACTGCGACAGCTCGTCTCACACACATAACAAATGCACTATTATACGATCAAATAGGTTGACGACAACGTTTGATTGAATGCACTGCATTGCGCCATGATTACGGTGAAGGACACCGGTTCAAATCCTTTGTATGGAGCCAATCAATAATTTCACGCACATCCTCTATTATTGCCCAATTATTGCCCGGGATGATTGCACACTGTAAAAGAGCTATTGTTATAATGTTTGATGAAATCGTGTTTAACTATTTGCTTAAGAACGGCACAATACAGATAAAGCAGACAGATTTACTACATGTGGTACATGTATAACCGTATAGGGAATATGTGTGAGTCGAGTATTACCTAAATATAATAGGGGCGTATCCAAAAATGAATTCACGCCCATTTCAAATGTCGAGCCAAAGTGCAGGCCCTATGTAATAGCATGGTAATATTCGTATTGCGCGGACTTGGATGTCGACCTTTTCCCATGATACATCACGATTTTCCCATGATACATCACGATTACATCGCAAACCTTGTGTGTACTTCCGATAGCTGTATCGGACAGAATCTTGCATCGTAGGCCTAGAATAAATGCTAGAATGGATTGTTTAATGGTTGATTACTGCTAAATTATCACTTTTCTTTGTTGTTTTTTGGAAATCAACACAAAAGTTAGACATTTTACACAGATTTTCACTATACTTTGTGGCATTTTCAAATTTCCGTGAGCAAACCCCGAATTCCGTGATTTTTCCGTTTTTCCGTATCACGGAGAAATCATGGCTTTACCCTATCCCATATAGGTTTACGTGCTATGAGCCATACAACATTCGATATATTCGGCTTTTATATTGAAGATGGTCCCTTGATTTAGACCATTAAGATCATCTCCAGTTATTGGGTGGACCCCAATTTTTTTTATCTTATTCTGATTACAAAATTTGAATTTCAGCTCATTGGGTTATCTAATAGAGGGGGAAAAGGCTTTTAAAGACCCCCTACCCATATAGGTTTACGTGATATGAGCCGTACAACATTCGATATATTCGGCATTTATTGAAGATGATCCTTTTATTTAACCACGAAGATCGTCTTCAGTTATTGGGTGACCCCCCCAATATTTTCCTTTATCTTATTCTGTTCACAATATTTGAATTTTAGCTCATTGGGCTATCTAATCATGGGGAAAAGGGCTTTTAATCCCCCCCCTAGGTTTAAATAAGGGCTTTTATTGCAGATGATCCCTTGATTTAGACCATGAAGATCATCTTCAGTTATAGCCCCCCCATTTTTTTTCTTTACAATATTCTGTTCACAATAATTGAATTTGAGCTCATTGTGCTATCTAATAGCGAGGAAAGGGCTTTTAAAAAGAGCCCCCCCTAAGTTTATGTGCTATGAACATACTGACATATAACAACACATCGGGCCGTATAATAGCGGGGGAAAGGGCTTTTAAAGGCCCCTACCCTATATAGGTTTACATGCTATGAGCCGTTGTGATGTGCCCTGAGTAATTTAATTTGATGATTTATCTCTGTCATGTCTGTGTAAAATTAAAATCTATTTTATGAGACATTTTAGGGATTCCCCTTTCTTGCATCAACTTGATCAAAAACAAATTGAATCATTTCTAATTTTGGATCATATGGTAATACCCCTAGAGATTGTAAATTGAAGATGATGTCACGGGATTCCCCTCAGGAAATGATGTCATGTGAAAGGTTAATGTTATAATTAAGACTTGGGAATTTCCCAGACTGCAGGATAGTGTGAAGGTAGTAATAGCCCATTGATAGGATGGGGTTTTTCCCATTGCTTGATATATAAGAAAATGTAAACACAATTATTGTCACAGTTGATAGTGTTGATCTGGGCTAGCTAGCTAATATGCTTACAGTCCAATTCCTTCAAAGAAAGGAAATTGCAAACCAGAAATATTTTATGTAGTGAAAGTACTACTATTTGCCAGTGTTGTCGGAGAAGATCTAGAATACGTCAAAGAACGTACTTCTTCCAAGAAAGGAATATATATTCTTCTGTCGACTTGCTGAAGTCTGGTGTTTTGATTCAACGCAACTGTCAAAATAAGTGGGGACAACTGCATCGCAAGGAGATAACGGCAAGAGGAGAAAGCAACACCATTTTTGTGTGAGGATTTCATACACAAGGATATTTATAAACTCAAGTGTATCCTGGACTTCGCTGATTTTCGCAGGACAAGTGAACAAGGATATATTACATCATCGTCCAGAACATTGCAAGAACTTTATGATCACCAGGAAGAAGAATGCTGGCTAAGTACTAAATAGTTAAAGAGTGATTATATTTCATTATTGTGTATGTACATTTGTTGTGATATATTGTACCAATCATATTAGGGGGCTGGCATTTTCTTCGGAAGGGGGGGGTCACAAATATGTCGGTGACCGGAGTCAATTTTTTATGACCCCCCACTATCGCGGGCAAATTTTTTTTACGACCCCCCCTATCGCGGGTCGAAAAATTTTATGACCCCCCTTCCAACTACACAGACTCAAGAAAAATTATTCATTGCCGGAACTAAGGCGCGGAGCGCGTCAAAACTTAAAAGTGAAGAAAGTGTGTGGAGCGCGTTAAAATTTTTATTGTAAGTGTAAAGAAGGCGCGCGGGCGTGTAAAAAATTTGCATAGATTGTATGCACATTTCGATTACGAAGTTAAAGAATGCGCGCGCAGCGCGAGAAAATTTTGAGTCACCAGCCCTTAATAATTCTATAACCCCCCCTACTTTGGGTGTTAAAAAAATTATAACCCCCCCTATTTTTGGTCTGAAAATTCTATGACCCCCCCCAGTATTTTTGGGACCCCCCCCCCCCCTTCCGAAGAAAATGCCAGCCCCCTTACATGTACGTGCTTTCAATTAAAGACTTAGATTTTGTTGGCTTAACCAACCAGTGTATTTGTGTTGTGCATTCGTGTGAGTTCGGGTAAAAGGTGATTTTGGCCTTGAGTCAAGTACGACTCGTAACACCGTACAACATTATATATTCGGTTTTTTTTATTGAAGACAATCCCTTGATTTTATAGTCTATGAAGATTAACTCCAGTTATTGGGGACCCCCAATTTTTTAAAATCTTATTATGATCACAATATTTGAATTTCAGCTCATTGGGGCTATATAATAGCGGGGGAAATGGCTTTTAAAGACCCCCTACCCCATATAGGCCTAGGTTTAGGTGCTATGAGTATAGGCCTACACAATTTGATAAAGGGTTTTTTGAATTTTGATTATCCTTGATTTAGACCATGAAGATCATCTTCAGTTATTTGCAGGACTCCCCCACCCCATCTTTTTAATCTTATTCTTTTCACAAAAATATTTGAAATTTAGGGAATAATCACATTGCAATACGTCAGGGGTACGGAGCATTTTAGGGGAGATGCGACATTTTTTGATTGACTTGAGGGGAAGGACATGAATTATTGACCTTAATAGGGGGGACATAAAATATAGGAATGGTGAATTCAAGGTGGGGGCATGACATCTTTTTAAAAGTATGTGTAAAGCAATTTTATGTTATGTGGACGAAGTGAGATATTGATTAAGAGCATGTATGCAATAAATAGTTCAAGCAGTGAACCTATTCATCTTAACAAGTGTGTAAGTAAAACCATGATTACGTCGATCTTCGTTTAAATGACAATATCTCCCAGATGCATCAACCTAGTATTATCTTCATATTATCAGTAAGTTAACATATGCCCCTTTCTATTTATAGTACAAAAATATATTAATTAGCCATTTTATATTTTTGATATATTGTTTTAAAATGTCACATATCCCGGTACCAATCATTTTGATACACTATGTATGAGCCATACAACATTCGATATATTCGGCTTTTATATTGAAGATGGTCCCTTGATTTCTCTTTGATATGGCGGGGGGGGGGGGAATTTGTGTGTGAAAATATAGTGAAAATCCTAAAATTATAAATCCGAAAATTATAATATTAAAATATAATCATATTATTATTATGTTTATTTTTTTCATGATTTTTCTTTCGTATTTTGTTGGTTGTTGGTAACTAAACAAAACCAATGATTTTCGATTTTTAGCCTCAAAATCAACAATCAACTCATTCAATAGGCATGTTCAGTATTAATTTTTGAGCTTGTTGGCGCAACATTAGGTCCTATAGGGCTAATTATGCAATTTAACGTATTAATTTAATTTTGTTTTAGTTTGTTTTGTTTTTGTTTCTATCAACAACACATTTAAAGAACCACCGTCCCACTTAACCCAAGTGGATTTGTTTGGGGTAAGTGAGATTAGGCCTACATTAATTTGCATTTAAGCCTATTTTCATCATGGTTTTCTGCTATCAGGCTTGTAAAAAACATTCTTTTTTAAATAACAATAAATAATTTAAATATACTTTATATTATCTCTCAATTTGTTCATAATTCTCAACAAAGATCTTTAAATATTTGTAGCACTTCCACAAACGTGTACATCAACTCCAAAACTGTTTAGTGTTTAGCCTATTGAACCTGGAAATAATGTGTTATGAACTCCCCTCGAACTCCCATCGCGTACGCGTTGTGTGGAAGTTTGTGCCGGAGCTTGCCGATCAGAATCAAATGTGGCATTGTTCGAATGGAATAAGTGCACCCAATAGTTTTCCTATAAATTGATTATCGCAAGTGATCACTGGGCTGGGCTTACTTCACACGGGTAATGGGTTTTCAAGGTAGAAACAGGTCAAAAATGGTATTGGTGCTGTTTTTAAAAACGCCCGCCTATATCCCACCCGTAGGCCTACGATAGGCCTACATTGAAACATATTTCAATGAAGACTACCCATAACATATGTTAAACTTGCATCGATTTGCAATCGACTGGTTATCATAAAATATCTCAAAAGCGCCGAAAATGCCTAAAAACGAGCAAAGAAATCCGGTGTTTTACACGTATTTCAATCTACCAAAAAACGTTTCAAAACGTAAAAAGGGGCCAAAGTTTAAAAAATCTTTCCTGTGTGGCTTTTCACCCTTTTTTAAACTTGGTCCCATTCAGTATAGTAGTAATTTAGGTTTAAGACTGTTCAAAAGCATAGGCTATGTATTATCAAAATCATTTGAAGGTTTATGTTTTATTATATTGCGTGTTCATAGAGAGTAGTAGATTATTATATATACTTAGCAAATTGACTGTCTGTCAACTTGCATATAGGCCCTACATCTGTACATGAGGCGCAGAATCGCACAAGACGATGAAGAATTTAACAAAGTGAGTATTTGCTACTTATGCTTAAATCAAAATACATTATAACGTCTTTACGGAAAAACTTCAATCACGCACGAACATTAATTCATTTACTCTACAAAATTAACAATGACAACTAAGAAAACAAACAAGTATCCTAAAGATGACTTCATATGGGTCTTTCATAAATTTCATAAATGGGACCAAGTTTAAAAAAGGGTGAAAAGCCACACAGGAAAGATTTTTTAAACTTTGGCCCCTTTTACGTTTTGAAACGTTTTTTGGTAGATATTAATTCTTTTTTGAAGTAAATGGTTAATGGTTCTTTGTAGCCCTGCTGGGCAAACTAGTTGGATATCCATATTTCGGGATGAGTGGTTTTTTTGAAGCTTCGATGGGCAAACTAATTGGATATCCATATTTCGCGGTTCGTGGTTCTTTTTAACCCTGCGGGGCAAACTAGTTCGATATCTTCATTTCGCGGTTAGTGGTTTTGACGACCCATAACCACCCCAATCAGCTGCATGGGGTAAGAATTATTTAAAAATTAATAGCTGAACCCAATAGTTCAGCGAGGGACTGAAACGACATATTGATGACTATATATAGAGTGTATTCAATAAACCCAAGCAGAACGAGAGCTGCTAAGTAACCGTTATCCATAACCATAAACACATGCATGATCAGACAACGAGTGTTCAATTTCCTCATAGCTTCCCACGTTGTACACACGTCAGTCGAATTTGGCGGTGTTGGTTTGTTAGCCCTCAAAGCTATAACATCGTTCACTTTTTGTGAGGCCTCACTGTAATAACATAAAGATCAGTCTGATCAGTGTGATATCATTTCAAGAGGTCACTTCACATGATTAAGCTAAACAGCCTAATTCGGCCCTGATTTGGTAAAATGATCTAACTTGAAATTAAAATCGCTGTTTCGAGAAAAAGAGCTTTAAAGTTTGAACACTTGACGTTTTTCTTTTTGAATAAAATAAATTATGAAACAGATCTAATGTCTAGAAAATATATAAAGTCACTGGCTTTCTCCAAACCTCAGGTTCAGATCACTAGCGTTGGTTGAAGGAACAACATACAATCAATCAATCAATTTAAACATACTATATGCCATTACGGCACCCTTGCTTGCCCTGATAGCATTGGACTTAATGTCCAATTTTCTGCATTCAAACTTTAATTTCCTTTCTTTCTCCCCTTCTTTCTTTCTCTCTTTCTTTCTTACCTCCTTTCTTTCGGTTTTCTTTCTTTCTATCATAGGCCTACTTTCATTATTCCTTTCCTTTTTATTTCTTTTTCTTTTCTTTATTTCTTTCTTCTCTTTTCATTTTCCTTCCTTGCTTTTTTCCTTTCTTTCATTCTTTCTTTCTTCCTTCCTTTCTTTCTCTCCTTCTTTCTTTCTTTCTTTCTTTCTTTCTTCCTCTTTTTTCTTTCTTTTTTCTTTTTCGTTCTTTCTTTCTTTCTTTCTTTCTCTCTTTCTTTCTTTCTTATTTTCTTTCTTTCTTTCATAGGCCTACTTTCATTCTTTCCTTTCCTTTTTTCTTTCTTTATTTCTTTCTTCTCATTTCTTTTCCTTCCTTTCTTTCTTTCCTCCTTTCTTTTTTTTTCTTTCTTTCTATTTTCTCTTTTTTGTTCATTCTTTACTTTCTTCCTTTATTTTCATCAGTCTCTCTTCCTCTTTCTTTGCATTTCATTTAATATCTAGAGTTTGTCTGCGACTGCTTTTGCTCGCGCTGCTTTAATTTGCGTGTTGCGCCATTTCTAGTACGCACCTTTTAACATCGCGTTTCTCATTTTTATTTTCCGCGCTCGCAGACATTCTCTATTTTGCTTACTTTGATAAAGTACTTTTGTACGAAATGTCAGTGTATAATTTTATATTAAAACATCGTTGAACAACACGATGTTCCAAAGGTTAATGAACGAGAATGAAAAGTACAGATTAACTTTATCATGTTTGTCTCCCTATGCATGAGTGCGTATATTTATGGCCTTTACAATATTTCCTTATGTTCTTGTTAGGTATGGGGTATTATTAAAATAAAAAATAGTTATATTAAATGAAATCCTGGCATAAATAAATCGTCTTCATTCAATTGTGCTCTCTCTAAAGCAAGTAGAAATAGCTTGTACACTTTCAACATGGGAACACGTTTTGACGTATCTATAATTAGTAAAAGATGTAGCTCAGCGGCCAGCCAACAAAAAGAAAATGTCTATAGTAGGCCCTTAGCTGGCCCTATACGTGAAACAAGATTTTCTCTCTGAATTGGCCGTATTTTACGTGTAAGAAAATCAATCGCATTATCGTGTTCACTCCAAAATTTAGAAAATAAATGGGTACTTCTGGGTTGGGTATCTATAGATTGTATAGAATTTAAATATGATATATTTTCGATGGTAAATATATTTCACTTTCAAAGTTTGTAGTTTTCCGAATTGCAATTTCTGAATATTATAAAAAAGGTGAGAATAAGACTATAAATGTAAGAGTATGGGATAATTTTGATTGTTAATAAATGCGAAACGCCGGCGGTAGACATCAGCAATATCAGGGATTGCCGCGATTCTTGCAGTAGCTTTTATGAATAGAATACAATAGTGGATACAATAGCGGATACAATAGCGGAACAATAGAGCTCTCTTACGGGCAAATAAACCTCGTCGCGTTTTGCTAAATTTCACTTCTTCTTTTTCATGAACTAACCGTTATTTTTTTAAACTTGTGGCAAAACTTCGACCGACGTTTTTAATGGGGCGATTATTTAGTAGTGTGCGCCCATAACCAAGATTGACGGGCTGTATATAACAAAGTCCGGCAAAATTGGAAATTTGAAGTTCTGAAGGCCTATTTATATTATTTTATTATGATTTGTAAGTAATTGCTCTGTTCCTAATCAGAATTGTAACTTATGTAAGTGTATTGTATAATAATGCTGGCGAAAAGTGTGCATATCCATGGTAAAAAAATAGTGCATTGACATTACAAAGCCGGGATTACAAATTTGCTGGTGGTGTGGTGCATAATTCTGAAGACTGAACCGTGACCCGTCTATAACTATGTCATGCCTAGACTCGCTTGCCAGTCCTATACGCCGTACCTATGTATATTGAGGACTGGCTTACGCCATTTTGGATGTCAATGGGAAATACACACTTAACGATTTATACGCCGTTAGAAACTTGAAAAAAATCTTTAAAATTTCATCAATGTATATAAAAGTGGTACCAACCGTATAGTGCTTGCTAATTTAAGACTCGGTTGAAACAAAATTAAGGATCGAAAGCATTTTAGTGTCCAAAAGGCAAAATTATCGTCAAAGTTATGCGAAATCGGCACCCTTGCGAAGGGTTCAGAATTCGAATCGAACGAAAATATCCGATCTTTGCGATCAAAAACACAAAATTACAACTTTAAACATACCATTGGCAAAAGACATTATTACCAAACAATACAGAATAGAAAATTTGACATCATTTTCTCAAAATATTGAAAAAATTTGCTCACTAGACATCGAAAAAGTCCGCAATCCAATTCTCGTTCAAACGCGTGGGAAACTGAAAGTTTGATAATCGTGACTAGTCATGCCTGTATCATCATGCCATGGAACTGAGTGATCATGGTGATGAATCATCATGAATGCATTGCATTGTATTGATTGACTGTAAATGCATTGTATTGCATTGATTGCTGTAAACTAGGGCTTTTGTCTAGTAAAATTTCCATTGTCGACAATTGTCAAATCTGAAGATCCGGCAAGTTGCAACGAACATGACAAAGCAATATATACACCACTGACCAGTGAATAGACTGCGGAACTCAGTCCTCAATGATAGTCAGTCACTATTTTTTGGTTGTTATATGACTATCATTTGAGGACTGTTATATGACTATCATTTGAGGACTGAGTTCTTACCATACATCTTCCGAGGTGCAGTTAAATTCAGACAGACAATAGTTTGGGATTATTGGGAAAAAGCTAGGTTATCTTTTGAATTCTTTCATGACCACTGAAGCATAGTCAAGCCTTTCAAGGACACTCGGGGTGAATTGAAAGACCATGTCACTCTCCACAAAAGAATGTCAAAGGTCATAAACACCAATTTGGTGTACTTCCGCGCCTCGGAAAATGTTAAAAGGTTTAGGACTAAACTGTCCAAATATTTTATAAGTTCAGAAACCACGTTATGCGTCATTATTTACATCAAAATATTACTGTGAATTACATGTAAATGACATTTCCTGTCCTGTTATCTTGTGCTCAATTATTCCTTTTTTTATTTCATGGTAAACAATTGTGATCAATAAATTTTAAAATATTATATGCTGTGGTTTTTTGTTGTCTTTGCAGATCCTGCTTGCTTGATGTGTTAATACAGCCCATGTGTTACTGGGGGTGTGCTAATTTTGAAATATTTTTGATGACTAATAAAGAGTGATTGAACAATTTATATTATAATTTTCTTCCAATTTTCAGGTTCTTGTTCCACTGTTGTCAAACCCAAGAAATCACGAGACGTGGCCCACCGTGGTGTCCCAAGATGTCCTACGTCATGTTAACCAACTCAAAAGCAACGTGTATGTGGTCGCAGGACAGGTGCAAGGCAAGACGCTTCTACCGCTACCTGTTGGCTCAGAACAAGTGGAAGAGAATGGAGCTGCGGCTGAAATGGGTCATAAATCTGGGTAATTGAAATTCCAGAAGTTATTTATTTTATTTAAATTCATTTCCAAAGAATTAAGGTACCAGTTGTGTTCACATCCTGTATACCTAAACAAAGACGGATGTATGTCATAATTGGAACCAGCAGCCAATAGCTGCATCTTTTAGCTCAAAGTTAAGACCTCATTCGTTGAAATTGTTTAAGAAATAAAGACGCAATGATTCAAAATTTAAAAATGTAAAATTTGCAGTTTGCTCCATTGCATGCCATATTGATTTGTACACAAAGCGTTTGTGAAGAAGGGAACTAGTGCCGCGATTCCATTGATTAGCATGTTAAAACTAGCCTCATGCTTTCATTGATTAGAACACAAAAGTGCAAGTTTTGATTTCGTTTCTTCATTAGGTTTCAGATAACCATTTCTTTAATTCTCAACCAATTTCAACAAATAAGGTCTTGAATCAGTAAAGAGTACAGGTATTGGCTGCTTGTTTTAATTTTGACATATTTTTCTTTATTTAGGATATACAGGGGTGAACAAAACTGGTTCCTTAATCCTTTTTTGGCTTACTGTATTTCTGTGACAATTAAATGCCATATTGTATGATTTAACATTTGATATTTCTCATCCAATTAAACAGAGATCACTTCTGTGATCGGAGTCTTGTTCACGCTATAGAGTCTGTCATTATTGACTGGAGCCATCAGATCCGAGATGTCCTCAAAAGAGACTCAGCCCAACCGTTGTTACAAGGCTTGAACCCAGGACCTGAAGTGGAAATCCAATTCTGGAAGAACAAATATGAAAATCTGGACTGCATATTCCAACAGGTATTTAAACAATACAATTAATTTGTGTGACACATTTATTCTATACTTGCAGGGCTCCGGGGGCTGTATGATACTATCAAATGTTGCCATCCTTAAGCAGGTCCTCACATTTCCAACCTAAAACACTGACCTACTTCATGTGAAAATACCAACCCTATTATAATTGCTGACCTTTTAGGGGTACTAAACCCCTGCACAATTTTGTGCCCATTTTTGCATTTTTCTCATTTTTTGCATTGATCAATAAATCAATAACTATTTGCTTTGAGTTGTTGAATTTTCAGTACAGTAGTTGTAGTCCTTGCCCCTATAATATACAGATCTTACTTGTCACTAATGTGCTATAATTTTTGAGAAAAATGCAAAAATAGGCACAAAATTGGACAGGAGTGTAGTACCACCTTAAACCGTCTTGAAGACATATTAAAATTATGACATTATTGTTACAAAAAAATGGGAATCTATGCATAGATAACTATTCAAAATACAGTGTACCTGAAGTTAGAATCATCATACTAATTTATAGTATATAATGACTCCTGTCCTGCATTGCCTTGCTGTGGGTCCTGTTTCTTTTTGGATACCTTGAGTTCTGATCTCTTTTGTTGTTTATATTTATTTAATATGTGTTATATAAAATACTTTTATCATTGTTGTTTTTGTTTATATTTTGTGTGCAATGTAATTTGGCCTCCGGGCCGCAATTTTGTGCTAATAAAATCATATCATACATAAACAATATTGATATGTTTTATGCCTCTACAGCTTCGTTGTCCCAAGGTTTGTAAGATGAAAGCGATTCTTGAGAGGACAGAGAGCAGCTATTATCCATCCTTCAAGAATATTGAGAGAGATGTGGAAGCTGGTAAGTAACTATTACTATACCTCATAAATATTTATTAGGTAATCCAGACATCTTATTGGTTAATAGCGCCAGCGTCCGAGTACGGTATTTTGACTACTTCCCCGCGCCTGTGCAATTACGCGAACGCGGGAAGTAGTAAAACTTCCGCACTTTACTACCACACGGTGTCTCGACCCAGCGTCACCGTTCCTTCAGACGTAGCAATATGCTACACACGGCTATTCTGCAGATGCGTTTATCGTGAAAATGGCGTCTGCTGCAGTTATTTTGCCGAGATTACCGATGGATAATAACACACGAATTTGACGTTTAATGAAACAAAATGTTATTATGGAAAGTTCAAAAGAAAATTTGAATATAGGTCAAAATGTAAATATCAATTGAACAGAAATCCTGCAATAAAATCAGGTAAGCAAAATATTAAGCTTATTTACCATGCCGGCCGGCACGTTGACTAGTGTGTGTTTTGACTTTTGTTTACGATTTTACCGTGATAGTGAAGATATTTATGAGGTATAGTAAAACAAAAAATAGTCAAATCATCCAACACCTCGGGACCAGTAGTTTTGACTACTTCCCCTCAAAACATGTTGTATTTGTATACTGCTCAGACCTAAAAAAAATTGTTTGATTGGCGTAACATAAATAAGAATTTGGGTAGGTTGGTCAGCTTTTTTAAAAGGTTTTTTTACACACATTTTAAGCTTTAATTGTGTTTGATAAAGGCCTTGGAACTTTTTTCTTTTCTTTTTTTAACTTTAATTTTTTTAGATGTTTTTTTTATAAATTTTTTGCATAAAAATAAGAAACAAAGTCTACAATGTAGGGTTGGGCCTATTTTTAGGGTCAGTTGGGTTACGCCAATCAAGCAATTTTTTTAGGCCTCAGTGCCAGAAGTAGGTAAGAGCAATAGCTGCCATGTGTGGCTGCCATGTGTAGATGAGTACCATATACTGTGTGTAAATTGCCAAATGTTCACAGGGCAGATATTACACTTGCCACTTATGGCACAGAGCAGTCGATAGGTGCTATAGAATAAGGCTGCTCACAAGGTAACAATTCAAGTAAATAACATGGCAAGTGGACATATTGTACGTCTAATATTTTCAAAACTAATTTCAAATATGACTTGATGTATCTGAGTGGGTCTTTGAGTGAAAAGATCAAATTAATGTATTTAAGACAAGTCAAAGCAATACATTGACCTTTTAGGAAATGAGTCAAGGAAATGAATCAAGGAAGCCACTGGTCACATTTATAGTTATATATTTATATGTATTGCAATTATTGAGTTATGACAAATAATGAGTCAAAACAAAAGTTTTCACTGTTATCCACATCCCAGTGACATCATGCACATGGGGGAAAATAAAACCTGTCAGGATTGGACTGAAATTCCCAACCGACGCTAAGCTAAGCCACGCAGCAATAATGTGAACAACAAAGAAACGGAATAATGTCACGCAACAAAAGGATTGTAATAAATACTTTAAAAAAAAGTTCTCTTGATACACATGAAAAATAAATACATATCACAATGGCAATAACGGTTAAATATATTATGACTAGTCAGATGAAACTAATTAATGAGTATACTCAATTTAATCATTCGCGATAAAAAAAATATACCATAGTGCACTTGGAAAGGATACGTTTTAAACGTCGTTACATGACTAGAGTTCCATCACAACGTTGGCAGTTATACAGTGCGTTGAATCCATTCCCAATTATGCCACAACATGTAGCCACGCCTAGTTCAACCAACATGGAATTACATGGAATGCAGTATGTCGACGAAAACAACAGTTCCCAACGTCCAAGTCCAAGAGTAGAGTATACACACCCATGTACGGCTGTATAAATACAATTAATGAATCCGTGACTAGGATTTGTTTTCAAGTTCATATGATAAACTTCACACAATATTCTATCTGGAAGACTTTCATATTTCCAAATGAGCCACAGAATTTACTACTGACTTCTTTCTTTGATTAATGAAAGATATGGAACTTCTTTACAACATTCACACAAGGCTAGTTCCACAAGATATATTTTAAATTCCTGAAGTTTATGGCTCTACAGCAGGATGATTTAAATTGTCAATCTCGACACAAAATTACATGATATGTTGAACACCAATTCAACTATTTTTAATTTGGAACTTTATACTGAATGCAGAATTTATCACACTATGAAAATCTAAATTTGATTTTCCCGCCAAAAAAATAATTTAAACTATCACAAGCCAAGCTTTCTTTAAATAACTAATTCATCATTAAATCCACTGTATAATTTACAAACAATATTATTTTACTTACACGAACAATGTCTTAAACCAGCATGGTTCTCACAAAGTTGGAAAAGTTAGAGTGTCAGCTTCAACCATGACGACCATTTTAAACTTCGCCAAACCCGACTCAAACACAAGGCACAAATTAGCTTCTATTGCTGATTCTAGCTTCCATAAGACCTGGTATATCTTTCTGTATGAAGCATCGCAAACTGGTAAAGCCTTTTTAGCCATACGATGTTAGTATAGAGAAATATCCATCATGCTGAATAAAACAACATTTCACTTCCTCAGTGAAATGGGCAGCAGATCTTATCTCAATCGGATGTTAAAATTGAATGCCCAGATTTTCTGTGAAAATGCATCCACCAAGCCAGAAACTAATTTACATGACACACAAAAAATCTGAATATTGACAATACCTAAAGAATTGTCCACAAAAGAAATGGACTGACCTAGAATCCAGGTCTTACCACTACATACAATACACACACCACATCTAGATTGCAAGCTTCAGTGCACATACCTGCAACTAGATTTAAGGGATCATGACATTAAGGTGAATTACCCAGAAAACAATCCACTTTTATTTTAAGGGATCAACTCCAATTATGACAAAACCCATTACAATGAGCCTTGGGATCTCTTGTATTGAACCCATACCTTTCCCTGATGAGTGTAGGCTTTATTTTTCTCAATATTTTAGCACAAACACCGCTAGCACAGGCACCACTCCGACTTGCCATAATGTACTTACCATGTGGTTTGTGTATTGTCCGTAGCTCTGACAGAGGCCCAAGACATCAACATCTACTTGTCCCCTCTGCAAGGATTCTTAGATGAGCTGGAACAAGCTGACTTTGGAGACTTACACAAATTCTTGCGTCCCATTATGCATGTCATCTGCCTGATCTGGAGTAACTCTGAGTACTACAACACTCCGCCAAGAATCATTGTGCTGCTGCAAGAAATCTGCAATCATCTCATTGAGTTGGTAAGTTCAAGTTCAAAGATTAATTTTATGGTTTTTTGGCTCCAAGCTTGCTTGACGAGCCATCGTGATTGCGCTAAGTGGACATTGTATTTTGTTTCATTTTTCGGCCACTTCCGATGGTGCTTTTTTATGCTAAGGTTATTTCTGTGTGCGATATGTGCTTTTAAAATTGAGTTCTGACTTTCTATAAGTTATTTTTCAATCGATTGCACTCCATATTGGGTTGAAATGAGATGGGGAAAGTAGTTATTTTATGAAAGAAAAGTCCGAAATCGCTATGAGAAACGAGCAATTTCAATCCCTTTGCTTGGTTCCCTGTGTGTGCTAGAGATTATTTTGGTCTGTATAATTTAAGTTGCGAGAAGATGACGGAAATAGACGGATTGCACTATTTTTCTTTGGCAAGTCAAGTGCACCTGTTATCAAAACACAGACCGAAAGTCATGCAAGCTCTTCGTATTTCATCACGCTCTTTGTAGATTTAATTGTTAGAAACAGTCAATTAAACCATATTGTGGACATGATTCTGAGGAGAAATTATATTTTCAATTTGATTTACCCCTCTTCGCAAAATTGAAAATTTTTTGTATTTTTCCATAGCAAAAACAGTCTAAATAAATGATGTTCCACTTTGCCCAACAATTTTATACTTCAGAATATCAAAGATTAATATGTTTTCTCCTGAAAAACAACATAGTTTTTAGGCCAAGCCTTCTTAAGAAATTTGTTTATTTGATCGATGTTACATCGACTGTGCCGACCAATCTCGCCATTTTTGACTGTTTATTTTGGTTTCACCACATTGAGGTCATGACCTTACGGCGCATTGATTGATCATGTTGATTCTGATTGACGGTCCCAAGGTCATCACAGTTAAGAATGAATAATTCATAAGGGGGGGTGGCAGAAATAGAAAAGTTGAAATAAATGTACATAATTATTGAATTCAAATGTGACTGAAATTAGTGGTTTCAGAAATCATTGATCATGTTGATTGAAAGTTGCAAAGTTTAATGTTTTACTCTAGGCTGTGCAATATTAATCATGAGCCAAGTTTTTGAGAGAAATCAAAAGGAATGTCAAGCAATCAATGACAGCCAGGGGGGGGGGTGGATGGGGAGGGGAAATCACTTAAAAAAATATTCCCCAATATCAGAAAAAGTTACCAAAAAAAATAATAATTTGACCCGATTGCTTTCGGAAATTAGTAACAACTGTCGTAAGCGCATGAAAATGGGGTGGGTACAGTCAACATTTGGAGTCAAATTTTTGGAAGGCCAATTCGGGGTCACCAGGGGTCATCTGAGGTCAAATTAGTAAAAACTATCGTATGGGTATGAAACAGAGGATGGTTTAAGCACTTCCCAGCAAGTCTTGCGGTTAGCACAGCTGTGTGAGTGAACATGACACCACTGCCGCCCACTGCATACACACGTGCATGGTTAAATTTGAATTTGGACAGATATATTTACAATAAAAACACCTTCTAAAGGTTGGTCGATTTCACATTTTATGTTATCTACAGAAGGTGTGGATTGTCATTCATGCATACATCACTTTAGATCTGAAATCGACCAACTAATAATGACACACGGGCAATTCTAAAACAACATCTTTTGCACAGAGTTCAATGAGAATTGAAAAGTAAAGTGGCAGTTGAAACTCTAGTGATAACACTTTTACAGTGCATGATGGGGCTTCCTTAAATCATCCTCTGGGTATGAAACTTGGTGGGTACAATCAACATTTATAGCCAATTTTTGTGAAGGTCATTTCGGGGTCACCAGAGGTCATCTGAGGTCAAATTTGTAAAACTGCCGGATGGACATGAAATTTGGTGGATACAGTCAACATTTGGAGTCAAATATTTGGAAGGTCATTTCGGGGTCACCAGGGGTCATCTGAGGTCAAATTAGTAAAAACTGACGGATGGGCATGAAACTTGGTAGCTACAGTCAACATTTGGAGTCAAATTTTTGGAAGGTTATTTCAGGGTCACCAGGGTCGCATCTGAGGTCAAATTAGTAAAACTGTCGTATGGGCATGAAACTTGGTGGGTGCAGTCAACATTTAATGCCAAATTTTGGGAAGCTCATTTCGAGGTCAAATTAGTAAAAACTCGTATGGGCATGAAACTTGGTGGGTGCAGTCAACATTTAAAGCCAAATTTTGGGAAGGTCATTTCGGGGTCACTGGGGGTCATTTGAGGTCAAATTAGTAAAAACTGTTGTATGGGCATGAAACTTGGTGGGTGCAGTCAACATTTAGAGCCAAATTTTGGGAAGGTCATTTCGAGGTCACCAGGGGTCATGTGAGGTCAAAATAGTAAAAACTGTCGTATGGGCATGAAACTTGGTGGGTGCAGTCAACATTTAGAGCCAAATTTTGGGAAGGTCATTTCGGGTCACCGGGGTCATCTGAGGTCAAATTAGTAAAACTGTCGGATGGGCATGAAACTTGGTAGCTACAGTCAACATTTGGAGTCAAATTTTGGAAGGTTATTTCAGGGTCACCAGGGGTCGCCATCTGAGGTCAAATTAGTAAAACTGTCGATGGGCATGAAACTTGGTGGGTGCAGTCAACATTTAATGCCAAATTTTGGGACGGTCACCAGGGGTCATTTGAGGTCAAATTAGTAAAAACTATCGTATGGGCATGAAACTTGGTGGGTGCAGTCAACATTTAGAGCCAAATTTGGGGAAGGTCATTTCGGGGTCACCGGGGGTCATTTGAGGTCAAATTAGTAAAAACTGTTGTATGGGCATGAAACTTGGTGGGTGCAGTCAACATTTAGAGCCAAATTTTGGGAAGGTCATTTCAGGGGTCACCAAGGGTCATTTGAGGTCAAATTAGTAAAAACTGTCGTATGGGCATGAAACTTGGTGGGTGCAGTCAACATTTAGGGCCAAATTTTACGAAGGTCATTTCAGGGTCACCAGGGGTCATTTGAGGTCAAATTAGTAAAAACTATTGTATAGGCATGAAACTTGGTGGGTGCAGTCAACATTTAGAGCCAAATTTTGGGAAGGTCATTTCGAGGTCACCAGGGGTCATGTGAGGTCAAAATAGTAAATACTGTCATATGGGCATGAAACTTGGTGGATGCAGTCAACATTTAGAGCCAAATTTTAAGAAGGTCATTTCGGGGTCACCAGGGGTCGTTTGTGGTGAAATTAGTAAAAACTGTCGTATGGGCATGAAACTTGGTGGGTGCAGTCAACATTTAGAGTCAAATTTTTTGGAAGGTCATTTCAGGGTCACCATGGGTCATCTGAGGTCAAATTAGTAACAATTGTGTCGTATGGGCATGAAACTTTGGGTACAGTCAACATTTGGAGTCAAATTATTAAAAGGTCATTTTGGGGTCATCTGAGGTCTAAATCAAAAAAACTCATATGGGTATGAAACTTGGTGGGTACAGTCAACATTTAGAGTCAAATTTTAGAAGGTCATTTTGGGGTCACTAGGGTCATTTGAGGTCAAATTAGTAAAAACTGTCGGATGAGCATGAAACTTGGTGGGTGCAGTCAACATTTAGAGCCACATTTTACGAAGGTCATTTCGGGGTCACTGGGGGTCATTTGAGGTCAAATTAGTAAAAACTTGTATAGGATGAAACTTGGTGGGTGCAGTCAACATTTAGAGCCAAATTTTGGGAAGGTCATTTCGAGGTCACCAGGGGTCATGTGAGGTCAAATTAGTAAAAACTGTCGTATGGGCATGAAACTTGGTGGGTGCAGTCAACATTTAGAGCCAAATTTTAAGAAGGTCATTTCGGGGTCACCAGGGGTCGTTTGTGGTCAAATTAGTAAAAACTGTCGTATGGGCATGAAACTTGGCAGTCAACATTTAGAGTCAAATTTTTAGAAGGTCATTTTGGGGTCACTAGGGGTCATTTGAGGTCAAATTAGTAAAACTGTCGGATGAGCATGAAACTTGGTGGGTACAGTCAACATTTGGAGTCAAACTTTTTGGAGGTCATTTTGGGTCACCAGGGGTCATCTGAGGTCAACTTAGTGAAAACTGTCGGATGGGCATGAATCTTGGGTACAGTCGTCATTTAGAGCCCAATTTTGGGAAGGTCATTTCAGGGTCACCTGAGGTCATCCAGGGGTCATTTAAAGTCAAATTAGTAAAACTGTTATATGAGCATGAAACATGGTAGGTAGGGCTTACAGTCAACATTTAGAGCCAAAATTTTGGAAGGTCATTGCAGGGTCACCATGGGTCATCTGAGGTCAATTTAGTAACAGCTGTCACATGGGCATGAAACTTTGTGGGTACAGTCAACATTTGGAGTCAAATTTGTGGAGGGTCATTTCGGGTCACCAGGGGTCATCTGAGGTCAAATTAGTAAAAACGTTTGGACGGACATAAAACTTGGTGGATGCAGTCAACATTTGCAGTCACATTTTTGGAAGGTCATTTTGGGGTCACCAGGGGTTATCTGAGGTCAAATGAGTAAAAACTGTTGGATAGGCATGAAACCTGGTGGGTACAGTCACTATTTAGAGCCAAAGTTTTGGAAGGCCATTTCAGGGTCACCTGGGGTCAACTGAGATCAAATTAGTATAAACAGACAACACTATTCTTGACATTGTCCTATTTATTTTGATCAGATTCGGTCCATTTGGACCCATTTCTATCCAATTCCACCCGATTCGATTCATGTCGCCAAATAGTAATTCCCTAAATTGATTGATGTATTCTTATATGCTCTGCAAATGAGATGTACCCATTGAATGTGATCTGTCACATTGCACAATCGACTCCAAGAACAATTATTTTCACTGTTACGAAAAAGCGCAGAGCCACAGCGCCATTGGTGCTCTTGTTAGTAATTCTATTAAATTTAGATTTGCACTTATCTAGAATGTCATTGTCTAACATTTGAAAATAGTGATTCCTTGTCTTTGTGCCTTTACAAACAGATATGGTGCATTGGGCTATTCCATTTAAAAACCACACTACCCATGTTTAAGATTTGGGAAATATCTGCCACAGGGGGAGTACGAATTTCAGTGGCAACTCCATTTGAATGTCATACACCCTCTGAGAAAGATTCAATTTGAATCTTCCCCCGACGGAGAATGAGTTTCAAATGGAGCTGCTAATGTGTTAATTCCATTTTAAAGTCATACTCCCCCTGTGGAAGATATTTCCAAAATCATCCACAAAGGTAGTGTGGATTATAAATGGAATAGCCATATTTTCAGGCTTTGGTATAGATTTGGGCCACAATTGTCAGAACACTGGTTTAGTGATGGTTTATAAAAAAAATCTTCTCCAAATAAAAAAAGTGCAGAATTGTCATATTTACCATGATACTGAACAGAAATAGTAGAAAGAAAATGTTTGGTCTCTTTTTGCTTTTTGGTCAAATATGATACATTTTTGGGGTTTGTTTTTGGAACCGCAGCTGCACATCTCTGCACAATCCAAAATCAAGAACACCTCAGAATTACAACTTAATTTACCTAACTTAGATAATATAATTTTTCTTTCCAATTTCAGTGTTCCAATTACCTGGAGCCAACTGAGCTATTCAAGCAGGATCCTGAGGAAGCTTTGGAGAAATGCAGCACTGCTGTCTCCATAATGGAAGGCTTCAAGAAATTGCACCTTGAGCATAGAGATAAGCTTCAGGATTATTTCAAGGAGGGTGAGCCAAAGCTGTGGGAGTTTGCTACACCGATGGTGTTTGCAAGGACTGATGCCTATGTAGAAAGACTGAAAATACTGGTGGTAAGTAGTCACACAATTAAAATAGTAGCAAAACTTTAAAAGTGACGAAGCAGTATGGCCCAGCGGTTGAGCTTTTCGATTCTGGTAGATGTCCCTGGTTCAATTCTCAGTAGGGGAAGTGTTGGGAAGAGGCAAATATAGTAATATAATGATGTTTTGTTCAAACTCATACCAAAGCTTCATATACTCTTGGCATCCTTTTGTAGAAATTCTTTGAGACCACTGTGGAATTCAGTAAGCTGGAGAAGACAGAAATGGGTGGCATCAAGGGCAAAATGTTGAGTGCACAAGTGGAGAAGATATTCGAAGACTTCACAGAGTGCGTCAAGGTCTTTAGTGAGAGATCGTATAATCCACTGGACTCACAGTGTCAGGTAAGAATAGTAGCTATTCCTTTTAAATTCCACACTATCCCTGTGGTAGATAGTCGAAATATCTTCCACATGGGGAGTATGAATTTCAAATGGAATGGACTCATTAGGCAGCTACATTTGAATTTCATACTCTAAGAAAGATTAAACATGAATCTTCCACAGAGAGAGGGTGGGTTTCAAATTGAGCTGGCTAATGTTCTAATTCCATTTGAAATTCACACTCCCTGTGGAAGAGATATATCTTCCACAATCTTTCACAGGGGGAGTATGGACTTTAAATGGATTTGCTCAATTTGTATTGTGCCTATTATAGTTCCATTTGCTAGTATGTATGTGTGTAGAGCATTGTTTCCAAAAATTAAGACTTTCACTATTTTTGCCAAAATGTTTGAAAATCAGGTTTTTGTAGAATAACTTTATAACAATAGATATTAGATAGTGCAAACTACACATTTTTGAAACACTTTTGTTCAGACAAATAATTTGGTGTATCTTTCAACAAGATTAGAGCATTTGCTAATTTTTAGCCCTGTATGACCTTTCTTGACCTCTAGTGGTCACCAGGGGTCAAATCCAAAATGGCTCCATGTGTCTGGAAACGTTTAGATGCTTTTTATCAAAAAGGGCACAATGTTTGAACAGGCTAGGTATGGTGGATGGAAGAAAGAGTAGTTTGGCAGTGATGGATCTATGAGTGTGGCATTAATCACCTGTGATAACACCTTGGTCTGGGGCGGACATTTTAAAAATGAATTTAGAAGAGCAGCAACGACACCACTTGCATTACATTCCAGATGTTAAATCTACATCATATACAAAATTTGAGGAAAAATGAACGAGTCCGTTTTATTTTAGGGCCATTTGTCTATAACTGGTCTTTACATGTTGCCCTCATGGAGAGAGTGCCCGGTGAGGGCGCTATAACCCCCAATTTAGGAACAAAAATGTGATTTAAAAAAAACGGACTCGTGCAAATTTTCTAAAATTTTCAGAGTATGTAGTATTAACATGTAGAAATATAATCAAGTTGTTGCCCTACCTGCTCTTCTCCGAAAAAATAAAAAGTCCTATACCTCAATGATAATGAAACCTAGGTGATATAACCTCGTAAATTTCTAACAATGTCTTTTTAAAAATGAAAGTAATTCCCAGATGATTTTGACAGGTTGTTTAAAATAATATAGATCCGCCAGAGGATGCTCGACATAGTTTTGTAATAATGGTTTACTTTGATTTTTCCCATTCTTTACTGCAGGAGTTTTTAGATGACTACGAGGTGTTTGAGGGACAAGTCCTGGATCTTGATCGCAGGTTAGGGTCTATCATATGCCAGGGATTTGATGACTGCGGGGGACTAGAAAGTATTTTCCAGGTATGATTATGTATCTGTTTGTTACAAAACATGTCAGACCAGGTCTAACTTTAGAATCTAGAACTATGGAGGTATAGACTTAGGGAGGGATCTTTTCTTTTCCCTTAATCGTTTCTTTTCCTCCTTAACTCCTGGCAAAGTCCAAAAATTAAACTGCAGCCATCTAATATAAAGCTACATTTGTTTGTCCTTATACAGGATTTCCAATAACATAGGATAAGGTATGTAAGTCTCCTTAGGACTTATCTCCATAGTTAGACCAACTCTAAAGATAGACCTGGTCCAACTTGTTTTGTGCATATGGACCCAAAGGTTTTTTGCTCCATATGATCATTTGTCCAAAAGGCATTTATTCTGAAGGGTTGTTGTACAAACAAGGTGGCCATTGCTCCACATGGTTATTGTTACAAAAGATTATTTTTCTAAAAGTTTGTTACTCCAAAAGATTTTTTTTGACAGAGCATTAGTCCATGGTATACAAAAGCATGTTCGGACAAACAACCTTTGGAATAAAAACCGTTCGGAACATAAAAACTTTAGAAAATCACCCTGTTCCCCAGCAATAAATTTATGTAGTGAAGATGAATAAAAAAGATAAATTTATAAAGTTTCCTTACAACCTGTTTGCCTATATCATAGCTCCTGGATTGCTACAGCCCTATGCTGGACCGTGAAGTCATCAAGGCAGATTTTGAATACAACTATCCTACAGTTATAAAACTCTTCAGCGTTGATATAGATGATGCAAAGATGATCTACGACAAACAGATGGAACTGCGAAAAGAAACGGAAGGCAAACCGCCACTCAACAAGAACATGCCCGAGATAGCGGGCGCCCTCAAATGGTCACAGCAACTTAGGGCACGTATTGAAAGGCCTATGTCACACTTTAAGTATATTGAACATCCGTAAGTATGATATAGTACTTTGGTACTCGGTTTTTAAAGTCTTATTGGTAGAATAGATTGAACATACAATATATGATCTCCTTTTATACAACCAATATTTATTACCAACATGTCGTCATTGGGCAGGGAAAACCTCCTCTATGTGTCATTGGCCCCTGAACATGTTTAACACAAAACCTCCTATGTAACCGGTTGGCAATTTTGTTTTAAATATGTTCAGGGCCACAAGTACATAGGAGTTTTTTCCTGCCCAATGACGATGTGTAATTCATACCCTACCACGCAAACACAAAAATGTTTTTAAAATGTAACTTGTTATTATCAAGTTTTGGTTATGTTCAAAATGTTTAATGTCGGGTTGTATTTTAATACCTTAAAAGGTCCTAAAAATGTTTTATATAAAAAAACACTACAACAACATTTTATAAATATTATCAAAATGTAATTGTAAAATATTTTTTGGCAAACATTTTTGCAAAAATTTTTGTCAACACTTAAATGACATTGTGTTATTATGTTTTGCAGCAAGTTTTCAAAAATGTTCTTGAATGTTTTAAAAACATTTTATACCCTTTATATAACCTGGCATTTAAACCTTTTCTGTAAAACATTTCGTGTTCGCTGGGTATATAATCAATGTTCTTCTTGTATATATATATTTTTCATTATAACATTTCACTGATTTTATCCTAATTCCTGATCTATTTTCTCAGCTGCATAGTAGTTTATTAAACTATATCCTTATATTAAAACTGCATATGATCAGCATTACACATGAAGTAGTGAACTATTTTAGTATTAGTTGTCAGTAGTTTTAGTATTAATTTTTATTCAAGCAAATGAACCCTCTATCACTAAAAAGGAAAAAAATACAAAAAACTAAAACAAAACAAAAATTTCAGAGCAGGGCCAAAACTAGAACTAGTTCTAGTTCCTTCGCATGCATTGGCCACGAAGCGGCCAACGAGGCGCTTGCACTGAGGACTGGTGGATTTTGTAATGTCAGAGGGCCTGTCATTGTCCCCTATGCACTGAACAAACTGCTAGGCCAAAACATGTGTGCAGTATTATACAAATGTTCACATGCACTCCAGGGATTATACTTCCAATGTTGTCAACACTCTAGGAAAGTGCAGGGGTGTGATTTGTCTGGATTTTCTGGATTTTTTGTGGCCAAAATTTACGCAATTTTATTGATTTCCAGCCCATTTTAAGGTATTTTTGCCCAATTTCATGCTGTTTTTCTGATATTTTTTTTACTATTTCCTGGATATTTCACAAGCTTTGAATCACATCACTGAAAGTGTTTGATGACTGCTTGTGAATTGGCTCATATTGCTTGGTCACATTTCTTAAAGGTGCTTGACCAGATTTAAAGGTGAAAGCTCATATTTTTCTCATAACCCCAATGAAATTTTAGGCCTGGAATATATTTCCTTTTTGGTGATATGAACAAAAACATGGTAATTTGGGGTTTACTGCACCCTGGCCTGAAGTCATTTACACATTTTTACTTTTAGAATCCAAATTCAATCCTTGGAATAAGAATTTTTTTGTGATGGGCCTCAATCTGGGCACAGTCTGGTCACACCTTAGAGCCATGGTTGAGTGTATAATGTATGCCCCCTATCTTTGATTATTTTTTAACTTTGATTTCACATATGTGGTGTGATCAAGCAAAATCAGTTTGAAGCATATTCAATTTTCAGATATTTACATGATTGTATAAAGCATTTGCAAATCTATAGTTTGCAGAAATCCCCATTGAAATTAAACATTTAGTTCCAAAGATATGAACAGTTGAAGTGTTTCAAAAGAATATGCAACAAAAGAAATGATTGTCATTGTTTGGCTATCTGAAAATCAGTATATCCAACTTTCGACTGATTGTGCTTGATCACATCACATATATTATATTTTCCGCTTATATATTCCATTAAATATCATTCTAGATTGTCAACACATTGGGCCAGATGTAGTCACATTTCATTTTTGCCATGAAAATATTGGGGCACTTTTGATGCATTCAATTTTAGTTGGGGCATGTGTCACACACAGAAAAGGTTCAAACAAGTGTGTTGATAAGTTTAAAAAATACTTTGCCTCATGTTGTGTGTCTGTGTTATGTTAGCTAATTGTTCCTGAAAATACTCATTTCAAGAAACAATGGGCTATTCCATTTAAAATCCACACTACCTTTGTGGAAGATTTTGGAATATCTTCCATAGGGGGAGTATGATTTTTAAATGGAATTAACACATTAACCAGCTCTATTTAAAACTCAACCTCCCTCTGTGGAAGATTCAGGGTGAATCTTTCTCAGAGGATGTATGAGATTCAAATGCAGCTGCCGAATGTGTTCATTCCATTTTAAATTCATACTCCCCTGTGGAAGATATTTCCAAAATCTTCCACAGAGGTAGTGGATTTTAAATGGAATAGCCCAATCAGTATACTGAACCAGAACACCCTGAAATTAGTCAAATCAGAGGCATTTTTGGAATAGTTCATGAATGTGCTAACAAAGTATTCTAACGGCGAGCAAAAAAAGCAGAATCTAATATTTGCACTGAGGGTAGAAGTAAAGTATGCACATATTGATAACTCTGGCATGAGCGAGGCTGCTGAATTTGGACACCATGGTTATCATTAAATAAAAGGTGAGCAGTCAATGCTGGAGATGAGCTATTAACTTGCAGAAAAAGTTGTTTACAATGGGACTTCAGTAGAAAAAACATTTTGATTGCTTTTAAGATGATTTGTTTGTTTGTTTGTGATTTCAATTTTTTTATGGGAAATTTTTTCAAGAAACAGTTAAATGTATAACTTTTTTGTCACTTTGATACCCAATCCAGTAGGTCCCCCCACTTTAATGCTAGTTCTGCAATTTTTTATAAGGAGCATTGTAACAGACTATCAGTGCCTTAGCTAGCTATCCGTCTGCTAGTCATTTTGGACAGGAAGTTTGCTCCTTGGAAGGGTAAAATTAATGCCTTTTATAGTCGCCAGATTATAAATAAAGCTATTGAAATGTCTACTGAACTTTTACGACCAGTTTTAAAAAACAAGGACAAAACAACACAAATTCTAATTTTTTATGCCCACAATAGTTGCAAGAAGTCTGATTTTTTGTTTTGTTTAAAAGTTCAAATTAGAACAGGAATTTTTATTAAAATGATGGGCAAATCTAAATTTCTAGCTAAGATCCTGCTGACCATAATCCAAAGGTAATCCATAAAAGACCCATGTTCGAACCCATATCTTGGAAGTATTTAGTCATATAGTTTCAAAAGAATGACTAACAAAAAGAATGACTAACAAAAAAAATGACTAACAAAAAGAATGGCTAACATAATGCAGCAATAAAATAGTTATTACATATAAAAGGAGGAAAAGAATTTTATCAAATTTTTTGAGGTTAGCCTTTTTTTGGACACCAAGTATTTTCACATTTTTGATACCATTAAGGGCTGGGGTATGAACGTTTGGACAGTATTTATTGTGGGACATTAGAGCACATCAGACATATCGAATTGCATTCTGAATACGAAGAATGTCATTCTGATATCACATAATTTTCATTTTTTGAAATTCGCAATTCAATACACATTTTATGGCAAATCATTAAAAATTGATATTTTTGATATTTAACAGTACTTGAAGTAAACTTTATAAATCTGATGATTTATACTTAAAGTGTATGTAGGTAGGATGAAAAGCCGACGATCAATTGAAAATTTTGACCTTTCGTATTGAAGATATGGATTTTTTTCCCAAAACACCAAAAAAAAAAAAAGGTCTTTTGGGAAAAAATCCATATCTTCAATATGAAAGGTCAAAATTTTCAATTGACCGTCGGCTTTTCCTCCCTGCTACATACACTTTAAAATATGTCATTAGATTTATATAATATACTTCGAGGACTGTTATATATCAAAAATTTGAAAAATATCAATTTTTTATTATTTGTCATAAAATTTGTATTATATTGTGATTTTCAAAAATGAAAATTATTTGATATCAGAAAGACATGCTTCAGATTCAGAATGCAATTCTGATAGGTCTGAGGTGCTCTCATGTCCCGCAGTGTGTTAGGGCTTTGAAGTTCATTGTCACAACAGAGTGAATTTTAAAAGGATTACATTATGCATAAATCATAATGCTGTTACTACAACAGCAAATTGCTATCTAAAAGAAGGGTAATGCTGTACACCAGGCACAAAAAGAAACTCGTCAGTTATATTCATCATTGCTGTTCAATAACTTGATAATTTTGGATTATTCTGAAATATACATTTTGTTAATTGGACTTTGCTTTCTCATTTGACACCCTGTTCATGAAAAACAAACAAGAATTGACCAAGATATGCGCCTCAAAGCCTCAAACCCCAAAATCAAAAGTTGCATTTTCAACGATTTTCAATGTGAACGCATCATTATATTGCACACAAGCACCACGGGCCAATCAATAAAGCACACAGTGTAACAGGCACAATTGAATCGTTAAAATTGCAACTTTTCATTTTGGGGTTTGAGAGTTTGGAGGAGCATATCTTGGTCAATTTTTGCTCAATGTTCACGAACATGGTGTCAAATGAGAAAGAAAAGTCCAATTAACAAAATGTATATTTCAGAATAATCCAAAATTATCAAGTTATTGAACAGCAAGGATGAATATAACTGACGAGTTTCTTTTTGTGCCTGGTGTATACTTTGCACCCAATTGTTGTGTCGGAGGCACTAAAAATTTAATTAACGTATCAAAACCCATTATTTAACCATTTTTACTGCCGAGGACACATTATTTGGGTGTAAAGGATTAGGCAGCAACTGTTATTTTAATTCTTTAGCTGCAAAAATAGTTTGATTTAAAAAAGAAAATATTTTTTTGCCCAAATAGTTAAGTTGTTTACATCAAGGTAAAGCATGAAATGTGTTATCCACGGCGCAAGTGACAGTACATATCATGGGGGGGTGTACATAACCTTGCATGATGTTCTGTGCATGATGTTCTGCATAGAATGTGCACACTTTGCTATACGTTCCATATGCATGTTATTTCAAATAGGCCTATAATATAATGCACATTATTTCAAATATATGTGACATGATCAAGGGAAATGAGTCGGATGTCGCTAATATTGATTTTGAGATATTGGGAAAGAATGTGTTCAAATTCTTTTAATTTGTTTTATAGTGTTTTTTGCGATTGATAAATTGATGTAACCTTGCAAAGATAAGTCGTATCAACATGAGGTTTTTAGTTTCTAAAAGCTCTAAATGTCTTCTTTAGAAACATATGTAAAACTCATTTTCGACCAAGGTTAGACATGTGACTCATTCCCTTGATCATGTCACATATATATGCTCTCACATGATGCGTTTGACAAATCAAAGTGCATGATTTTCAATAATGGGCTGGGAGGGTAAAAGAATAAATTGGCTATTACAGTTCAAATCCATACAGCCCCTATATGGACGATATAACCTTATTCTTTCACAATGTGAGTGTAGATTTCAAATGGAGTCACCCATTCAGGTAACCCCATTTGAAATTCACACGCCCTGTGTGGAAGATTAACGTCATGTCTTCCATAGGGGGTGTATGGATATCAAATAGACTAGACTAGCCCAATATTACTGCAAAATCTGCTCCAGCCACTTGAATCTATCATTTTGTTTCCTCTCTAGATATCAAGATATTCAATGGGCTTCTTATTGGGCTGCATGTAGACCTCCATTGGATAATTAATGTCATTTTAGCAAAGACACAGATCAACACTTTAAGACAGCGGAAAATACAATTTATAGAACTGCTAAGATTTTATCGTAAAGGTTCGCCTAATGGCACACATGGACTCCTTTGCCTTGGAGTAAATTTCATGTACAAATAGATAGCTCCCTCCTCTGAAAATTCCAACAAGAATTAAGGGTATGTGCCCTAATTTACTGGTGGGATTTTTATGGGAGGGCACTTTTAGTTTGTGCCTGAAATTCTAGTTATGTCAAGGAACCCATAGCGTCATTAGGCGAATCTATACGGTATAGGCCTAATGTGCCCTGATAGAAAGCAGGCTTACCTACATCATGTATCATTGAACATTTGGAGTACTTGATCTGGGTCTTAATCTCCATTGTAGAACCCTTCTTTTGTAGAAAACTCTGTAGAATATTACTTTAACCATTGCATGATTCATTATATTGAATGTTTTCTTTCCTTTCATAACATTCTTTCTTGTAATTGCATGCTTTCTCCTCTCCAAATTACCCATGATTCCCTGTGATACAGGACAGCGATCAAAAGGTAAAGTTTCTGTGTGGTTATATTTTAAATGTTTAACTTCTTTTCTAAACTTTTGAATTATCCATTCTGTCCTTTTAAAAGACCATTCTTGTTAAATTGCATATAATGTACAACTACACATTACATCTTCAGTATCTATGGTTTTAGATAATTTATAAAAAATAATTTAAATTGGTTGCTCAAAGTGTTTACCAACTATATAACAAACCCAACATGACTTACAAAATATGATCACATGACAAAAAAAAAGTTTAATAAAATACACGATGCTACTTTCAAAATACTATTGTACTGTTTGTACATGTATGGTACAGCAAGTTTGAGTGTTTTAACCAGTCATGATGGGACTAAGCAATGGCTGCTTTAGGGGAACCCCTGGTTAACATAATTATATATAATTTGACATTGATAACAAAATATTGGCTTTTTGCATAGAAAATTAAGGAAGAAAGATGTTAAAAGTATGTTTTGAGCCATATAACAGAGATCTGTATAAAAAGGTCTGTATTAAAGATAGTGCACTGTATTTGAATGAAATGTACATGTAATGACATATGTGTATGTTAAATACAAACCATAGTTGAATTTCTATCATAAGATCTGTATGTGTAAAGCTGGCAACTCTAATAAGGACAGAGTTGTTGTCGTAGCCCTGTGTGCAGCTTTTAAATGACTTGAACCTTATACTTCTATTTGCAGAGTGATGCAGACAGAAGCAGCAAAGAGCATATTTGCCAAGTATGAGCAGATGATGGCACTGTTATCCAAGTAAGTTCAAATGAAATATTTAGAGAATAAAGGTATTGTTTTTAGCCGCTGGAGTGCATCTATCGTCTCATATAACACGGGCGACATCATTATTTTAAGTAAATGCTAAAAATAATGATGTCGCGTGTTATATGAGACGATAGATGCACTCCAGCGGCTAAAAACAAAACATTTATTCTCATTCTTAAACATTTCAATAAAAATAAATCATAAGTATATACCAAATTTTAATCAAATCAAACCTACATTTTACAAGGAATTACCTAGGGCTTAGAATCGATCAGTCCTGTTGTTGCTATGCACAATCCGATTGGTTCAAATAAGCGTCACGAGTATCAGCGTCGACACGCACGCAGCGCTTAAGGTGTGTGATATCGTGTCATATCACACGGGTAAGAACCAATAAGATTGCAAGAACATTCTCAAGTGTTTAAGAATTTACATTGCATGTATATGAGACTTAATGCTCTAATATCCATTGGCACAGTTCATGAACCTCCATTCAATAATCATAGATTAGAATTTGACCACAAGTTGTAGAGTATGAAGTTTTATACCTAACTCATTGAAAGGTCTTTCTATGAATGTACAAACAGAGTATGTTAAGTGTTTCAGGAAAAGGTTTCTGAATTAAAACTTGATGTTGTCTGTGTTGATAATAGGTAATAAATTTTATGTGCAATTTATCATCTAAATTTGCTCAGGTAAGCAAATTTCCTCATTGATTAATGGTGCGAGAATTGCTTTTGTTGGAAATATCTTCTAGTACGTACATGTATATAACAACTTCATTACTTATTCTTTATCAGATATGAAGAGAATGTGTACAAGGAATGGGTTGCTTCTGTGGACGTAACTTGCTCAACAACGCTCAATTTTCCACTGATCACTAGAAATAAGGAAACCAAACTTATCTCTGTCAACTTTGACCCCAAGGTATGTTGTCATGCTAATAAGGACACTCTAATCAAATAGTCAAAGGAATGTAAAATGGGCTATTCCATTTAAAATCCACACTACCCTTGTGGAAGATTCAGCTAAAGTCTTATACAGAGGGAGTACGAGTTTCGAATAAAATAGACAATTCGGGTATCTTCTATTTGAAATACTCACTCCAGTTGTGGAAGATAAAGGTAAAGCGATAATACAGGGGGAGTATGAGTTTCAAAATGATTAACCCTGACCAATTATATTTGAAAAACAGACTCCCCCTATGGAACATATTTCCAAAATCTTCCACAGGGGTACGGTGGATTTCAACTGGAATAGCCCAATGATAGAATAAACAAGTAAATAAAATTATAGTAATTTTCTTGCTATTTCAGAATCATTAAGTTTGTTTGTTAAAAACCAATGTTGATTTGATTCCTTACTGTCTTATTTGTTGACAGAGTCCTAGCTACTAGTTTGAGTCCACAGAACTTATTCAAACATTATTTTCAGATTAAACATATGTCCCTGGCCTTAATTTTGCCTGTCCCAGGAGCAAACTGCCTGTCCGAAATGATGGGTGAACGGTTGGCTTGCTAACACCCTGTTGGTTGACCTCATCAGAATGATTCGCTGATCCACTTTCCCAGTTGCAATTTGATTCCTTTCAATTCTTCAAATGTGGATCATGACTTGGCAAATTAGTAATTTTCCTTTAGTTTCTGGTGAATGGGTTTTTCCTTCTCATGGTTTCCATTCCTTCTGCTACCTCTGTAGTCCTTTTTTCAGGGATGAAAATTTTCAGTGTTTTAGCAGATTTCATGGTTTTTATTGTTTTCAGTGTTTTTCAGCCTCTTTCTGAATCAAATTCACAGAAAATGGCAAAAAACATGATCAGTGTTGTTTTTTCAAGAACAATTCTCATGCCTGTTTTTTACAGTGCTCTCTGCCAAGGATCTTTGCATCCTTCTAATTGTGTTTTTTGCCCAAGCTGAATGGTCCGATATAGGTGACTTAGTTTGTTCATATTTAAGTTTTTAACTTTCGCTTTGTGTTCTTAGACTTGTGCCATGTGAGCATAACTTCAGCCGATCCAAATAATTCTACATAATTTACCAAATTATTTATTTTACTTGTTCTTATTCCATAGTTGGTAGCTGTTCTTCGTGAGGTCAAATACCTTCTTATAAGGTCAGAGGAAGATATACCTGAAAGTGCCAACGCAATCTACGCAAAACATGAAACACTACGCAAATACGTTGCCAACCTAGACCTGACGGTCGCTTGGTACAACAAAATACGCACAACTGTCTTAGAAGTAGAATTTCCCCTTATAGAGGGACAGTTAGAGGACATTGATAGAAACCTGGAAAGGGCCGAAAAACATCTCAACTGGAACGGTGACGGCGTGTGGGATTACATTCAACAGATACGGGATCAGGTGCGAGATTTGGAGAAGAGGGTCCAGCAAGCTAAAGACAATGTGGATATGATTAAGAAGATCATGGAGACGTGGGCTCAGAAGTCATTGTTTGAGAGGAAGGAGATGAAGGAGAATGCCTTACTGGGATTGGACGACAGGAAAGAACGATTGAACAAACGATATGGGGAGATAACTTCTTCTGGCGTGAAGATACATGGACTTGCCGAGGTAGGTAGCCAAGTGAAATCAAATTTGAATCATTTTCAACTCATTAGGCACAGGATTGGCGTAATCTGACCGACCCTAAAAGTAGGCCCAACCCTAAAAGTAGGCCCGATCCTAAAAGTAGGCCTGACCCTGACTTATTTTTTTTTTTTAAAAAAAGAAAAGAATTAAATTAAATTAACTTTAAAAAAAAAAGAAAAGAATTTGCAAGGCCTTTATCAAATGCAATTTACAGCTTTAAAAGTAAAACAAATTTAAAACCCTACCTACCTACCTACCCTAATTTTTTATTATGTTGCGCCAATCAAACAATTTTTTAGGCCTTATACATGCAAACTGTGTATAGGAATATCAGCGTATAAATATCAAAATTGGACTTAACTGTCAGTGTTTTTATTGTGAACAATATGTCAAATTTGTCCAAGTCTTGCAGACTCTTTATTTGGGCAAAATTAGTTCCTCAATTTTCTGAAATCAAGAGTAAGGTGTATTGGTGTATTTGTGGTTATTGTAATATCATGCATAGTGTGCAAGTGAACTTTAAAAGATATATAAGGTTTTTCTGTGTATGATTTGCAAATGAAATATTTCATTTAAACCAATATCATGACCTTTGACATATGGTTTCTTTTTTCTTTCACAATCACATCAACAGGAAAACATGGGACTGTTTAAAGCGGATGAATCTACTGACACATGGAAAGCCTATGTGGATTACCTGGATGATATGGTGGTCGATGGCTTCTTCAACTGTATCTATTGTAGTCTGCACTACCTGCTGGAAAACACAGATTCTAAAGTTTGTAGGATTCCATTGTTTGAAGCAAGGATGGAATTACAGGTATGATGCAAGAATGTCAAATTTATATAAAACAACTGCTATGGACAGCTTATCAATTGTCAAAGGAACTTTTCAATTTGTTTTTCCCTGATCCTTTAATGTCTACCAGCAGGTGCATGTGAGAAATAAACATGAATGTTCATCCATGTTTGTGAGATACATGAAGTTCACCAAAAGATAATTGAGTTGATCATTTGAGAAAAATGCCCAAAATGTTTCCGATTTCTTTTTTGGCTTTTTTCATGAATCTTATATTGATCTTGTAACCTCTCAAAATCATAGAATCCATAGATTAAGATATAGACCATTCACAAACAGGCAAAGTCCCTGTACTTTATATGCTGAGAATTATCGCATAGTCACGAGGGCCTATCTTTCGATCTTGTGTGTCTACAAATCATTGCCAGCATTGCGTGCCTTCCCATGATGCAATAGAATATGTGGTATTTGTGTTGTCCTTCACACTGCTCAGAACAATTGGCCCTCATTAACAGATGATGCCAGGACTTTGCCTGTTATTAGTCAATAGTCTGTATATCATCAGTTATAATACAATCAAATAAACTTGATCACATTCTTCACACCAATTATAATTTTATTTTATTTGCAGGTACCAGATATGACGTTTGTACCATCATTGGATTATGGAGTCTCTGATGGTTTGTATGATTTAGTTGAGATGCTTATTAGCGACATCTACAAGATGGCGTCGTTGGTGAAGAGACTGGCAGAACACAATGGCACACAACATTATCAGGTGAGAGGGTAGGGAATATATTATCAGGTGAGAGGGTAGGGAATATATTATCAGGTGAGAGGGTAGGGAATATATTATCAGGTGAGAGGGTAGGGAATATATTATCAGGTGAGAGGGTAGGGAATATATTATCAGGTGAGAGGGTAGGGAATATATTATCAGGTGAGAGGGTAGGGAATATATTATCAGGTGAGAGGATAGGGAATATATTATCAGGTGAGAGGGTAGGGAATATATTATCAGGTGAGAGGGTAGGGAATATATTATCAGGTGAGAGGGTAGGGAATATATTATCAGGTGAGAGGGTAGGGAATATATTTTTGATGATTTGAAGTGAAGTAACATATTTATTTGGGGGTTGGGGAAACAAATCAACTCACGATTAAGCAATATTTCTTAACTTAAAGTTAGTTGTCTTTGATTGTTGGGACTGAAAGACAGTCTGTGTAATTTAGCTCCTAAATACTACTGGATCCTGTTTGGAAAAATGAAGACCCTGTTTATAACTTGATGTATTGCATGACCCAATGTGACAAATTCAGCAGCTTTTTTTCAGGCGACAAAACTTCAAGACGAAGAACAAAGGCACAAGAAAGAAAACCATTTGATCAGAAAATCTCGGGAGAACTGAGAATAGCAGTGGAAAATGGAAAACTTGTTGTTTGTTGCAATGAGAAAATGCACACAAAAATGGCACGCTATATACTTGCTCCTATGGCTTTTGGCCTATTGGATCATTCCCGTTGAAATCCATACAACCCCTTTGACAGAAATGACCATAATCTCCCACACAGGGGGTGTAGATTTTAAATGAAGTCACCCATTCAGATAATCCAATTTGAAATTCACACTCCCTGTATGGGAAATTAGTAAGGGCATGTGTTCCATAGGTTTATGGATTTCAACTGCAATAGCCCATTGTACTTACTGAGTTGTATCCAGAATGGGGTAAATTCCCAGGGGGTACTCAGTCCAAATTACCATATATAGGGGACATGTCGCAAACATGGGTAGCACTCTCAGCCTTTTGGTATATCAATGGCCCCTTTTCTAGGCCAATTTTGGTATATGGAAGGGTCTTTTTTTCAAAATTGTCTTGTTTCTTTTTTTAGAAAATATCCTAATTTTACCTCATTGTGCCAAAATGTTTGACATTTCTCCAAGATTTGGGGAAAATGTTGTAAAAACTATAAGAAAATTTGTGTTACATTTGGCTGAAAATTTTGATTTTTGGTATATTGTTGGATCCAAATTTTTTGAAAATTGGTATATTGATGAGTCCACTTTCAAATTCTGAGCAGCACACCCCGGGGTAAATTAGACCACCATGGCCATCAAATTTATGAAACATGCTCTAAATTAATCTTTTTTTCACCCATTCATCACCATAAAATGGCAGACTGACCTTGAGGAAATGATGGAACTCTCTGAAATGCGTCAAGAACTGATGGACCGTGTGCAGACCATCATGAGCAAAGCCCAAGAATACCGTAATTCCTTTGACAACTACGCCTATCTGTGGGTGGATGACAGGAAGGAATTTATGCGTCAATTCTTGCTCTATAATCACGTGTTGACGACAGAGGAGATTGAAGCCCATGCTGAGGAAGGAGTTCCAGAGTGTCCGCCTACGCTGGATCAATTCAAGGAACAGGTGAGTGGAAAGAATGCGTGATTTATTGCTCTGCATGCTAGGCGTAGGCTTCAACATCCAAGTTTTGAGATATTTTCTCAAAATATCAAGAGCTATCTCAAACTACTGAACTAATTCTAGGCTTGTTTGTACTCATTTTAATGCATTTTTTCATGCTGTGGATTCCAAATATGATCATGAAAATGTACAATTCTTAATTTGTTTTAATTTTTAAAAGAAATTTTGAAACATATCGTCTGCAGTGGAATGTGACCATTTTGACCTTTCGTATTGAAAATAATAATTTGCATTTTTTTTTCCAAAGGACATACAAATTTGAGGTCTTTTGGGGAAAACAATGTATATCTTCAATACTTCAATGGTGTTAAGTTTACTTCAAGGACTGTTAAATGTCCAAAAATATCAATTTTTAATAATTTGCCATAAAATTTGTATTATAGCACGAATGTCAAAAAATCGAAATTATTTGATATCAGAAGGACAGGTATTTAGAATGCAATTTTGTGTGACTTGTGTGTGCTCTCAGATCCCACAAAAAATACTGTGCAAATGTTGCTATTTCATTTCTAAGGGCATATCATACTATCAGTCACAGTGAGCGATAATCGCTAGTAATTAAAGGCTTAACATTTAGCGTTTTCACAGTAGCTACCAGTGTCCAGTTGCAACTAGTAACATAGCCACAAAGTTGCCATCAAGTCAACCGGTTGTGATTTGACGCTAGGGCATGCTACACAGTGACATCGCCCCGATATCTTCATAGTAGAAATCGCCATGGTAGGTTGAATCCACAGCCACGAAAGGTCATTTTATTCGGACCTTATGAGATGCATATTATTAGCGAAGTGACCTGACTAAGGCTACTGACAAAAGACGGGTAATTGATTTTTCGCTCTGTGAGCAAGCTTGTATACGACATTGCGGTCAATGGTTATACTCTCTCCACTTGAGTGATCGTGAGTGCCGCTATAGCCTGCTGGGCGCTGTAGTCCATATACAGGACCAACGCAATATAAAATTGATAGTTTTGGTGAAATTTCGAGTTCAAAGCGCACGGCCAATTTTCAAAGCGCACGCTAACGACTATAATATCTGTTCAACACGTATTTTCAAGTGTATGAGACCACATCTGGTTTCTTGAGAAAAATTCATTTACGGCAGAAATTCATCATTTTCGAACCCAGTATCCGAAGATTTTCGTCTGATATCAAAATCGTGCATAGCAATTCACGTGTATCGATCCCGTGTATTCGTTTTAATGTCTCTGCTGCACCAAATAATTATTAGCCAGGCGATGTCAGTGTGTGCTAGTGACTTATTGATCAGATATCGGCAATCACTTTTCCGATAAGCGGTAGAAATTGTGTTATAAAACAGTGATTGCTTAGTATAATATGGCCTTTAACTTCAAGAAAGCTGAAAATAATGTGGCTGAAAACAAAAACATGGTATTTTATGAGTAAGCTTAAACCAAAATTATTATTATTTTTTATTTATTCAGGTTGACTCGTATGAGACGATCTACACAGAAGTCGACGCTGTACAACCAGTTGCAACATTTGATAACTGGTTCCGAGTTGATGGTAAACCATTCAAGCAAGCCTTACTTAACATCATCAAGAAATGGAGCTTCATGTTCAAACAGCATCTTATAGACCATGTTACTAACAGGTATGATTAGTGATGTTCCACAAGGATCAATTTTAGGCCCCCTGTGTCAAGAACAATATAAATATTTGTCTGAGTCACCTCTATGGTCAATCTCAAAAACTTAAAGATAAAAATATCAAGTGTAGCACTCAAATGGTCAATATGAGGTGCTGTCTTGGGGGTGCTTAATTTTATTTTGGGTGGGATCTGCTTCTAGGAGTGGGATTCTAAAAGCTAATTCCCAAATTATACCAAATATAGTGAAAAAAAAAACCAATGCCCTAAATATGCTAATTATTATCTAGATTTTAAAATGATTTCTGACTAAAATTAGGCTTCTTTTGCCGAAAAATTATGAAATTTCTATGATAAATGTTGTTACATGATAATGAAAATCAGTACATTTCAAATTAGTGTAAAACTTTGAAAATGCATGCTTCTCTAAACCAATTTTTGCAATATTGCAACCATTCAAACATAAAAGCCTGGTAATTCAACCCTTTTCAGCCATACATTCCTGTACCCTCCTATTCACTCAAATCCTCCAGAGGGTGCCGGGCATCATTTTGAGCTAAATATCAACCAAACAATTTACTATTCTGTTCTTATAGTTTGAGTGAGCTGAAGGAGTTCATCAAAGTGACTGATGAAGGTTTGAGACAGGATGTTGAGGATGGCGATTACGATGGTCTGGTGGACTGCATGGGCCATCTGCTGGCGGTCAAGGACAGACAGGATTCCACTGATGAGATGTTTGAGCCACTTAAGCAGACTATTGAATTGCTGAAGACTTATGAACAAGAAATGTCAGAGGAGGTCCACACTCAGTTACAGGTGAGTTGGCAATTATTAGGCCACAAAAATAAAGACTTTAAAGAGTTTTTGATTTGTCAAAACCAATTGAAGAAACTTGTTTTTGCCAAACAACATTTGAAAATAAATCAAAATAAATTTGTCAACATATTACCACTTCCTTTTAGGTACTTTCTTCTTCTTCTTCTTCCTTATAAGTGCCTCCCTCATATGTATGAGTATTATCGCACTGCGTACAGACAAGCTGCACTTATTTTTTACTCTGGAACCTAGAGTAGATGAGTGTATTTTTGAAGTACAGTCAACAGTACCGGGATGATCCCCTGCTCTTTTCGAATAGCCTGTGACGTTCTTTAACCTGCACACTACATTAATGTGAGAAAATATGCATGTACACGGGACCGACAGCTTAAAGTGCTCTACGAAGCACTAAGCAAGTAGAGTGAAGTGTCTTGCTCAAGGACACAAAGAGCCAGCCGAGCTCAGGTGGACCCAGGATTCGAACCCTTGACCCTTGGATTCACAGTCCAACGCCTTAACCGCTAGGCCACGCTCTCCTCTTTATGTTGGAATATTCATACAACTCAATGAAAGGGTGTCAAAACCCCATAAGTTGCTGCTTTACAACTCAATGAAAGGGTGTCAAAACCCCATAAGTTGCTGCTTTACAACTCAATGAAAGGGTGTCAAAATCCCATAAGTTGCTGCTTTACAACTCAATGAAAGGGTGTCAAAACCCCATAAGTTGCTGCTTTACAACTCAATGAAAGGGTGTCAAAACCCCATAAGTTGCTGCTTTCAAGGAGTTTTGGCATCATTTTAGGCTAATTGGAATGTGTTTAGGTCATAAGAAAATGGCAAATTCTATTACTTTTACATTTCCCATTGAGTATGCAGGAGAGGCAGAGAGTATTCACAGCAAATACACAAAGGTAAAGCCACAATTTCTCTGTGATACGGAAAAATTCACAGAATTCGGGGTTTGCTCACGTAAATTTGAAAATTTCACAAAATAATGAAAAATTGTGTAAAATGTCTAACTTTTGTGTTGATTTGGAAAAGAAAACAAAGAAAAGTGATAATTTAGCAGTAATCAACCATTAAACAATCCATTCTAGCATTTATTCTAGGTCTACGATGCAAGATTCTGGCCGATACAGCTATCGGAAGTACACACAAGACAATTGATGATGCTTAATTTTAATGGGGATGTTGAGGGGAGACTATGGTAAAAAGCTACATAGACAAATTACACTTTTAAAAACATGTTTGTATTCACTTTTCAGTGCTTTATAATGTAAAACGGAAAATCACGGAATCGTCCAATTTGTAACACGGAATTTGAATTTTGTAACATGGAAAAATTGTGGCTTTACACAAAGGGTTCGTCTCGATTGATGCCAACATTTGTGATACCCTTAACATTCTATCAACCACCTCTATGGTTTGAAATGCAAAAATAAGTGTAAATTTTGATATTTTATCGCACATCCCTATTCTTATGATAGGGATTGCAGTATTGTTTGATTTCGCTCAAAAGTGGTTCCAGCCAGTATTTTAAACATTTAGACTGCTATTCAACAGTATATCATGCATGTCGTATAATTTGCAGGAATTACCAGAACAGTGGAACAATACCAAGAAAGCTTCAGTAACAGTCAAACAACAAGTAGCGCCCTTACAAGCCAACGAGGTCGCCATCATTCGTCGCAAGAGCACATCATTTGATGTCAAGCAGCATGAATTCAGGGAGCAATTCCGCAAGAAAGCACCATTCATCTTTGATTCCACCAATCCGTATCCATGTCTCGATAAGCAGCATGCTTTTATTACAAAGATGGAAGAAGAGATGGTGTCGCTGAAGGAATCGGCTGCACTCTTTGAGGTCAGCTTGCCCGACTATAAACAACTCAAAGCTTGCAGAAAAGAGGTAAGTTTGTTTAACCCCATGAGAACTACCTGCCTATTGGTCAAAAAGAAGTTTTCATTATCAATTGGACCAATCAGCAACATTGATAGAATAATTTCACCACACAATAAAATTGGGGTGAATTATTTGCAAAGCTCCATTCTGATTGGTGATTAAAATGAAGATATCATGTAATTGACCAATCAGAGGCAATGATAGATCGGCAGGTAGTGCTCAGGGATGATGTCAAGCAGCATGAATTCAGGGAGCAATTCCGCAAAGAGGCTCCATTCATCTTTGATTCCACCAATCCGTATCCATGTCTCGATAAGCAGCATGCTTTTATTACAAAGATGGAAGAGGAGATGGTGTCGCTGAAGGAATCGGCTGCACTCTTTGAGGTCAGCTTGCCCGACTATAAACAACTCAAAGCTTGCAGAAAAGAGGTAAGTTTGTTTAACCCCATGAGAACTACCTGCCTATTGGTCAAAAAGAAGTTTTCATTATCAATTGGACCAATCAGCAACATTGATAGAATAATTTCACCACACAATAAAATTGGGGTGAATTATTTGCAAATCTCCATTCTGATTGGTGATTAAAATGAAGATATCATGTAATTGACCAATCAGAGGCAATGATAGATCGGCAGGTAGTGCTCAGGGGGTTAAGGCAGATAACATTTTGAGGACTTTTCTTAAAATTAATGCTTATTGTCATTTTTGTAAAAAGAAAATTCCCAAAGATGTCTCTATAGTTGGATGATGTAAATCCACCTTGTGGCCACCCCCTTTATACTCTGAATGTACATGTATTGTCCTGTTTGATCTATTGTAATTTGACCTATGACCTTTGTCTATATAAACCTGTCAAAGTTGGTCACATTTAATACAAACCATCTTCAACATTCCTTGATCTTTAAGGTTCGTCAGCTGAAGATCCTGTGGGATATGATCACCATCGTCAAATCCAGTATAGAAGACTGGGAGAAGACGCTTTGGCAAGCAATCGATGTGGAACAGATGGACATGGACTGCAAGAAGTTTGCCAAGGACATCAGGAGCCTGGACAAAGAGATGAGAGCATGGGATGCGTACGGTGGGTTGGAGTCCACCGTCAAGAACATGTTGACGTCACTGAGAGCTGTGAGCGAATTGCAAAACCCTGCCATTAGGGAAAGACATTGGCAGCAGCTTATGAATGCTACAAAGGTATGATTTGCCACCATTCATTTCATTCGGCCGTGGAGCAGGTGACTACAAAGTTTCTTCAAGCACCATGTTCCATCAGTTCATAAGCTAGTGAGGCAATACAGGCTGATTTATAATGAAGAAACATTCTCGTTGCGCTTTTGTACAAAATCTATAAAAATCCACTGTAAAATAATAATATCATTGAAAAGAGGAGAACCTGAACCTGTAAATTAAAAAGAATTGTTGTATATACTTTTACCAAACTCGAGATATACTCATTTGAATATAACCACCCTTGGAATATCGTTCGGAGCTTGGCCCCTCAGGATATTCCTTGGTTCCAAAGCAAAATGTTTAGATTTTTCATAATACCCTCAAAATAACTGACGCAGTCGTTAACCTCTTACCATTGATTCCTATTACAGGTGAGGTTTGATATGAACGAATCCACAACCCTTGCTGATCTACTCGCGCTCAACCTGCACAACTTTGAGGATGAGGTGCGAGGCATCGTTGACAAGGCTGTCAAAGAGATGGGCATGGAAAAAGTCTTGAAGGAGTTAAACACTACGTGGTCAGGGATGGAATTTGAATACGAGAAACATCCAAGGACTGGGGTGCCACTCCTGAAATCAGATGAGGAGTTGATAGAGACACTCGAGGATAACCAGGTAACATTCTTTTGCAGTTTGGAGCAATTTTAGGATAGTGAATAGCACACATTTAGTTCAAAAGGTCTCTTTAAGGCAGCTGTGTACTCTAGACATTGTTTCTTTCGCAAAATTGAGGTTTTTTTGATATGTTTGTACTTTGTTATGTTTTTTATAAATACAAGGAATGAAAATCCAGATTTGTAAACTCCAACTGCAATATTTTACGGATTATATTTCACTATTCCACTCGTGTTTGAAATTGAAAAGGAAAGAAATTCTTTGTTGAACCAGCAAGGGTACACGCGCGCAACAACGCATCGCGTTGCGTATCGCGCAATTTGTTAACGCACAAATACGCTACGCATATACGCTGACGCTTATCTGCATCGTGGCGCATCTTATGGAAACACCACGGAAGCACTGATTTCACAAAAACCTAGTGGTCAAATGGCTCCGTTTTAGCTGATAAAATGTGGGTTTTTTCAAGTTCTTTCCCCGATTTAAATATCAAGTTATGAATGGATTTCGCTCAAACTTCTCAAGGGGCTGTGGATTTACCCGATATTCACGTAATATAAGGTACAAAAGCGAAAACTGCCGCATTCTCCTGTGAGATTCGATGAAAGTGCAAAATGTGACCACTTTAAACTTCAACGGCCATTATTTCAATGTTCATTTTCTCGGTAAAATGACGATTTAGGTACACGATAACTCAATAAATACAGCATCTATAGGTAAGAAAATATGATCATCGTAAAAAGCATGATCGACTCAAGAAAAGGTTTTCTCATTTTTTTATATTTTGGTCTATTTCCGATTTTAGGCATCATTTTGTGCAAATAGGCGTTTGTGAATTTAAAAAGTTCAATTTGATGCCTTATATGGTCAATATCTCAAACAATAAGGCCAATATCAAAAAAATCAAAAAAACGTTTTTGGAATGGAGCCTCAAGATTGAGCTAAAAACAAAATGAAATATTTTGGAAAGAGTGTTTTTTGTTATGATGTACCTAACAAATATTGCCAAAAACTCACTTTTTGTGATTTTCTTCATAATTGTTGTTTTTACCCCAAATCTGTATTTATATTAAGATTTATTGATGTCTTGCCTTTATAAAAATGTATACTTTTATATGTCTTGTGCGAATAATTACAAAGATATTGCACTTTTACTACAGTACACAGCCTCCTTAACATCACATTACTATACAAGCAGCCATATTGCTTTTACCGTAATAAACACATGACATGAACACAATGTATGATTACGTGTCCACAGTTGTTATCGTTTCTATCGATAATTCTACAGTTACCACCTGGTAACCGTATCCTTAACCTAATCCTAACCCTAATCCTAACCCCTAATTTTTAAATGTAACCCTAACCCTAAATCCAAACTCTAATCCTAATATTTTGGGTGGCAGCAGTTATTTATAAAGTCTTGCCTGAGTAAAGCAGTGACTTTTGTAAGTTCCCTGTGGAAAATATGTTGAACTCATTTGTAGAAATATTTCAGAATTTAAGATATTGAAAAATTAAGGAAATATTGGGAATTTTTTTTCTCAACTGCAAGCAGTTAAACATCCATACACATCCTATTGAAGGCATGAACTTCATCTCTCACACAGGGAGTGTGAATTTTAGATGGTTACATGAATGTGTGACTCTGTTTGAAATTCACACTTCCTGTGTGGGAGATTAAAATCAATGTATTCTACAGGAGGTGTATTTATTTTCACTGAAATAGCCCAATATTTCAATCTGTGTAAGATGACCAACAACACACTCATTTATTTTTTTTTTGATTTTAAACAAAACTCATCCAGGTCCAACTGCAGAATTTGATGACCTCCAAATACATTGCCCATTTCCTGGAAGAAGTATCTGGTTGGCAGAAGAAGCTGTCTACAGCAGATTCTGTCATCTCCATATGGTTTGAAGTCCAAAGAACATGGTCACATCTTGAGAGCATCTTCATTGGGTCGGAGGATATTCGAAGTCAGCTGCCGGAAGATTCCAAGAGATTTGATAACATTGATACGGATTTCAAGGAGCTTTTGTACGACATTGAGAAGACACCTAATGTTGTAGAGGCAACCAACAAGAGTGGCTTACATGACAAGCTAGAGGCACTACAACAAAGGTAATGTTTGGGTTCTAATTTATTTAATTTAGATCATTTTTAAAATCTTAAACTTTTTTTTTACAGTTATGATTCATGAATGTCTATTCTGGTCATTTTTATGGAGTTACTATGGCAACTAAATTAATATAAGTTTACCTATAGAAAGTGTCTTCAGCTCAGTCTTGTCAGTAACATCTACAGATTTAATGAATCTTTTGCAAAGATGTAAAAATAAACTGTCTTTAGGTGTAGATGTGTGTTTTTGTCAACACATAGAATTTCCTGGAAGAGACATAAGCCACTGATTTCACAAAAAATTCTATATACATTTGTTGAGATGAATCTTGTAGAAATGTCTTATGTTCTTAAATTTAGTTTGTGTAATGTAACTTTATGTTCTGTACAAACTTTTAAGCTCATTTAATACTGTGATATATGCATTTTATGAAACAAAGCAGTGTTAAATGATTTTAAACCAATTATCAAAGCAAAATTTGTTGCTTAACTGCTTGGATTGGTGAATGAGATGATTTTTGTATCAGATGTCATTAGAAAATAGGTGATGTACCAGTCCACTAACTACCAACTGTGTAAAAGTATCCTGTTCATCTTAGGTTTGTTACTTTTCATCTGCAGTTTGACAATATGTGAGAAAGCTTTGGCAGAGTATCTGGAAACCAAGCGCCTGGCTTTCCCAAGATTCTATTTTGTATCTTCATCTGATCTGCTGGACATACTCTCCAATGGAACCAACCCATCAAAGGTAAGACAAATAAATAAGCCAAATCGGCATTGGAAGTTTGCAATGCATTGTGGGACAGTTTTTGCAGTTTTGGGACACTTTGCCCTCTGACCTAATGTGAAAATTCAGAAAAATTGTTTTTTGTGCGTACAAAATATAATCTAAAATGTTTTACAAGAATAAAAACAAACCCCCAAAAAACCCCATTATTATTCAACAAATTATTTATTTAAATATTTTTTTTGGAGATAATATTATGACAATAATAAATAAATTAATAATAATTACAGCAATATCCCCCGATATGTCAGAGGTCAAAGTGTCCAAAAAAAGTTACAATAGCGATTGGGCTTATTGCATACACATTTATTGCAAAAGATGTAATTTATATTATACAGCAAGTGTATTATTTTTAACTGGTGAGAAACTTATCACCCCCATCTTTTAATGATGGTATTTATTTTAATGAAGAAACATATTTGCACTTGTACATTATCAGTGGATAGAACACTCCTGTTTATAGCAGCACTCTTGAAAATACCATATGTCATATCCCCTTTTCATCATCTTTTTACACTAACTAAACTAGCACTTACCTTGGGGTGTCTCATTTAAGATTGTTTCATCTTGTTGGTCATTGAGCTTGTTGGATTAAAAAATATATTCTTTTACTGCAACACCAAAATCTAGCAGAAGCTCCCCAGTTTTAGTTGGTGGTCACCCATTTTCAAAAATGTCATTTTAAAAATAAGAGAAAGTTGGGAATATCTTACAGAGCTAACAGGCCAATATGTACTCTTTTCCTTACAGTGTGATAGCAATGTCAATGTCAATGTCAATCTTGTAGCCTGTTATCATGTATCATAATACTAATCATGGCGTGTCCGTCCGTCAGTCCGTCCCTCTGTCGCTAATGCGTGTTCGCGGTGCATATCGCGTGCGCGCGGTGCATATCGCGTGCGCTCGGTGCGCTATCGCGTAGCGCGCGGAGTACCGACGGGCGCAGTGCGAGCATCGGAAAGCATTACAGTGTGGTTAATCGTGCAGGTGATTGGGTCTTGATCATTGAGAGACGTATATCATAGTAGTTTAAAAGGTCAGGGCAAGTAGGCCTATATATGGGTAACGGGTGTTGGGTAATTACAGATAGTCACAAGACCCACCCAACCCGAGAACCACGAAATCTAGTCTCAAATAATGGCAAACATTTTTGTTCATAGCGGGTATGTGCCGGGGGGATGTTGAAAGTTTCTTGCCACATCCCTGCATAATGTACAAATTGTGTTATTGTAGCACCCGGTCTGTCTAAGTTAACATAGATCTCATGAATCTGAAGATTTACTATTGCTCAACCAAACTACTACTACCTCTCTTTTGAATGACACCCCATATTTAGTTGAGTAACTCCATCCATACATATTCCTATATCCTCTTACTTTTTGTAGGTTCAACGTCACCTGGGCAAATTGTTTGATAATATGGCCAAGTTGAAGTTTGAACAAGATTCAGAAGAAAATGACACCAAGGTTGCTCTTGGCATGTACAGCAGTGAGGGCGAGTATGTTGACTTCAAGGAACCCTGCGAGTGTGTGGGCCAGGTAATATATTATGTATATCTATATATTTAAAAATAATATGTACAAAAGTTAATTACTGTAAAGTGATAATAAGCCAAAGTTTGAGAACGTCCTACTAAAACGTAAGTCCTTTTGTTAGGGGAGGCATTAAAAAGATTATGTTTGTTGAAAGAGTAGTTAAAATATCTTTAGCCAAAGTTGATTTGTTCGTGTTGGAATTGTCAACATTTCACACTTACGTTTCAGGGAGGGGAACGGGTCAGCCTCCTAACGAAAATGCTTTCGTTTATAGGACGTCATCAAAATTTTGGTTTATTCCCTAACTTTTGCTATTTGTATAACTATTTTTCGCCCAAATGAGACCTATCAATATATATTAGAATTTGTGACAATTTACTTATAGTCTGTATACCTTTCTCGAATCAGTAATTATAGATATAGTAAGTATAGAAATGTATACATTTTCAGAAAGGAAATAATGCAAGGAATCCAGCTAGCGTAGCAGATTCCTACAAAAATTAACAGTATCTCACAATTTGATTTTACTTTACCAACTCGAGAAAGGTATAAGGACTATATACCATAATTTCTTGTAATACCTCCTGACAACCTTTGTACATCCTCGTATGTCATGCCTGATGTGCGTCAGTTGGTGGAGAATAAAATGAAAGAAGAAAAAAGAATCCTGAAATATTACTTTAATAGTTTTCTAAATACTTCCTATATCCTTCATGGCCATCAGGTGGAAGCATGGCTCAACAAACTCATGGACACCATGCGAGACACAGTCCGTGCCACGTTTGCAGAATCTGTCGTAGCCTATGAAGAGAAACCAAGGGAACAGTGGCTGACTGATTACCCTGCTCAGGTTGCCTTGGCAACGACACAGATCTGGTGGACTACAGAGGTCAACATCGCATTCGCTAGGTTAGAAGAAGGTCATGAGAATGCAGTCAAGGACTACAATAAGAAACAAGTAAGTTTTGGCTACAAACCATATAGGCTATATATAAGATTTTATTCTTATGAAGCAATGTTACCAGAATAGTTCAATATTTTCAATGCTTTTTAATGAGCTATCATATTACTGTGAGAGTGTCATTTGCATGAACACAACAGTACACAAATGCAGTCGTATTTCAAATGACAAAAAAATGTGGGTTGAGCAGAAATATTGATCTAACCAAAAGTCATCGGAAATACCAACCAATCAAGTGTTCGCAGGCATTCGTCATGTTGTGTTCAATCAAGTGAAATTCTTACTGTGAAGTAAGGCCTGTTTACATTTCACAGCATTTGCAGTATGTTGCATTAAAATTGGCTATCAAATCTTTCACATGTACTGCAATTCCAACATTTTCTACAGGTAATGCAGGCCATAACAGATCACTGCATCATCTGCATGGAATAAGTTGCATCCTAGGTGTAATTCATGTGAAATGGGAAAAAGTAAACATTTTAAATGATACCTAAGCAGCTGAGATTAGTCGAGAATATTATTGAACAAAATGACTTCTAAATTTTTGGTCAAATGAAACTTTAAACAATTCTTTAAAAAAACAGTGACTTGCTTATATATTGGGCTATTCCAGTTTATTATTTGGGCTAAATTATATGTGATTTTATTTTAGTTCACCTTTTGGGCCAAAATTTGCTGAATGGGCCGTTTAAAGTTAAAAAAGTGTACACATACAAAATATGTGGTTAAATCTTCTTAATATCCGTAGGGCTATTCCAGTTGAAATCCATTCACCCCCTACAGAAGACATGAATGGGTGACTCCATCTGAAATCTACACCCCCTGTGTGGGAGATTAAGGCCATGTCTTCCATAGGGGTGTTTGGATTTCAACTAGAATAGCCCATTTACAAAATGCTTCTAAATCTTGTTTCATCCGGTCCATATAGGTTCAACAACTCAACACACTCATCAACATGCTGATTGGCAAACTCAGCAAAGGTGACCGTCAGAAGATCATGACCATCTGTACCATCGATGTACACGCCCGTGACGTCGTAGCCAGCATGGTGACAAAGAAGGTTGAGAATGCCCAAGCCTTCCATTGGCTGAGTCAGCTTAGGCATAGATGGGATGAGGAGAAAAAGGATTGTTTTGCTAATATCTGTGATGCGCAGTTCAAGTACTCATATGAATATCTTGGGAACACAGCAAGACTTGTGATTACTCCACTTACAGATAGGTAAGCTTAAAGCAATTTCAGTACAAAATTGTTTTTGCCAAAGAGCTCCATTTATAAGTTAATATTAATGTGTGTCACTTGTTGAGAGAGAGAAATTGGACTCAATAATGCAGGTGTGCTGTAATGTGGATGCATCCAGTGCATGAGCCTGAAGGGGGCAAGTGCATTGGACACCATCAAGATTCAGCACATTATTGTGTCCAATCTCTCGAGCAAACATTTATTAACTATATCAAACACATCAAAGAATTTTTGCAAATGTACAAGGGTAATCAAATTAGCTATGATAGTGATGTCATCAGATGATAATAACAAAACATTCAACCGTCTGGATTGTTAGTTTATTTTTCACCAAATGGGAATGATTGATTAATAGGCATACAAAGTTGATTGTTTTTTTTTAAATTTATGGTTTCTAAATCACTTACTTCAAATTAAAGCAAAATACAATCTTCCTATTTCAGATGTTACATCACCCTGACACAATCGCTTCACTTGGTGATGAGTGGCGCCCCCGCTGGGCCAGCTGGGACAGGCAAGACAGAAACCACCAAAGATTTAGGACGTGCACTGGGAATCATGGTGTATGTCTTCAACTGCTCGGAACAGATGGACTACAAGGTAAAGCAAAGATTAGGAGTTGGCGCATATCCACTAAATATTTTGATAGCATCAACATTTGTGCAATTTTGTATCCTCTGTGGCCAGCACACAGAAATGTTGAAAAAAATCAAACCCAACATGTGTACTCAGTTGGATCCAAACTGGTTACCTTTGATCTTTAGACCAACCCGTTAAGCACTAAATCAAAAATACTGAGTGAACATAAAAAGCAAGGGATTAAATCTCCGGTTAAGGCTCCGGTTTGATTGGTGTTCATCTCATTCCTAGTGGTTTACTTTAGAATGGTATTTTGATATAATACATGTCACTAGTATCTCCCAATCCCGTGCCCTTGTGTTGACCTCATCTTGGGGATGATTTGATGAGGTCATTCACATAAATTAACTGATTTGTGTATTGTTCTTTTCCACAGTCCTGTGGTAACATCTATAAGGGCCTGTCTCAGACTGGAGCATGGGGATGTTTTGATGAGTTCAACCGTATCTCAGTAGAAGTGCTCTCAGTGGTGGCAGTACAGGTGAGCTTGATAATATATTTTCTTGTCACATTTTATATGTTGACATGTAATTGTAAATGAAAATATTAGATATTTATGAACTTGGGTAAAGTTGTGTTCCGTTGAAAATGATTGCTATAAGTGGCAAATTCTCATTTGTATGATATAATTTTATGCATAAACTATTACCATCCATCAGTCTATTCACTGAATCTTGAATATTATGCAAATGTTTCAGGTGAAATGTGTGCAAGATGCCATCCGAGACAAGAAAGAGCGGTTCAACTTCCTTGGTGAGGAGATCAAGATGGTACCTACGGTTGGGATATTCATCACCATGAACCCAGGCTATGCTGGTAGGACTGAACTACCAGAGAATCTCAAAGCACTGTTTAGGTAAGAATAAAATGATGTGTTTCATGCTAAAACCCCACATTGCTATGATTTTGTTATGCAATCAAGATGGTACATATGGTTGGGATCTTTATAATTATAAAGTCAGGATATGCTGGTAGGACTGAACTACCAGAGAATCTCAAAGCACTCTTTAGGTAAGGAAGGACAACTACTGTAATGGGCTATTCCAGTTGAAATCCACACTACCCCTGTGGAAGATTTTGGAAATATCTTCCACAGGGGGAGTATGTTTTTCAAATGTAATTGGTCAGAGTTAACCATTTCAAAACCCATACTCCCCCTGTATAATGGCTTTAGCTATATCTTTCACAACTGGAGTGACAATTGCAGATGGAAGTTACCCAACTGTCTATTCTATTTGAAGCTCACACTCCCTCTGTGGAAGACTTTAGCTAAATCTTCCACAGGGGCAGTGTGGATTTTAAATGGAATAGCCCAATGTTGGTCTTTAAACACAGAAAGAAACATATTTTAGGTTCTACTAGCTCGTGTGGCCACAGTGTGCACTTATTCACTAGTATATCATTTGTATTGCAGACCTTGTGCCATGGTTGTCCCTGACTTTGAGTTGATTTGTGAGATTATGTTGGTGGCTGAAGGCTTCTTGGATGCAAGACTTCTGGCTAGGAAGTTCATCACACTGTACACGCTCTGCAAGGAACTGCTTTCAAAACAGGTAAAATCTTGCTGTTTGAATGATGTTTTTTAATTCTCACTTCTCTGTGTACACTTTATCCAGTGCTAATATGTAACAAGTTTAAGGCAATCATTTTGAAACCCATACTCCTCGGAGAAATTGGCCAATTTATTTTTGTTCCCAATTTTTTTTTAAAGCGTTTGTTGGAAGAATTGTATGATTAACATTTTATATTAGTGAAGATATTTCATTATGCATTTCAGAATGTTAGTTTTGAAAGTTCCGAGCATCTCAAATTTTCTCAAGCTTAATTTGATTTTGAGTTTGAGTCAGGGGGAGGGAAGGGGAAAATGGCATCCCGTATTGGATTTAAAATCCTTTGCAAGCTTTGAATCATAGTATTTATGTTGCTTAAGAAGTTACACTATAAAGTTAACAAGTGATCTTCACTTTTTCATTCAGGACCATTATGATTGGGGTCTACGCGCCATCAAGTCTGTACTTGTAGTGGCAGGTGCACTCAAGCGCGGTGACCCTGACCGTCCAGAAGACCAGGTGCTCATGCGTGCCCTGCGTGATTTCAACACACCCAAGATTGTCTTTGATGACATGCCAATCTTCATGGGTCTCATCGGTGATCTGTTCCCTGCATTGGACGTACCACGTCGTCGTGATATGGATTTTGAGAAGGTTGTGAAGCAGTCAACGCTAGATCTGAAGCTTCAAGCGGAAGACAATTTCATTCTGAAAGTTGTGCAGTTGGAGGAGTTACTAGCAGTCAGACATTCTGTATTTGTTATTGGCAATGCAGGAACTGGCAAAAGCCAGGTAGGTTGGCAAGAAATAATACCGTAAAAACTCGATAGTTAGCATAGTTTGCGTACTATCAAACGCTTTTAAAACATGCCAACATGAAGTGCCCCATCCACAAAAGTGTAAAGGGTTTTGAGCAAATCGTCGATACACATAGCTATATACGAACAAGTAAACCTCCAAATTTGTGTCTCAACCCCATTAGCTCACTTGGTAAAGCGCCGGATTTTTCATGTTTTCAAAAGCGATCAATAGTAAGCATGTATGCTAACTATCAAGTTTTTATGGTATAATCTCTAAGTTCAAGGAAAGTTTAAAATTAATTGATTTGATAGGTGTGTCAAATAGCAAATTAATGCAAACTACAAACGGCACGCCAGCAAAAGCAAGATTACAAGGAAGAACAAATAAGCCCAGGAAAAAATCTGGACTTTTTGCGGTCTTTAATGTGTTGTGTTGATAACATCAGTTAAACACTACACATGCAAACCTTTATAACTTTGAAGCTTAAAGCTGCCAAGTTTGGGCCTTTGTGTCCGGCCTTTTTGTTGATTAATGACATTGATACATTATTTCAGTCACCATCCATTACAATCCAATAATGATGGATTTATCGTAGTGTTACTTGATGGACTATTGGGAACCCAGACTCTCTACAGTAGTAATTTCAATTAAATGAACACAGCTTTCAACAGCTGTACTTGATCCAACCATGATCGTATATCACATATTTCAAACTACAACGCAAACACACAACCTTGGATACAATACTTACCAATCACAAGTGAGTTAGCATGGTTGGATTCAGTTCCAGGTTACGCACGCACACCCCCACACACTGGCGTACATCGCGCAGTGTACGTGAAAAATTGTAAACGCTATGCCAGGCTATGTTCATTCAATTAAAATTTCTACTGTTGTTTTACCTCTTTGTTAAAAACATTAGAAATGTACCTGGAACAAAATACAGTGAACAAGTTTAGTCTTTTGTCAAGTCTCTCTTGATTCTAAAAAAATGTAATGCAAACCTTTAAAATGCTTAAAAGTTTTGATTTTATAATTTTCCTCCCCAGGTATTGAAGACATTGAACAAGACGTATGCCAACCTGAAACGCAAACCTGTCCTCGTGGATCTCAATCCCAAGGCTGTTACCAACAATGAGTTGTTTGGTATCATTAACCCAGCTACCAGAGAATGGAAAGATGGTGAGTCATCCTAACTGTAACCTAACAGAGATGTAACTTTGCAGGAAATTGCTGGAATTCAGGAAATTGGGCCATAAAAAAGAAAAATTTCGGAGATGTCTGGAATTGGATGATGATATTTCAACATACTTTTTGTGCAAAATCCTGAACTGGAAACTGTCTCATCTCAATCTCAATCTCAATGTGGTTTTGTCAGTAACAGTGCTGCTGCAACGCATCTAAACCAACGTTGACCTATCAGTCGAATGGAGGATACAAATTAATTTTGACTCCTATTTCCTGTGATATGCTCCGTAACACTATTTTTGAAAATCCCTAAGCTGACAACAGATACAAGCAAACTATTCCACATCTTGGATGTGGCTGGAAAGAAGGATTTCTTGTAACTATTTAGCCTGGTTGATGTTTCTTTGAACTTGAGTTGGTGCCCTCTAGTGAGCCTGGTATTCAAACTGAAACTGAAGCATGTCTTTGTGGACAAAGCTGTCATTTCAATTCCAAAATACAATTAGAACTACATTTTAAACACTGTTATATAGATTTAGGGTTTCAACAGGTTTTCTGTCAGATGTGTATGAAACTCTCAGGATTTTGTCAGGATTAGCTCTGACTTCATCATCTGGATAAAACTATTAACACTAATACACATAGACTGGCCTTTGTCTACAGAGTATCATATATAGTAGGTCCAATGATACACACTGAGATTCCCCTTATCTGCTTAAGAAATAATGGTTACTCTTTAAAGAGTTGTTCTAAGCTTTTAAGACTCGTTTCTTGGATTCACTTGCAGGTTTGTTCTCTGTGATCATGCGAGACATGAGCAACATATCTCATGATGGACCCAAGTGGATTGTTTTGGATGGAGATATTGATCCTATGTGGATTGAATCACTCAACACTGTTATGGATGACAATAAGGTAAGGTGTTAAGGGATGTAGGGGAGAGGGATTGGAGGGGAGGGAAAGAGGAACATGGGATGGTTATGTAGATCCTATGTGGATTGAATCACTCAATATTGTCATGGATGACAATAAGGTAAGGTGTTAAGGGATGTAGCGGAGAGGGATTGGAGGGGAGGGAAAGAGGAACATGTGATGGTTATGTAGATCCTATGTGGATTGAATCAATCAACACTGTTATGGATGACAATAAGGTAAGGACCTACGGGATGTAGGGGAGAGGGATTGAAGGGGGAAGAGGAACATGGGATGGTAGGTACATTCCATGAGGATTAAATCAATCAATGCTGTTTAGGGTTGACAATAAGGTAAGGACTAATTACCTAAGGACTAAAGAGAAAGAGGAGAGAGTTCCTTGGGAGGTAGGGAAAAGTGAGAGGAAATAGGAAGGGAAAGGAGGGAGTAGAGGTCAGAGTAATAAATGAATATGATGGAGATTAAAAGCAAACATGCACAGTCATTGAAGTCCAAAATTGCTATGCCCATTCAGGGTGTTATCCATCCAGGCGTCCACCCATCATTTTGGACAGGCAGTTTGCTTCTGGGACAGGCAAAATTAATGCTTGTGACATAATGCTAAATTCTAAAAATAATGCTTGAATAAGTGCAGAGAACTCAAAACAAGACCAGACAGATAAATCATATAAATCGAGGCTATAGCAATAGCTATTTGAACTGACTGAATCGCCCAGAAGGGGCAGAGGGCCTGGTTTATGTTTTCAGGGTCAAATTTTGGACAGGCAGGTTTTTATGAAAATGAGGGGCACTTGTAAAATTCTAGCTAAGACCCTGCGTGCATTTTACAGCTCTGTGTTACCACATATTTTCTATTTGTAGTCATGAAAATGTTAATACATGTACATTTCCATCTAGTCAAATGTTTTGAAAGCAAGCAGAGTCTTGAATTCATGTGTTTCCTGATTTGCAGGTGCTGACATTGGCTAGCAACGAGCGCATTCCGCTGACACCAACTATGCGTCTTTTATTTGAGATCAGTCATCTGAAGACGGCCACTCCTGCCACTGTATCTAGAGCTGGTATCTTGTATGTTAATCCTACTGATTTAGGATGGAATCCGTAAGTGCACATTCTTTTAGCAATCCTTTTTTTCTAATCCTGACCCTTTTTCAAACTGTACAAAGTACAAATCAGGATCCACAATTTAATAATCCTAACCCTAACCTGTTCTATGTGACCACCATACAGATCTAATTAAGGGACCATTCATCAGTTTACCGTATTTCCTTGAATAAACACCCCTGGGGGCATTGCATTTTCCAAAGGGGGGGCGTTTATTAGAGGTAATTTTTGGCACGACAATTCCCGTTAAAATCATTAGGTAAGCTTAAAAGTCATGCTAAAATGACGAACCATGAACTAGAAACACTGACTTTTGGTTCACTTCCGGGTTTTCGATGCAGATTTTCGCCAATTATTGCTGCTATTATCGACCATGTGAGCAACTTGGTAAGCTTACTACACAAGATAGCATGGAAATATCAGCATTTTTGAAACATCTTGGTTGAAAAAAGTGATGGGGGGGGGGGGCGTTTATTTGATTGGGCGACTATTCAAGGAAATACGGGATATGCATAAATGCTTGTTTTTGCCTGAGATGTTAGTCATGGAAAATAATAATTGAAAAATATATACCTATTTGTTTCTGTGACATTTACTTATCAAACTGACAGCCAAAACTTTTTCCTATGATTGTCATTCTGACCAGTAGGCTGTGCATTATCATTATTTTGGACTGGCTCTTGATCAATCACAAATGTTGAGAGCAACATGGTCCAGTGGTTAAGGTCCTTGACTCTGGTGCAAGAGGTCCCTGGTCTAATTCCTGGTAAAGTATTATTCAGATTTCCTTTTACATATTAACCATCGCGTATACGTGCGCGACGTCAAGCGTGTGCATTGAACCATGTGCAAAATAATACGCGCTGGACGGCTAGCAGTACGCTTAATTTGTAAAAGGAAATCTGAATAATACTTTAGAGGCATAGAGTAAACTTTATTTTCTGCTCCCTCCATTACTGCATAATTTTGAATTGCGGGGAAGGTGTAGAGAATGACAAAGACCTTGCAGCCAGTTCCGATCATGGCAACTCCCAGCTGTCTGCACACCCTACCCTGGGCATCATGGGAGAACAGTGTCTGACATTTAATGATTCACCCAGGTTTAATAAAAATTCACAAATGCTGTTATATATCATATGTATGTATTAATCCCACTCTAATCCAAATGTTAATATGCATCCTATAAAACCCACCCCATTAATCTGTGTGTGTAATTTTGTTTGAATCTGCAGAGTTGTGACCAGTTGGATAGACACTCGTGAGGTTCAATCTGAAAGAGCCAATCTTACCATTCTATTTGACAAGTATTTGCCTCCTGTTTTGGATACAGTCAGAATTAGATTCAAAAAGATCATTCCCATTCCAGGTGAGAGAAGCAAGGAAGATACCGTAAAGATTCGCCTAATGGCACTATGGGCTCCCTTGACCTAACTGGAGTTTTAGGCACAATCTGAAAGTGCCCTCCCGTAAAAATCCAACCAGCAAATAAGGGCACATACCCTTAATTCTTGTTGGGATTTTCAGAGGAGGGAACTCTCTATTTGTACATGAAATTTACCCCAAGGCAAATGAGCCCATGTGCGCTATTAGGCGAACCTTTACAGTATTGCATTAGTTGCTTGATTCAAGTCCCAAAAGTGTGTCACATCATGCCTTAAAGTGACAATCTCTCCAATTAGGTGTAAAATGGGTACCGGCATAATATAATGCTAGGAATGTAAAACAGACTTGTCATACAGGAGGAGTGGCAAACTCCCCAACAATAAGTTAATGCAAAGGAAAAGGAGTTGGGCACTTTGACAGGTGAGTGTTGCGCCGGCATGACTTCACCTTACCTTACCTTTTTCATCGTAAATATCAGATTTTGTCGTTATTATCTTCATCCATTGGCACATTAAAGGTGTGTGACCAGATCAACAGCCACATCCCCCCACTTTATTCTATAAAAATTTTGACATCAGAAGAAAGCTTATTATTTTTCTCATAATCTTTGTGAAATTTTAGATTTGAAATATACACCATTTAGATATTTCGAATGAAAAAGTTATAGCCTCATCATTACCACCTGTACCTTTATGAAACATGTTATTGCCTCTTTGAACAAGTTCATTAGGAATGTTGATATATCGACTGTGAATTTTGTTCATTTTGAACAATTCCAAGTAAAAACAAAGTTGTTTTACTCACGTTTTTAGTGACGTTTCACCACTACACTAGTGGCTTCATTAGACTGGCAACTCATCACATCTGACTGCTTGCTTTTATAGGCAACAGGAAACACCGTGATGATGAGTTGGTCAAAATTTGTTGAGTGAGTACAGGACACTCTAAACAAGCGAGGGGCTACTCACTCAACACTTTGACCAACTCATCACGCCTTCACTCACTGTTGCCTATAAAAGCAAGCAGTCAGATGTGATGAGTTGCCAGTCTGAAGAAGCCACTAGTGTAGTGGTGAAACGTCACTAAAAACGTGAGTAAAACAACTTTGTTTTTACTTGGAATTGTTCAAAATGAACAAAATTCACAGATGTTATTGCCTCTAATATCAACACCGAGAGTGTATTTAACTTAAAACTTTGAAATCAGATTATTTTGGTACACATATAATATGAAAAAAATCTGACCACCCACCTTTAATGCTTGTTCCCAAAATGCCAAAATCTGACGTATAATGAACCCTAGAATGTTCTGACTTGTTTTAGCAAATCACTGTTTGTCACTTTAATGTTGACCTTCTTAAAAAGTGACTGTTTACTTTGTCTATAATATCTTGCAGAACAAAGTCAAGTTCAGATGTTGTGCTATCTACTAGAATGTCTTCTAACTCCAGACAATACTCCACCAGACTGCTCCAAGGAGCTCTATGAGCTCTACTTTGTGTTTGCCTGTGTCTGGGCTTTTGGAGGTGCCACATTTCAAGATCAGGTATTTTGACTGTTTTCTTTTATGTCCTTTTTATTTTATTATGGACTACAGGGTTGTCTATGTAAACAGTTGATTTTATGTCTAATACACAGTGGTGTAGCCAGGACTTTTTCAGGTGGGGGGGGGGGGGGGAAGACAACAAATTTCCAGGGGGGCAAACTTTGACAAAAATGGTCAAAAATAGAAGAAAAATTACAAAAGAGGCTTCCCATAGGGGGGAGGGCAATGAATGGATCAGATTGTGTCACATATGTTCTTTGTCAGGAATATAGGAAATCTAGGGGACAAAAAATGAGCTCTGGTGTATGTGTGGCTGTATGTGCAGAAAATGTTAGCCTGTGCAAAAAATGTTAATCCTTGGCTTCTGTTGTTGATTTATGGATTGGGACATGGACTCAATGACATTGACATATGTGATGTCAACAGGTTTACGGTCAAAGGTCATGTAATGGCCACATGAGGTTGTTTAATTTGTGCAAATATGCTGTTTATTTACTTTTCGTACCAACCACAAAAGCCCAAGCAATAAGGGGGACACATTTTACGCACAGTGTAATTTACTAACCTACCTGTTTTCACACTGTGTAATTTACTAATTGACTCATTCTCATTTCAGCTGGTGGACTATCGTGTTGAGTTCAGCAAATGGTGGGTGACAGAGTTCAAGACAGTCAAGTTTCCAAGTCAAGGCACTATCTTTGACTACTATCTTGATCCTGAATCTAAGAAGTTCCTGTCGTGGACAGAGAAAGTGCCTACATTTGAGCTGGATCCAGAAATGCCATTACAGGTGAAAAATTGGATAATATTGTTGCTGCTGTAAAAAGCTTTCCAGTTATAGTCCCTATTTGGTTTTTAGAGTCTAGAGAATAAAGGTATTGTTTTTAGCTGCTGCCGTGAGTTTATCTATCATATCATATAACACAGGTGGTTCCGAGTTGTTCTACACCAAAAATAATGGTATTGTGTGTTATATGAAATGAAAGGCAGCTACACCAAAATTAATGGTATTGTGTGTTATATGAAATGAAAGGCAGCTACACCAAAATTAATGGTATTGTGTGTTATATGAAATGAAAGGCAGCAGCCTAAAATAATACCTTTATTCTCATTCATTTACACTTCAATTCCAATAACAAGTGAACAGTATTAGTAAAAGTAAAGTCTGATTTTATCCAAGTAATTATTTGAGGTTTGAATTGATCGCTCCACTTGTTACTATGCGTCTTCCATTGGTTGTAGCAGTGTGTATGCGTATCATGCCGACACGTACGTGCTGCAGCTGTGTAGCCTGTGGTATATTGTCCCATATAACACGGCTAGAAACCAATGAAATTGCAGGGATTTTCTCAAGTGTTTAAGAATGATAAATAATTCAACAGGAGCCTTTTAATTTTCGTTGTGTATGCCTATTGTCTAGTTCATGGTGATTAACCACTACATGGTAGTGTTTTACACACAGCAACATGAAGGTCAGATACTTAGTTAAAAGTTGTTTTGAGAATTGAAAAAACAACAGAAGTTAGTGAAAATATATATTAGCCAAGAATTAAGGATATTGGAGCAAACAACCATGCAAGTAAAGAAGAACAAGACTGCACAAAACAGAAGTGAATGACAATATTTTCGGAAAGTTCAATGACCTGAAAGTGGCATAGGAGCTGAACAAGATTGTGCTTCATTTATTTTTATAAGACATACTTGCAAAACATTTGGGAGTTACATACTTAACGGTCTAATTTCTCGAAGCTTGGCTAGTGGTCAGGCTTCCTAAGCCAGAAAGCTAGCCCTACCAATGTGGATCCATTTTATTGATTTATCTATCAAGGTGATGTATGATGTGAAATTGTAAGCACTAGTTTATTGGACTAATTGGGCTTAAAGATGAAGCCCCACTTTTGGTCTAAGTTCCTTAGGGAATTAGTCAAGGTTAAAATGTATCCATGTAAATTCTGTTCTGTCTGTCATCAAAGTAACAGGTGTAAGCCAGTTCTTCTGTGAAGAACTGGCCAAGCGGGGCTTCCTGTTTAAGCCTAATGGCTTAGGAAGCCTGACTTCTAGCCTTGATTCAAGAAACTGGCCCATAATATATTACCACACTATGAAATTCTCAAAAAATTTAAAAAAATTTTTAAAATCGTATTTGTTTGCAATATCTTTCTCTTCACTTAGGCTGTGCTTGTCCACACTGCCGAGACAACTCGTGTGCGATTCTTCATGGATTTGTTGATGGAAAGAGGGCGTCCCGTCATGTTAGTCGGTAACGCTGGTTTGGGCAAAAGCGTACTTGTTGGTAACAAGCTAGCGGAATTATCGGATGAGTTCATGGTGACCAATGTACCCTTCAATTACTACACCACATCTGAAATGTTACAAGGTGAGTGTGAAGCTACATGTAGTATAGATACTTCTGGAAAAAATTTCCCCCAATTATATCATAATTTTAACATTGCACAATATGGGAAAACATTCCACTACAGAAGAGACAGGTCCAAACTTGAACATCTTGGCCCAGATTCTTGGCTGAGCAATGACCTCATTGTACAGACTGATGCACTGACAGAATGCTTCAAACTAGTATTTAGATATTGCTCAAAGAATTGATGAACAATGTCAAAAGATATGTAATGGTTGTAAAACTAGTATAGCTAAAATAATAGTTTCTCGATCATGAGAGCTCAATAGGCACGTAATGACAATTGCGTCGGCGTACAACGCCTACCACACACGCTTTGGGTAGCGCTGCATTTCCTGTGCGTGTACAATCGATTGTGGTATCGTGTCATTCCACTAAACTTGCGACATTACGCAATGCACGAACCATGAAGTACATTCATGCTCTCATGATCGAGAAACCATTATTTTAGCTATAGGAGTGTCCACTTTTTCTGCTTGTGTGTATTTTGCATTTGGCTTAAAATCATTGATATTGTATAAATTGTACACATTGTTTGTTTGTATTATTTTACAGGGGTGCTAGAGAAGCCACTAGAGAAGAAAGCAGGTCGTAACTTTGGACCACCCGGCACCAAGAGGCTGATCTACTTTGTGGATGATATGAATATGCCCATGGTGAGTAGAATGGGAATCGGTCTTTATTTCTTTTTGCATGTTCTTATGAAGTGATATGTGAAAAGCTATACAATTAAATTTATCAGGTATTGCTAAATTCCATCACTTTTATAGTTGGAATATGAGTTCCCAATAATGTAAAGTCTTTAATACTGACAAAGCACGCAAGCTACGTGGAACCCAAATCACATGGACACAGACAGGCATATCCTTGTACTGACCTTTTCCTAATGTCTTTTGTTGTTGTTTTATTTCATGTGTACAGGTCGACACATACGGCACAGTACAGCCCCACACACTTATCAGACAACACATGGATTACAGCCATTGGTATGACCGTACTAAACTCTCCTTGAAGGAGATCCACAAGTGTCAATATGTGTCCTGTATGAACCCTACATCTGGTAGTTTCACCATTACACCAAGGTTACAGGTAAGGGGGTACATGATGAATCGTCTTCTGCATCGACCGTCGTATCTCAAAAGGCTGCCTTGTGTGATTTTTGTTATCATTGTTGTATTATATCATTATTTTATATTTCATCATGCTTCTTTCTTTTATGAATGGACATGAGATTCTAATAAGGCAAAAACAAAAGAGATTGTATGCTCGTCCTCCACAACTTTTTCAGAATTGTGTTGGTAGGTTGGGATTAAAAAATTAGTGGTCATAGCCAAAACATTACTGTATGCCTTTAATTAGCTTAATAGATAGCCCAAATAGTTGTGAATTGGGATATTTCTCCTGTATATCACTTCATTCATGTTTTAGAACAGTTTAGAAGTGTGTAGATACTGTAAAAAACTTTTCAGGATGTCAAAAATGTTGAAAGAAAAAAATCTTTTTCTGGTATTTCCAAAATTAGCGTCGGTATTCATTCCCTAGCAGAAATTCTATACAGCAAGAAGTGTATCAAAAGTGTATCAAAGTGTATTAAAACTGTATCAAACAGCAATTTAATACAGTTTTGATATACAAAGGGTGTATTGAAAATGTATCAACTGAAAATATAAGGTATCAAAACTGTATCAAATACCACCTAACTGTATCAAAAATGTATCAAAAGTGTATCAAATTTGAACTTAGTTAATTTTGGCCATGCTTGTGGTGTATCAAAAGTGTATCAAATTGAACTTTGCAGTTTTTCAGTGTATGTAAAGTGTATCAAAGTGAACTTTTTGGTGCTAGATGTATATCAAAAGTGTATCAAATTGGACTTAGTCAAATTCTGGCTGCATACAGTGTATCAAAAGTGTATTAAATTGGACTTTGCCTGTTTTTTAGTGTATGTAAAGTGTATCAAATTGAACTTAGTTAATTTTTGGTGTCTAGAGGTATATCAAAAGTGTATCAAATTGGACTTAGTCAAATTCTGGCTGCATACAGTGTATCAAAAGTGTATTAAATTGGACTTTGCCTGTTTTTTAGTGTATGTAAAGTGTATCAAATTGAACTTAGTTAATTTTTGGTGTCTAGAGGTATATCAAAAGTGTATCAAATTGGACTTAGTCAAATTCTGGCTGCATACAGTGTATCAAAAGTGTATTAAATTGGACTTTGCCTGTTTTTTAGTGTATCAAAAGCGTATTAAATTGGACTTAGTTTATTTTGGGTGGCTAGAGGTATATCAAAAGTGTATCAAATTGGGCTTTCATAAACTGACCTTTTGTAGTGTATCAAAACTGTATCAATAACTGATCACATGTCTAGATAATGACTCATCATTTTCAAATTTGCCCATGTGGCATGTATGCAGTTAACACCTGGATTTGCATTTGGAAATGTACTGTATTTTAGAGCAAATTATGGTGTTTTATTTATCATGATGATGATACAAACATGCTTGTAGACTGCACATTAGGTTACAATGTAGATGTAATCAGGGACTGTGATTAAAGAGGAAATATCTGACTTTGTTCTGATAAGGTAAGCTTACTATATATTATATATAGGGCCTCAATGTATATGTATTAAGCATGAATATAGCACATGCCTGTATAGTAGATGTTATTGGTAGCCTTTTTGTCTCTTTATTGAGGGTAACAACTTCAGTGACAAGCACTGCATTCCAAGCAGGCCTTCTGATGTATGTATGTTCCATTTTGGTTGGGTTTTGCTTCTTTTGTGCGAGACTTTCTCACACATTTATCCTATTATGCGTTGTAATTTTGAGCGTTGATAGGGAAAGTGCATTGAGCTGCTCCGTGATGGGGGAAAGTGCTAGAGGTCAGCATTAGCAGTAGAGGGCAGTGTTGAATTTGAGCTTGATTAGACTAATTTCAAAATTTGACCTTTGACCCCTTCACTTTGGGGTCATTAATGTTTGCAAATATGTTTAGATCATGTACGAATAATTCTTGTTGAATTTGAGCTTGATTGGACCAATTTTGAAATTTGAAAAACTGTATCAAAAGTGTATAAAAAACTGTATCAAAAGTGTATCAAAACTGTATCAAAAGTGTATAAAAAACTGTATCAAAAGTGTATCAAAAAACTATCAAAAGTGTATCAAAAAAACTATCAAAAGTGTATAAAAAACTGTATCAAAAGTGTATCAAAAAACTATATCAAAGGTGTATCAAATGGCATGTATCAAAAATAGGGCGGTGCAGCTGGCCAGCATTAGAATTGGAACGCTGATTTGATACAGTGACATATTTGATACACTTTTGATATAATTATGTATAAAATGTGTATAAAATGAAAGGATAAGAATTTCAATGCTAATTTGATACAGTTTAAATTGGCACGCTGATTTCATACAGTGACATATTTGATACACTTTTGATATAATTATGTATGAAATGTGTATGAAATGAAAGGATCAAAATTTCAACGCTAATTTGATACAGTTTAAATTGGAACGCTGATTTGATACAGTAACATATTCGATACACTTTTGATATAAATTATGTATGAAATGTGTATGAAATGAAAGGATAAAAATTTCAACACTAATTTGATACAGTTTAAATTGGAACCCTCATTTGATACAGTAACATATTCGATACACTTTTGATATAAATGATGTATGAAATATGTATGAAATGAAAGGATAAAAATTTGAACATGCAAATTTGATACAGTTTAAATTGGAACCCTCATTTGATAGAGTAACATATTCGATACACTTTTGATATAAATTATGTATGAAATGTGTATGAAATGAAAGGATAAAAATTTGAATGTTAATTTGATAGTTTAAATTGGAACGCTGATTTGATACAGTTACATATTTCATACACTTTTGATATAATTATGTATGAAATATGTATGAAATGAAAGGATAAAAATTTGAACATAAATTTGATACAGTTTAAATTGGAACCCTCATTTGATACAGTAACATATTCGATACACTTTTGATATAAATTATGTATGAAATGTGTATGAAATGAAAGGATAAAAATTTGAACATAAATTTGATACAGTTTAAATTGGAACCCTCATTTGATACAGTAACATATTCGATACACTTTTGATATAAATTATGTATGAAATGTGTATGAAATGAAGGGATAAAAATTTCAACGAAAATTTGATACAGTTTAAATTGGAACCCTCATTTGATACAGTAACATATTCGATACACTTTTGATATAAATGATGTATGAAATGTGTATGAAATGAAAGGATAAAAATTTCAATGCTAATTTGATACAGTTTAAATTGGAACCCTCATTTGATACAGTAACATATTCGATACACTTTTGATATAAATGATGTATGAAATGTGTATGAAATGAAAGGATAAAAATTTGAACGTTAATTTGATACAGTTTAAATTGGAACCCTGATTTGATACAGTAACATATTCAATACACTTTTGATATAAATTATGTATGAAATGTGTATGAAATGAAAGGATAAAAATTTGAACGCTAATTTGATACAGTTTAAATTGGAACCTGATTTGATACAGTAACATATTCAATACACTTTTGATATAAATTATGAATGAAATGTGTATGAAATGAAAGGATAAAAATTTCAATGCTAATTTGATACAGTTTAAATTGGAACCCTCATTTGATACAGTAACATATTCGATACACTTTTGATATAAATTATGTATGAAATGTGTATGAAATGAAAGGATAAAAATTTGAACGCTAATTTGATACAGTTTAAATTGGAACCCTGATTTGATACAGTTACTTATTTGATACACTTTTGATATAATTATGTATCAAATATGTATGAAATGAAAGGATACATTTCATTTGATACTTTTTGATACATTATCTTGGCATTTGATACACTTTTGATATGTATAAAATGTGTATGCAATGTTAATTTGATACAGTTTTGATACATAAAAGTGTATGAAATGAGGGTTCCAATTCAAAGCCTTTTATTTCATACATTTTTCATACGTATCAAAAGTGGTGTATCAAAAGTGTATCAAATTTCAGCCAGGGAATTTGTACAGTAAAACAAAAAAATGTTTTTCCAGATTTCCAGATTAGGGTCGGTCGGTGGAGGACAAGCAAACAATCTTTTTTTTTTGCCTAATCCTGTGATGATACCTCAAAATTAATAAATGAAGTAAATTTACAATGTATCTCCACACAAGTAGATGACAGTAATAAAACAAATCACACAAAGCAGCCTTTTGAGATATGACAGTATGTGATGCAGACGAATGAAAGAATTGAATACACACACAAAAGTTAACAGTGTACTTCTTCTTCCATTCTCAAGAAATAAATATGGTTCAGAACTCACTCTTACATTGCTTACATATTTCGGGTGGTTTCCCTGAGCCTTGAAAGCTCTCCATATCCTCCTGTCCTGCATCACAGTTCCCAAGTCAGATGCTTCCAGTCCCGTGTCCTGCTTGAGCACATAATACATGTACATCTATGTCAGGGGCAGTCTACCAGGGTTTCTTGCACCATGCTTTGGTGTCCAATCGATCAGATAGTCCTTAATTGATTTATAGAAATTCAAAATGCTCATGTGTCACTAAAATAATAATTTCATTTGAATGAACACAGCAGAATGTGATCATATTTCAAAGGATGTGGGCAGGTGAAAATACTGATCAAAACAGATCAAGCCAATCAAAAGCATTAAAAATGCTTTCCAATCAGAATGAGCTGGATTCACTTCCGTGGGTGTATACTCACGCGTTGGTCACGCAGTGTATGCAGGCGTCCATCATGTTATGTTCGTTCAAATGAAATTTTTAATATATCGTCATTGGGCAGGAAAACCTCCTATGTGTTTGTGGCCCCTGAACATGTTTAAAACATAACTGCCAACCAGTTACATAGGAGGTTTGCTTTAAACAAGTTCAGGGGCCAATGACACATAGGAGGTTTTTCCTGCCCAACAACGATATATAATTTGCAGAATTTTGCCAATGATAACACCAAATTTGCTATTTGATCTCTCCCCACAGCGCCATTTCTGTGTGTTTGCCCTGAGTTTCCCAGGAGCTGACGCCCTGTCCACAATCTACCACAGCATCATCTCTCAGCATCTGAAGCAAATAGAAGCACCAACGTCTATAAAGAAACTCTCATCAAATCTAGTCAGGGCAGCGTTGGATCTCCATAAGAAAGTTGCACATACGTTCTTACCGACGGCTATCAAGTTTCACTATGTGTTCAACTTGAGGGATTTGTCCAACATATTCCAGGTAACTCATCAATCACCAATTCGATATATACTGGGCTCAAAAAGAAACTTATAATTTTTCACAAGGTCATATTTTAAAATCCTTTTTTCACATGTTTTTTTCAATATTTCGAAAAAAGAGACGAATTTCAAAAAAATAAAAAAACCTTCTCTAAGTTCATGTCTCTTCTTCATGAAAAGCTAACTGAATTTGTGTTTCTCCAAACGGATTTTTTTCTAAGTAGTCACAAAAAATTGGGGTAAAAAGTGAATTTTGTGATTTTTAAAAAACTTGAGATTTTTGAACAAATCTGGCGTCACCATGGGATTCCTTGACTCATTTCCTTTCCAAAAATGTATAGTTTTATATACTTTGGACATACAATTCAGAAATAATGAAGCTCGAAAAGGTCCATGTTCTCTCCCATTACTCTGCCCTTAAAGATATGACCTTGTGAAAGATTATAAGTTTCTTTTTGAACCCACTGTAAAACCGAAAGAGCACTTACTCATGGAGGGCAAAATAGTGTACCTCAGGATTATTTCGCCAAAAATTTCAATTTATGTACGCGTGTGAGTTCTGGGTGTAATGCCAACAACGCATGCTAAACGCTATGGGTGACAACCTGTAACACTCAAGCTTATAGATGCAAGTTATTGTTCAATTTCGGGCTTGTGCTGATTATAGTCTCGTAAATTTGTGGTACTTTAAACTGGTCGTCCATGTTGCATGATGTCTAATTATAATATAACCAAAATATTTATATAAGAGTCTACGAGTCGAAACTGCAATCAACTCTAAGAGCAAAAAGGTCAATACCTCATGATATAGTTCACAGTCTTGCTCTCGATGATGAAGAATTCCATCTGAATATCCCAAGTAGGAATAAAATCTCTTTGTTTGGATCAATTATTTTATGAAATGAAAGATACAAAAAGAACAGAAGAAAGATACCGAATCATGTTTGGATCAAAAGTTTTAAACCTCAGTCATTAATGTATAACAGATTCATTTCCTACAATCCCATAATTTATTGTCTGATTTACCTTCAGTCAGGTCAAGTAAAGTAAAAAAAGTGGCTTTGAAGGGGAAGAATACCCTGTAATCTACATGGAGTAAAATGAACAAAATCCCTAGAATCTTAACAAACCAATATGGCAGATTTATTATAGGGCAATTTTGAGTTGGGACTCATTAGGTCTAATCTCTTTGTCAGGTACAGATTACATACATGTTGGCAGTCCGTATTTATACTTTGATCAGCTCCTAATCGGCGGGAATTATTAGGCTTTTATCGCTACACCAAAAAGTAGACCCACGTATAGTCTATATTTTGCGTGTTAAAGAAAGTAGACAAAGTACATGACTTCAAATAGTAATTTGTAATACTTCTGGCGAGATTTCACAAGACAATTCTCCAAATAAAATATATGGATATTAATCTTTGATTACAAGCTGATCAAACTATATAGGTCAATATACAAGAATAGTGAGATTAAAGCACATTTTACTCCTTGTTGATAACATAGGTTTGTAACAGTATAATATTGTCATTACCTTTTTGCCTATTTTTTTCAGGGATTACTATTCTCCACCCCAGAATGCCTGAAGGCTCCAGTAGACTTGGTGCGTTTGTGGATGCATGAAGCACAGCGTGTGTACGGAGATAAACTTATTGAAGACAAGGATATGGAGAACTTTGATAAACACCTCGCTGACTATGCCAAGAAATACTTCGAAGTAAGTGTGCCATTGTCAAAGTGAATATCAGAGTTGCCAACAAATTGCAGCCCAAATCACAGGACAAATGATCAAAAAGTCACCCAATTTTTCTCTTAACCATTAGTTTCTATGGGACAGGAAACTATCGGCAGTCGCTGGAGCCAATATTGAAAAGTCACCTAATTTTTTTTCAACAGTTAGTTTCTATGGGACAGCAAATTATCAAAAGCCAGGGAGAAAATATTAAAAAGTTATTGGGCTGCTGAAACCCCACTTTTCTCAAAAAAAGTTGAGATTTTTATACCAACAGAAATCTCTGGCTACATCTACATAGTATTTGTGTGTAAAACATTTTCTTGCAGATTCATTCGCTTAACAAAACTATCTTCAAATTTGTATTTATGTTCCGTTAACAGAACACAATGGCCTATGGAGCAATGTAATATATGTAATTATGCATAACCATTTAAACAAAATTTGAATCAATCAAAATTTTGGAAATAAACTTTTATCATAGATATCTATTCAAACATACCATAAAAAGAGGATGCAAGAATCACAAAATACTCCTTTAATGAAAGAATTAAATATTTTTTATATATTTTTTTTCGTTAAATATTTTTAACTCTTGAAAAAGAGTTTAAATGGATTGGCTGTTTTTTGAAAATATTTTGTCTTTGTTTTCAGAGGTAATTGCATGAGTAAGGTAAGGCTAGTATTATTGATAATAATTGTGATATTTTTTAAACTTATAGGATGTGGATGAAGAAGCTCTGTTAGCCAAACCCAACATTTACTGTCACTTTTCTAATGGCATCGGTGAGCCCAGATACATGCCTTGTACAGGAGGCTGGCCTGAGCTGACCAAGATACTCACAGAGGCCTTGGATAGCTACAATGAAATCAACGCTGTCATGAATCTGGTGCTGTTTGAAGATGCCATCAAGCACATGTAAGTTTATCAGTCAGTCAGTCAGTCGATCAATCAGTCTGTCAGTCAATTAATTAGTCTGTCACTATATTAATCAACCAAGTCAGCCAGTTGCCCCAGCAATCAGTCACATATTCGAGTTGATCAAGTGATCAATCAATCAATCAATCAATAAAGTCAACAGTTGATCAATCAAATAAGCCAGTTATTCAACTTGTCAAATTTATGTGTCAAGTTAATGAGTCAATTTGTTAGTCAATTAATTGTTCAATTATAGTTGTGGCTTCATAACTTATTAACTTTTTGAGCAAATGTTGAAATTTGGAGTAGTTTAACTTGTTGTCTTGGAGGAGTAGTCACAAAACCATTTTTCAGTCCTTCCTTTTATTTATATAGATTGTTTCAAATCATTATGGAGACTATTTTCATAGCACTGTGTACTCTTGAGTGCTTGTAGCATATTGCAGTTGGGGACATTAACACATTTAGACAGTTGTTTTGCACACCCATCTGTGTGATGTCTTGACATGCTTGTATGACTTCACTGAGAGTAAAAGCACTACACTCTGAAAGATTTTGATTTAAATCACCAAGTTTTGATTTTCCTTTCCAGATGTCGAATCAATCGTATCCTGGAGCTTCCCCGTGGTAACGCCTTGCTGGTAGGTGTTGGTGGTAGCGGTAAACAGAGTCTATCCAGATTAGCTGCCTATATCAGCAGTTTAGAAGTCTTCCAAGTCACACTCAGGAAGGGATATGGTATACCAGATCTGAAGGTATGTTAGTCTATTTTTCAGATGTATGAGACTTAATTCAACTTAAAAGGAGTTAAACTTTTGTAACATATCGCATAATAAATGAGTAGAAATAAATTTGTCAAATTATGATATATTATATATTTGAAAAAAATGTTTTTATAACCTTATTAATCAGATGTGCAAAGAGTATATTTGTTTGCACGTAATGAAGCATGCATTCCGCCGTGTTACTTATTTGTAAGTTAATCAATACTACTTGGCAGGCACAAGTTCAAAGCAAACAAACAAAAATGCAGACAAATGAATCAACAAGACTCTCTCCTTCTTCTTCCTTGCAGCTGGACCTTGCATCAGTGTGCATCAAGGCTGGTCAGAAAAATATCGGCACTGTATTCTTGATGACTGACGCCCAAGTATCAGATGAAAAATTCCTTGTTCTCATCAACGATTTACTCGCATCGGGAGAGATTCCCGACCTGTACCCTGACGATGAGGTGGAGAATATCATCGGTGCTGTGCGGAATGAGGTCAAAGGTCTCGGGATACAAGATACTAGAGAGAACTGCTGGAGTTTCTTCATTGAAAGGTTAAGACGGCAACTGAAGGTGGGTGTTGTACTATGGGCTATTCCAGGTGAAATCCACACTACCCCTGTGGAAGGTTTTTGAAATATCTTCCACAGGGGGAGTAAGTTTTTCAAATGTAATTGGTCAGGGTTAATCATTTTGAAACTCATACTCCCCCTGTATTATGGCTTTACCTCTATCTTCCACAACTGGAGTGAGTATTTCAAATGGAAGCTACCCAACTGTCTATTCTATTCAAAACTCAGACGGCAACTAAAGGTGGGTGTTGTAAAATGGGCTATTCCAGGTGAAATCCACACTACCCCTGTGGAAGATTTTGGAAATATCTTCCACAGGAGGAGTATGTTTTTCAAATGTAATTGGTCAGGGTTAATCATTTTGAAACTCGTACTCCCCCTGTATTATGACTTTACCTATATCTTCCACAACTGGAGTGAGTATTTCAAATGGAAGCTACCCAATTGTCTATTCTATTCAAAACTCATACTCCCTCTGTGGAAGACTTCAGCTAAATCTTCCACAGGGGTAGTGTGGATTTTAAATGGAATAGCCCAGTTATGCAGATATGTTTCCCGTGTATCAGACAATTAGACAATGCACTATTCCAGTGGGTACTATGATAATTTCAGTGTCTGCATTTCACTGTTGGGATTAGTATATCGCCTTCAAATTTGTCAGTGGTTATGATAATACAGTCCAACCTCCATTGTCAGGGCCTCTGTAATCCAGATCTGTCTGTTACCCAGCTGTGTGATCCTCAGGAAAATATGTTTTATTGCTCTGACACCTTAATTAGGCTATTCCATTTAAAGTTCACACTCCAAATGTGGAAGATTTTGGAAATATCTTCCACAGGGGGAGTATGAATTTTAAATGAAATTAGCACATTAGCCAACTCTATTTGAAACTCATCCTCCCTCTGGAATTTTTCTCAGAGGGTGTATGGAATTCAAACGATCTGCCTAATGTGTTCATTCCATTCGAAATTCGTACTCCCCCTGTGGAAAATATTTTCAAAATCTTTGACAGGGGTAGTGTGGATTTTAAATGAAACAGCCCATTTCATGCTCTGAAGCATAAGAAGGACATGTCTATGTTGCCTACAGCTGCAGCACTAACAGTAACATACCATTTTTCACTGTTATTACCCCATATTGAGTAATATTTTGATGTCCCAATTATAGTATACAAATATTTACTGCTCATGAGGATCTGGTGGAATCTATTGTCCCGAGGTGAACTGGAGACCGTGAGCCTACTATTTTCCCGAGACCGCCAGCCCAGGTCGAGGGAAAATAGTAGGCTCACGGTCTCCAGTTCACCGAGGGGACCAATAGATTCCACCAGATCCCAAATTTAGAGCAGTAAATATTTGTTTTATATCCTTCATTAATATATATTTTGTTCATTGATTGGTTAAAATAAATGTAGGCTAGGCCTAGTCAAAGCTAGGCTGGCCTTGCTTTGTTTTGATTGAATGCACGTAGGCCTACATGCATGCATGCACAAAGCACGCACACGGTGGCTAAAGCTTACCGTGAAAGTTGTAAACCTCTACTGTCTACAATACCGCAGTGAAACGATCGAGTAACCATGTTCTCTGTTATTTTACCATCAAAATTAAGATACTGATCCTGATGTAACTCAGATTTATGCCATGAACCGCCGTATTTTAGCTGCACTTCTGTGCTGCTTGTGCTTCGCAGGACAACATGACTTGCTACACATTAATACCCCGAACCGGTACTGATATCCAGCGTATGTGGCGAGTTGCACTGACCACTAGGAACTGCAACGCTGCTATGCGGTCATCTGGCGCTCAGAGGGAGATAGTAAAACTATTTCCGGGAGATAGTACTTTGAATAGTACCCGTTCCCTCATCGATCGGCTTTTTGATTGCTTTGCAAAATAGCAAAACTATTTTTGGTCACATGATACTCGTTTAACCAATTAATGAACGAGAATATATTAATGAAGGATATAATACTTATTAACAGTCAATGATTACACATAATTCAATTATCCAGAATAATGTTTGGTCCCATTATTTATGGCCGGATAAAAGAGCTTTGACTATGCAATTCTCTGGAATAGCACATGATCGGATTTTTGGGCAAGGTCTAAAGTTTGCCTTTGTACTCTCAAGCACAGAATTAAAACCAGAGATCCTGAACTCCCTATACCACCACATAAAATATAGCGCCATCAGCTGGGGTGGGGGTAAAGTGGGGGGTATTCTGGTCCTTGCCGACGGTCCACGGAAATGAACGAAAATAATTCTGCGTTTCTTCTGAAGCAATTAGGTATTGCGCGTAGGTTGCATCAAGTGTGTCTATCAAATTTGTCTAGTATGCAATGTTGCGCTCTTATGGCAACAATTACCTTGAGTGCATTCCGAGCAAAACCAATTATCCCCAATTTTTGCTCCAGACCATGCGTGTATCAATATGGCAGTCAAGTTCAGGCTTCAGTCAAGTTCTTTGCCCTCAAGTTATATGTAGCTGTCAAAGACACACAGATTAGATAGATGCCTATGAATCTGGCAACAGCTGTCAACTTTTGTATTTTCAAATTTCCTTTGCAGGTGGTTTTGTGTTTCTCCCCGGTGGGCACCACTCTTCGTGTACGTAGTCGTAAATTCCCAGCTGTGGTCAACTGTACCAGTATTGATTGGTTCCATGAGTGGCCACAAGAAGCTCTGATGTCTGTCAGCAGGAGATTCTTGGATGATAATGAACTTTTAAAAGTGAGTAGCTATCTTTAGTTCTAACAATAAATGAAGAGCTTGTTTCCATGTCCACAACCACATGTTTCTTATTTACTTGTGTGATACAATCACAATTACTTTGACAAGTTTGATATTAGCAACAATGAGTTGTACCATCAACAAGCCATTGTTTACCACAAGAATGCTGCTTTACAATATGCAGACTATTGTTCTCATTTGGGAACCAAAGGCCTCACATAATATTGTGCATCCATCCACTGTTTGCTTTGTAATGGCGCATCCAACTGAAATGACTATACCTATAGCATCATAACCCATTGCAATATCGCACAGGTAAATCAGAAAGATGTGTTTGTAGTCTTAACATGGTTTGGAAACAAGCTCTTCAAATGTGTGACAAAGAAGTTATTTTAGTTGCTCTGTCAAATATATGAGCAGATTCGGAAGTCAGTTTGAGTAGATCAGTACTATTTCCACCTCAGTGATGGATATTAAATTTAACATTGTAGAACTGATCTATTGCCCATTTGGCTTCCCTGAGGCTGTGACATCAGTGGGTGCTCCAGTGGTTGCAGTATGAATTGTGTGCATTGACACAAAGAACTGGCATGTTTACATGCAATCAAAGGCAGTGCATGTGTACACACATGAAGTAACTGCAACAAAGTACTGATTTCACTCTCTTAAGGAAGCCAAGTGGACTATTATAGTGCTTGGCGACATATCTGAGAATGACATCTTGCTCTTTTTAACTCTCTCCACGCAGGTGTAGACTGCAGACGACAAGTTTCAAATTGTTTTTTAAAAATTAAAACATTTCAGAATTGTAATTTTTCATGACCATATTTGGAATCAGCATGACAAATGCATGAAAATGAGTACAAACAAGCCTAGTATTGGTTCAGTGGTTCTTAAGATAGTTCTTGATATTTTGAGAAAATATCTCAAAACTTAGACTTTTTATGTTGAAGCCTATGGCTAGCACGCATAGCATTAATGATGTTAAGCAAAGTGATGTCATCTACATATTTTATTTATTAACATTTATCAGACAGTTTGTAGCACCACAAAATTGATCTAAGGTTGCACAAAGTTCTTTGAAAGTGCTGTGAGTAAGAAAGATGAATATGAATAATTGATTTGACGGAATTCAAATATCTTCTGTTTCAATTTAATTCCAGGCTGAACTGAAAGGCTCCATTGCGGAATTCATGTCTTACGTACACACCAGTGTAAATGAAACCAGCAAAGTTTATCTGACCAATGAGAGGAGATATAACTACACCACACCCAAGAGTTTCCTGGAGCAGATCGTCCTTTATCAGAATCTACTGAAAGTCAAGAGTGGCGAACTGACTGCTAAAATGCAACGTCTAGAGAATGGTCTGACCAAACTGCAGAGTACTGCTCAACAGGTGAGTTGTACTACAGACTGTGCTTTTTAAAAATATTATAGAACATAAAAAAATCTGTTAATTGGACAACATAATCCAATATTGTCAAACAGACACAGCTTTTGATTGTAGATTAAGGAAGGTCTTAACCCTGATATTATTGAAATCTTTAGGCCTCATAACTGCTAAATTGTTGGACTAAAGCATATAAAAGTATACATATTTAGAATGGCAAAGACTTGATGAATTCATCTGTGAGGTCAAATTTGGGCTAAATGCTCATTTTCGGAGAAAATCTCCCAAAATATTGTTTTTTGGGGGCCAAATTTTTTATTTTTTCGGACCACATAACATATTTTTTCATTAATTTCTAAAAACTAGATGAAAATATCTAGGACCCATTTTTTGTATTTTTTTTTAATTTTATGGTTGAAAAATGCTAAATTTTCAAAAAATATCATAGAAATGCCTGATTTTTTCCCCAACTTTCAACCATTAAAGTATTTTCTAGCACTCTACCAATCTATCAATATTTGATATGGGCAAAACCTTAGAATTATCTGCCACCATCCAAAGAGATTTAGGAATAGGTTTAAGGTTACGTTTTAGGGTCAGGGTTAGAGATTATAGGTATACATAAGATTTTGTAATCAATGAATGTACTTGATAACAGCTTCCTACACCGTTTGTCTGTACTGTCAATAAATATTTTAAGTTAACCATATGCATAAATCATGGACGAGAATGTGGAATTGTAATAGAAGAGGTCTCAACCTGATATCATATTTACACTAATTGTTTTGTCCACCACCAGGAATAAGATAAGTGACATGATCAAGGGTTATGAGTCGGATGTTGCTAACATTGTTTTTGAGATATTGGCAAAAACGATGTTCAAATTCTTTTGTTTTTTCTTGTTTTCAGCCATTGATAAATTGCTCATAACTTGGTAACCAGATGTTTGATTTTGATGGGGTTTGCATCAAAATGTAGCATTCATAAACTGCCAGAAAATGATGTAAAAAACTTTGAAAATTGTCCACATGTGACTCATTCTTCTTGATCATGTCCCATTGTGCATTTATGGACTGGAGCATCATTTTAATAAGGTTGTACACATATGGACATGACATTTTTTGCTGAGTTCCCATCCATATAAACTCTGCTCTAAAAACCAGGAATGATCAAATCAGTAAGTTATATTCGTTTACAATTTACTTCTCCTAGGTGGATGATTTGAAAGCCAAACTGGCTTCCCAAGAAGCCGAGCTGAAAATCAAGAATGAAGATGCGGATAAGCTCATCCAGAAGGTTGGTGTGGAAACGGAGAAAGTCAGCAAGGAGAAAGAGTATGCCGATGGAGAGGAGAAGAAAGTGGAGGCCATCAATGAAGAGGTTTCCAAGAAGCAGCGGGATTGTGAGAGAGATTTGGCCAAAGCAGAACCGGCTCTTATTGCTGCACAGGAAGCCTTAGATACACTGAACAAGGTAAATTATGCACGAGGCATAACCAGGGCATGGCAGACTGCCCCCTTAAGAAAATAGATTTGGGTGAAATCGGGATGGGAAATATTAAATTAGAAACAATTTTCTTCATTAATTTGATGCGTGTGCTTGAGAAATATGAAAAATTTGGGATTTGAGGTGCACAAGGGTTTTCAAGTTATATTAATTATAATGTGTGCATGGGTGAAAACAATTTTCAGTGTGCACCAGTGTTTTTTGAGCCGTGCTAGGGTTTTCTGAATAATGGTTGATTCTCAAAGTTTAAAGAGCCAGGCCCTGGTAATGGACATAGATATTCATATTTTTCCAAATACAGCTGCAATGTGTAGTTCCTTTTTTCATATAAATCCACCAATGATTTTCAAGTATTTGCTTATCATTAAATATTTGTCAAAAATATGTGTTGACGGCAGTTTGGTACATGAAAATAAAGCACTATTCAATGATCAGCTCATAATAAGCAAGAATTATTAGTGTTTTGTTATTGTGAGCATCAATAAGTCCAAACTTACGCCGGCGTAAATTTACAAAAGTGCTTGTTAGTCATGCAGTACGCAAAACGCAATTCGCTTAGGAACTGCTCCCAGCTGTGTGTATGCCATTCTGTATCAATGCTAGACTATGCCATAGTCGATTTTTGATAAATAAAAGCATGTTATTAATGTTAATCATGATGAAAGCATTCAGTTGAACTCGAAATTATACTGATATTTATTACATCAAAATACTAGTATAAAATTGTTATGAAAAAGTTTCTATAATTATATTAGTGACAGTAAAAGTAAAGTGTACGTAGGCTTATATTATTGATTGCAACATATCATAATGTCATCATTGTATTGGCACTTCAATACTGAACAATTCTGATTTTAGAATCTGCCAGTTTATTAATCGCGAAATTCCAGGTTAAAAATCGGCTATGGACTTTCAATTTTGAACGGGCAAAGTCCCTAATCATACTTGTTTATCAATCAAATTTAACCGCAAGCAAATACAAGACGCGCTCGTGCACTTACTGACACGTTCATGCAATTACACAACACAATTGGCCGCATACTTATGTACCATGTAGTTATTAATGGTAATGACAGGTATCCGGAGGATTTAAACCATAACGAGATCTGGGCGACCAATCACAAGCTAGATCCATTTAAAGATGCATTATATATAATTACATCATGGCCAATTTTAATAGGCCAGATTTCCGACAATCTCATCCATAGAAGCTCATAGACAGCCGTGTTAAGCATGTAAACCGCAATCCAAAGTCAGTAGTCCACTTGGGAAGGTAACGAACAGAGGGTGTAGGGTGACTGAAAAGATCAGATGTGAAAATCTATCAATTGTGCACACATTAATTAAATCACGAGTTTTAAGCTTAAATACAATATCCAGAGTATGCACAATGGGCAAGTGGACTACGGGTAGTCTATATCAATGCATGATGCTATGAGTTCCGCTTATTACGAGCTGATCATAGTATAATCACTTCAAACATGTAAAGAAACGACAGGATCTAAAATAAGTTTTACTTTACCATGAAAGGCAACTTGGTAATCAATTCTTTATTTATAATTTATTGTGCTAATATGTTACATGTTTATTATAAGCCAGTAATTATAAAATCTATCATCATTTTTGGTATGTTTTTCATACAATCAATTGCATATATGCTTCAATTACAGAACAATCTGACTGAGTTGAAAGCTTTTAGTGCACCCACTGCTGCCGTCGTCAAGGTTACGGCTGCTGTCATGTGTCTGATGGCTCCGGGAGGCAAAGTTCCTAAAGATAAGAGTTGGAAGGCCGCCAAGGTCATGATGGCAAAGGTAGGTTGCAATATTGACTAGATATGGCTCCAGGAGGTAAAGTTCCTAAAGACAAGAGTTGGAAGGCTGCCAAGGTCATGATGGCAAAGGTAGGTTGCAATATTGACTAGATATGGCTCCGGGAGGCAAAGTTCCTAAAGATAAGAGTTGGAAGGCTGCCAAGGTCATGATGGCAAAGGTAGGTTGCAATATTGACTAGATATGGCTCCAGGAGGTAAAGTTCCTAAAGATAAGAGTTGGAAGGCTGCCAAGGTCATGATGGCAAAGGTAGGTTGCAATAATGACTAGATATGGCTCCGGGAGGCAAAGTTCCTAAAGACAAGAGTTGGACGGCTGCCAAGGTCATGATGGCAAAGGTAGGTTGCAATATTGACTAGATATGGCTCCAGGAGGTAAAGTTCCTAAAGATAAGAGTTGGAAGGCTGCCAAGGTCATGATGGCAAAGGTGCGTTGCAATATTGACTAGATATGGCTCCAGGAGGCAAAGTTCCTAAAGATAAGAGTTGGAAGGCTTCCAAGGTCATAATGGCAAAGGTAGGTTGCAATATTGACTAGATATGGCTCCAGGAGGCAAAGTTCCTAAAGATAAGAGTTGGAAGGCTGCCAAGGTCATGATGGCAAAGGTAGGTTGCAATATTGACTAGATATGGCTCCAGGAGGCAAAGTTCCTAAAGATAAGAGTTGGAAGGCTGCCAAGGTCATGATGGCAAAGGTAGGTTGCAATATTGACTAGATATGGCTCCGGGAGGCAAAGTTCCTAAAGACAAGAGTTGGAAGGCTGCCAAGGTCATGATGGCAAAGGTAGGTTGCAATATTGACTAGATATGGCTCCAGGAGGCAAAGTTCCTAAAGATAAGAGTTGGAAGGCTGCCAAGGTCATGATGGCAAAGGTAGGTGTTGTCAATTACCACAAAATACACAAAACCATCAAATCATATTAACACACCATGCAATGCAACAAGCAGAATCTTAAACAATTATCCAGTTACTACCTCATGGAATAAAGCAATTCTATCGTGGTAACTTGGTAGAAACTGGATAATTATCCAAGATTTGGTTTCACAAGTTTCTGAATTTTGCAATCAATATTATATAATTGAAGACCTAATTAAAAAGACCAGTTTGCGTCTGATGTCACGGCAAAGGTGCGGCATGATTGGTTGCTGACCTGCGCAGTACTACTTTTTTAGTCCGGTTGACAGGTCTTCAATTATAGTCTGCATAGTGTATTATATTTTTATCTACTATATATATATATATCAACATATCAGTATATGCTTTTAAATTTTTTACTCATACAAGTGTTGAAGTGTACAAAAAGTGTGGCTATTTTTCCTTATCAAAGTACACATTTGTAGTCAGAAGAGATACCCGCTCAAGCTTGTCCATGCCTCGCCATGCTCTCACAGTACTACATGTAGTACTAAGTTTCAACAGCAATATTTGTAAGCATAGTCTTAGGATAAAGTGATTTTTTTCCAATTCCAGGTGGATTCGTTCTTGGATTCCTTGATCCATTACGACAAAGAAAACATCCCGGACAGCTGCCTGAAAGCCATCCGACCATTCCTAGATGACCCCGAATTTGAACCGGAGAACATCCGTTCCAAGTCGTTGGCTGCTGCCGGTCTCTGTGCCTGGGCTGTCAACATTGTCAAATTTTACGAGGTGTACTGCGATGTGGAGCCAAAGCGTATTGCTTTACAAAAGGCCAATGATGAGCTGAAGGCTGCTCAAGATAAACTAGCAATCATTAAAGCTAAAATTGCTGTGAGTATGAAATATGTTTCAATGAAATATACCATAAACCAGTATATACCCTAAACCTTGCCTGTGACTACCAAAGTGATGATGTTAAGATAATATTTAACTGACGACTAAGAATGAGAATAAATGATATAAATTTTTGTTTTTACTATCCTCTACCGTGTGATGGACACATTTCTATTGACTTTGAGTATTTTTTTTTTAATCTCCTTTTCAGGAATTGGATGCTAACTTAGCCGAGTTGACAGCAGAATTTGAAACAGCTACAGCAGCTAAGCTGAAATGTCAGCAAGAAGCTGAATCCACTCAGAAAACCATCACCCTTGCCAATAGGCTTGTGGGTGGACTGGCTTCTGAGAATGTACGTTGGGGAGAAGCAGTAGCGGCATTCAAGGAACAAGAGAAAATGTTGCGTAAGTTTTGTCATGCTTTACTATAGAGGGTATTCAATACGACATCACTCATGGCAGAGTCATCTTTATGTAAATAAAATATTGTCTCCTCCATGAGGTAACATGGGGCAATTCACATGATAATACAATAAAATAGGTGATAGGTATGAATGGTTGTGGAATCGATCTAGAGACCTGTCCCTCTGTCATTTTTAGATATCTTAGAACTGTGCTCCAACATGGCTGCCATTTCAATTGTTATACTGTTCCAGTTGGTTTATTGCATACACTTTATTGTGTAAAGGTCTGTTGAGTCCCAATGGGAAGGGAGACATTCAATTTACATTTTGGCAACCATGTCTGTTTGTTTGTGTTCAAGGTTTTTATGTGCACAATATTTTTGTAACTTTCTATTACTTTGCCCAAAATTACTAGAGATACACTGTTTGTCATGGTTGACAAGGCCATCTTGCAAAATTCTTTGCATGTATCAAAGGTGCTCTGGAGGAGCTATGTGCAATGTTATCTTAAAAACACGTAAAAAGTATCAAAGGTAGATTTTAAAACTGGTCAACAACACTCACTTTTTGAACCAAATGCTTTTTTGTTATTTTGTAATCTTTCTTGTGTTGAATCATCATAGATTTTTTACTTTTACTCCTCAGCTGGTGATGTGCTGTTGATCACTGCATTTGTTTCATATGTGGGCTCCTTTACCAAGGTGTATCGCCAAGACCTGATGGATAAAATGTGGCTACCATTCTTGAAACAGCAGAAGGTATGGTTAAATGTGGATGTTGGGCTATTCCTTTTAAAATCCTCAACCCCTGTAGAAGATTTTAGAAACATCTTCCACAGAGGGAAGTATGAATATCAAATGGAATTATCACTTTAACCAACTCTATTTGAATCTCACCCTCCCTCTGTGGAAGATTCAGGTTGAATCTTTCTCAGGGGGTGTATGAAATTCAAATGGTACTGCCTAATGTGTTCTTTAAATTTTAAATTCATACTCCCACTGTAGAAGATATTTCCAAAATCTTATAGTGTGGATTTTAAATGGAATAGCTCATTTTTGCAAAAGATGATGTGTAATTTTGCTACTATAATTCTTCCTTGTAAATCTGAGGAGATGAATTTTCAGGTTATTATGAATGTATATTAAATGTTGACTTTATTAGAAGTCAAAATCACTGAAAGAAGTCAGTAAAAGTGCTCCTATGTGCAAAATATTGTATTGTGAAAAGTCTGAATTTTTAAAAATATATTTTTGGGGTCAAGTGTCCAAAAGGTCAAGGATCCCTAACTTGGGTTGCCAGTCCCCTGTTGTTGTGTTGAGATCAAAGGGTTTTAGACTTCATAATTTAGTATCTAAAAAAACCAGTACTAAAATATGATTTTTAATAACCATCAAACCATTATTCATTTAGACTAATGCTGATTATTTGATCTTTTGTTTTAGAACCCTATTCCGACAACAGAGAACCTTGATCCACTGACCATGCTGACAGATGATGCCAGCATAGCAGGCTGGAATAATGAAGGTTTGCCGAGCGATCGCATGTCAACGGAAAATGCCACCATCCTCAGCAACTGTGAGCGCTGGCCTCTCATGATTGATCCACAGCTTCAAGGTGTCAAGTGGATCAAGTCTAAATATGGCGAAGATTTGCACGTTGTGCGTCTTGGCCAGAGAGGCTATTTGGATACTATTGAAAGAGCTATCTCCAATGGTGATACTGTGTTGATTGAGAATATGGAGGAATCTGTTGATCCTGTGCTAGACCCAGTGCTGGGAAGAAATACCATTAAAAAGGGCAGGTGAGTATATTAGCACAGACCATATGTCTGTATGCACCAAAGAGTTAGACCCGGTCTAAAGTTAGACCGGATCTAAAGTTAGACCTGGAAGTGGAATTTAGTCCCAGGAGGAGGGACATTTTCCTTCACATTTGCTTAATATATTTTGTATTCTTTTTGAACTTGCATTTAAATCTTTTGAATTTGTTAGCTAATCTAGGAAGGAAATAAGAGTAAAGGACCATTCCTGCATGGAGCTTAATTCCACTTTATAGACCAGGTTTAACTTTAGACCTGGTCTAACTCTTTTGTGCATACGGACCTTAAGAGTAAAAAAAAAAAAGAAAAGCAAAATGAATCTGATGCATACAAACATTATTGTATCTTGAGAGTAAAACAAATGCATAATTGCCAGTGCTATTTTTAGAAAATCATAAATAAATATACAGATATGCATAGCACAATTATCTAAGATCATCCTGTTGTACAGCAAATATCTGAACACATTGGCCCATGACTTATAAACCATTAGGCATCATACAGAGATGCAGCTCTGTACATGTACCCTAACCAGCCTATATCCAGATTAACCATCACATCCAGTATCAGATCTGTACTAGTAAACACAGACAAAATATTAGCAGTAAGTTCTTTGCCCAGAAGAATTTCAAACTTGATCAAGTGTCAGGAGAACAGAATAAGGACACTGCATGTACTGTCACACACCAGAGTCAGCATTAGTTAATCAACTTGAAACCAATATTATATATTTTATAACTCGTAAATTTAACACTGCAATTTCAATGTTTTCATTTTTAACAGATACATCAAGATCGGTGACAAAGAAGTGGAATACAATCCTGAATTCCGTCTCATCCTTCACACCAAGTTGGCCAATCCTCATTACAAACCTGAGATGCAGGCACAGACCACTCTCATCAATTTCACTGTCACAAGAGATGGTCTGGAAGATCAGTTGTTAGCAAGTGTGGTAGCCCAGGAAAGACCTGATCTGGAGAAACTTAAGGTATGTTGTGATCTGAAGGTAAAGGGCCGATCAGATATTTTCTGATCAAAATAGTTTGCCTTGCTGCTGCTCCATGGAAAGCAAAATCAATACTTTCGCTGAATAATAAATGGGCAGATCATGTCTCAAACACCATCATATGAAATGACCGACACTGCTGAGCCCCTTATCATCAACTGTGTAAAGCTGAATTTATATTCCATCACTGAGTGACAAGCGATTGGTTTCTAGCCAATGAAGTAGTGCGCTTTTTGTTGCTGTGAGAAAAGCACACTACCTCATTGGTGAAATACCAATTGCTCTTTGCTCCGCGATGGAGTGTAAATTTAGATTAAGAAATCACCAGCTGAGAATCCTAGGGCATTTCCTTCGACTACCAGAGGAAGGGCTTGCTAGAAAATATGCTCTCTACATACCAATTTGTGGCATAAGGAGACCCGGATGCTCCCGCACCTCCTATTTAATCTACATCCAATGTGCACTAGGGTACGATGAAGGTATGATTCAAACAGAACAGATAGCTGCACTTGCCAATGATCGCTGTGCATGGAGAAATCTTGTGGTTGCCTACTCTGCAGCCGAAGGATGGTGATGCTGCGGCTCCAAATGAACTATTTCATTATAATAGTTGATAATAGCTAACGTGGAGCTCATAAAACATTGCATAGCTTGTTCTGTAAGCCTGAATGACTATCCCAATCATTGGCTGCTCATGACACACTGAATGTGAACAATGGTTTCTAAAATTGATAACCTCACTAGTCGAGAATAAAAATACTCCTTACAATTATCCTATCTTCATTTTAAAGGTGCGATATTGTATTTATTAGGTTCAAGCACTAAATAAATCTAATTTATTCTTTGATATCATATTATTTCTCATAGTCTGATTTGACCAAACAACAAAATGACTTCAAGATCATCCTGAAGGAACTAGAAGACAATCTCCTGTCCCGTCTGTCTTCAGCAGAAGGCAACTTCCTGGGAGACACCGCACTTGTTGAAAACCTGGAGACGACCAAGCGTACTGCTGCAGAGATTGAGGTCAAAGTTGAAGAGGCAAAGATCACAGAGGTCAAGATCAATGAAGCTCGTGAATTGTATCGTCCGGCTGCAGCAAGGGCTTCTTTGTTATACTTCATTCTCAATGACTTGAACAAAATCAATCCGATCTATCAGTTCTCTCTCAAGGTGAATTTTTTTAACATATCTATTTAAGTTATATGAAACAGATTTGCACTAGAGTAAAACATAAATTCAGAACCAAGTGGATGTTTATTTATGCCTTGAAGTTTTGCCACAGCACATTCTGAACTTAATTTACTGGAGAACTAAACCAAGTGTTGGCATATTTAAGGCTTACCACTCACAAATTTCCCAACATTTTCGGACTGATTTTTAAAAATACTTTTTTCATATGGGGTGACAGAGTGAGAGTTTATATTCAATAATTGTATTTTTCCAAGTTGGATTGTACATAAAATTTTTCAGGCATATTAGATCATGTCACATAGTATTTACCATAATAATTTCTTATTTATTTGTCAAAAAAACAGGCTTTTGACATAGTGTTTGCCAAAGCTATAGAGAGAGCCGAGCCTGCAGAAGACGTCAAGGAGCGAGTAGCCAATCTAATCGACTTTATCACCTACTCAGTCTTTATCTATACCACAAGGGGCCTCTTTGAGGTGGACAAACTCATCTTTACCACACAAGTGGCAATACAGGTAACTCCATTTTTCTTCTTGCATACATCAAACATTTGAATTTCTTTCCATAGAATTTTAGGGACAATCAAAAATTTTAGGGACAATCAAAGATTTTTGTACAAATCAACAAGCATATTTCATAAACATTGCGATTTGTTCTGTAAATGTTAATGGTTATTCCCAGTGTTGACTGCTCGAATTGGTATGTTACCCATGGTTTTTGTAGTTGACCATATTTGCATGAGAATAAAGACTATTTTGACTGTGTTTTTTTAGTAAGTCACTGATTGTCCTTTTGTTCAAATTATGAGTATATTTTTTAGATCAGCTTTTCAAAAACAGCATTAGTGAGGGTGATAAAAGCAAAGTACATATTTTCTGAGACAGCTTAGATGTAATCACACTTTTTGACCCCCTCCCTATAGCGAAACTAAATGTACAATGGTAGTCAATATATTTCAATAGGGTAATGTTAATAAGCCCCCATTCCTCCTAAACAATGTTGAATCATATCATGTTGCTCATGTGCGCCTAGCGATACCGAACATTGACTGGTGGGGAAGGGGGAGGTTTGGGAGGTTAGGAAAGGGTTTTGGCTTGACACCAAAAAAGTGACATTTCAGCAAAAAATGAAAAATAATGGAAATTATGCCATAACAAAGTAGGATTTTTCCATCCAGCACATTTTTACGATGGTTCCAGTTCCGTTTATAGGAGGTCATCTGGTGGTGGCGGATGCGATATCTCCATTTTTGACATCGCCATTGGATTAACACATAATCATGAAATCTTCACAAACAATTCTAAATTTGTTATGTGGTGTCAAAACAAAATTATCTTACTCTAAAACCGTTGGGGTACGACAAAGTACCTCACTGTAAATATGTTGTTCTTCAATTTATAACTGCTAACCGTCTATTTTTCGCCAGCCTCGAACGTCACATGTCGCATGTCCTATACCGGCTGAGGTCATCAATATTTTAATGTGGAAAGGAGCCCAGTTTCTCACCGCAACATTGGCCATCTCCAAATGTTTGTGCATAGTACACGTAGTAATCCCATGTTATTGTGATGTTTCAGGTTCTGTTAATGAGGAGTGAAATTGACCCTGTGGAGTTGGATTTCTTGCTGCGTTTCCCATCGCAACAGAATGTGACCAGCCCTGTGGATTTTATACCCAATCAATCATGGGGCGCTATCAAGGTTAGTATTGGAATGGGCTATTCCAGTTGAAATCCATACGCCTCCTATGGAAGACATGACCTTAAACTTCCACACAGGGAGTGTGAATTTCAAATGGGGTTGCCTGAATGGGGGAGACTCCATTTGAAATCTACACCCACTGTGTGGAAGATTAGGGTCATGTCTTCAATAGGGGGTGTATGGATTACAACTGGAATAGTCCAATGGGTATTGGGTAGCCGCAGTCTGTGGCCCTCACGGACTTAGCGAGCGCGTGGCGCGAGACGTTCAATCGAGCGTGTGAGCAACCTCTCTGGATAGTATACTAATAGCAACAGAGCCCGAAAGTAGCCCGAAAGTAGTGCTAGGTATTGGGAAGATTTAGCCACATGTTTTGTGTGTATATAGTAGCAGCTTCTTCATCTTTAACTTTAAACGGCCCATTCAGCAATTTTCTGCTCGCATTATTTTGTCTAACTGCACCACCAAACAACCAACAATTAATTACCTGAGTTAGATTGATGTCTTATACTGTCTTTAAACACAGCTTTTGACTTAACCACTAGCAGACCTTTAGCACATCTGTGATACTAACAAAGGTGCAAAAATCTTGACTTTTTATGATATTTACAATCCTCCAAATGAACAAATCGCTGAATGAGCCTGTAATATATTTTTACTTGAAAAACATAAGCTCTAGTGACATGTGTTGCATATAGGGAACTCAGAACTCGGGTGAAATTAGTTTTCCGATAGTAGTTTGTCCTGACCAAGAAAAGATGCTTTATTTTTCTTGTTGTACACATACACGTCATCAGAAATTTGTAGCGAAATCTTGATATTATCTTACTTGTAGGGACATATTTTTAAGATTTGTTTACCATCATTATGGAGATATTGTTAACATCACATTATGGAGATATTCAAATGTGACCGTACAGCACGAATGAGCCGTAAATGTCCTCAATTGTATTCCGAGTTACAGTGTAAAATGGGCATGAAGGTCGTATTCATTGGTACCTCAATTTGGTGCTACGTGTACCTCATTTAATGAGATACACGTAGCACCAAATTGAAATACCTATGAATATGACCTTCATGCCCATTTTACACTGTAACTCGAATACAATTGAGGACATTTACGGCTCATTCGTATGTACGGTCACAAATGGCTTAGAAATTGGGCCAAATAGTTGACTAATATGACATAGAATTTGGCCCATATAGTGAACTAAAATGACATAGAATTTAGCCCATATAGTAAACCAAAATGACATAGAATTTGGCCCATATAGTGAACTAAAATGACATAGAATTTAGCCCAAATAGTAAACCAAAATGACATAGAATTTGGCCCAAATAGTAAACCAAATTACCAAAATGACATAGAATTTAGCCCAAATAGTAAACCAAAATGACATAGAATTTGGCCTAAATAGTAAACTAAAATGACATCGAATTTGGCCCAAATAGTAAACCAAAATGACATAGAATTTGGCCCAAATAGTAAACCAAAATGACATAGAATTTGAATCAAATTGTGATCAAAAATGACATAGAATCTGGCCCAAATAGTGAACCAAAATGACATTAGAATTTGGCCCAAATAGTGAACCAAAATGACATAGAATTTGGCCCAAATAGTGAATGCAAAAACTTGACAAATGTTTATTACATGAGGCATTGGGTTTTGTGGTTGCTCCTGAAAGTATCCAAAGTCCCACTACCCACAGACTTGACACCTTAATAACAGTGCTTCAAATCACAAAAGGCAGCTATTGCACATACGGCTTTCTTGCACGCATTTAGGGCTATGTATTCTCTAAACTGATTATCACATTTACATTTCATAACAAGGGATTAGAACCAGAATGCCCGATCGTCTGCAATAGCTGCCATGAGCCATACTTTTAAGATGTGTACAATATAGAATGCAGGAATTGTCCAATATCTATAGGGCAGCTATTGCAGATTTAAGGCTTTCTGGCACTAATATTTGAATCCTCTAATCAAGCCTTGACCAATTGAACTATATGTTACATTATGTTTTCAAACCATGTTTTGAATGCACACACATACAGTCCTTGGCAGCCATGGATGAGTTCCGAAACCTGGACCGTGACATAGAAGGCTCGTCCAAACGTTGGAAGAAGTTTGTTGAGAGTGAATGTCCAGAAAAAGAGAAATTCCCTCAGGAATGGAAGAATAAATCATCTCTTCAAAAGCTGTGTATGATGAGAGCATTGAGACCCGACAGGATGACGTATGCTCTGACGTAAGTTTCAAGTTGGACTAGTTCACTTTATGATGTAGACTGTTCAGTCCCAGAAGTTGGTAAGTGCAATAGCTGCCATGTGAACATTTGGGCAATTTACACACAGTATATTGTATCATCTACACATGGCAGCTATTGCACTTACCCACTTCTGACACTAAGCAGTCAATATATTGGGCTATACCTTTTGAAATCTACCATACCCCTGTGGAAGATTTAAGGAAATTATTTCACAGAGGGTGTATGTATTTAAAATGGAATTGGCTTGGGTTAATTATTTTGAAATCCATACTCCCTCTGTATATAGCTTAACCTTTATGGTGCACAACTGGAGTGTGCATTTCAAATCGAAGCAGGAACGATAGCACCATCCCTTCAAAAAACAGTTGTATGTAAACCATAATTTTCAAAAAACTCTGTAATAAATTTCGTTTAAGCACATTTATCTGTCGAGTTCATGGAAATTAGTTGGCAGATTACCTCTATTGTTACAACAACTAAAGAGCTCCAGCACTGAGATATTGAGATGAGTGCCTTTATAATAAACATTCAAACTCAAGCTGCTTAGAATTATCATAAAGGTTTCAAAAGGTGTAAGTTGGAAAGTTGTTGATGATAGTAAAGAATTATAAATGTTATGGGTAGCCTATTTTGTTTCATACACCATGTCCAATTTACAATGTCACACATTGTTGCGTTCTGTCACACTGGATCATTATGCATGAAAAGATGCAGTTTTAAAAGTTGTACTTTTGCACCTTTAACTGTAGATTACCTGTAGATTATTGAGAGAGTTGAATGGACCAAAGTGCAACATTCAAAACTGCATCTTTGCTCACATTACATGCACATATTTTGGGGGGCTTTGGGGCGCCATCTCCCCAGGGTAAAAGCAGGGGTCGGCCAAAATGACGGGGCGGAGGATGAATAAGGGGCAGCAAAAAAAGAAAAAAAAAAAACGAAGGGGCGGCAAAAAGAATTAGTAAATAAAAAGGGCGGAAAAATTTGATAAAGCATAAAAAATTTTGAAAAAATGGTACTATACATCAAAATGTGCTGCTTTTAGGGCGCTTGCGCCTGAAACCCTTTTTTTTTCTTCACTTTTTCAAACGACCGAGAAAAAAATTGGGTCAACCTTTTCGGCTGTTAAGGAAGGGGCGGCAAAATTGAATTTCCTTCAGCCCCCCGGGGTTGGGGCGGCCACGGTACGCCACTGCATTATAAGCCATTGTGACCAAATACAATGCCATCTGACAGTGTAAACTGGACAGGTGTATAATACAAACTAGGCTACCAATATTTTTATAGTTTTTTTAATTTCATAAAAAAACTTTTTTGATTTCTTGAAAAACAAAAATTGTGATCATGATACTTTTCTAATGTGCAGGAATTTCATCGAAGAAAAACTGGGTGCCAAGTATGTTGAAGGCCGTACAATTGAATTTGCCAAATCATTTGAGGAAACCGGTCCTGCTACTCCTGTGTTCTTCATCCTGTCTCCTGGTGTGGATCCACTCAAGGATGTAGAGGCTCTAGGAAAGAAATTAGGCTTCACTTTTGACGACAAGAATTTCCACAATGTGTCTCTGGGACAAGGTCAAGAGATTGTGGCTGAGCAGAGTATGGATTTAGCTGCTAAGGAAGGACACTGGGTCATTCTGCAGGTAATTAAATTGGTGGATAATTTTGAAATCCTGGTAATTTTATCCATGTGTATCGCCAGTGGCATAGCACATTTTTTTTGTCAGTGGGTGCAAGTTCTTGGGGCATGGAGTAGGGGCACAACTTAGTTCCCAAAATTGACAGGCAAAAATTTTTTAAAAGTTTTTTCTTTTGCCTGGTCCTATCATGACCCAAGTGTGTCTCTGCACAGAGTGACCATTTAAACAAGCAAACAATCTCACACCCACCACATAATACCCACGCTTGAATATATATACATTATTTTATACACACATTTATAAAATTATCTTATCGTCGGTTTTGTGATATCAATAAAGCTTTTAACCTACTGATGGTTTCTTAAAAATTGTGTACATATTGTGGCGGAATTGTATTTGCAATAATCCAACCCTTGTCATCAATAACATTACCTGATATCAACTATCACGGCTGTTTGTTTACATCTGGCAGTTTGTTGACATTCGACAATCACAGCCCGTGGGCTATCAATTATTTTTGCTCAGACAGCTCGTCACGGATTCGCTTTGTTTTTCGCATTACTGGGAGAGTCTCGTTATGTAGATGTATGCGTGCATGAGCAGCGGTCTGTGTTACCGTATGAATGAACCAAGGTACCGACTGAACTTATGCCTAAGGGATCGTGGTTATTTTTACATGCGGCTGTGTTGAACTATGTGACCTTCGAGAGATTTAAATTGGGAGATGGCAGGATGAATTCTGGAGGAAGATTTTCTTCGATAAATTGAACATTTTGTGCAGTCATTTAGAGAGATTTGTCGTCTTAGCTGCAGTAATATTGGTCATGAAAGTCATCAATCGCTGTGTGTGACCTTTGCCATGGATCTAGACTAGAAGTGGATAGATTTTTGCTGCCAAGATTCACAGATTTTCTTCGCTAAATGGAACATTTTATGCAGTCATTGAGAGAGAGTTGTCGTTCTTCGCTGCAATTATGCTGATCACGAAAGTCATCAATCGCTGTGTGTTGTAGGTCATGCTGGTAAAACGATTTATTTATAAATAAATACATGAAAGATGGGCCCATCTCCTAGTAAGCATACTGAGGGGAAATTATGAAATATGAAACTTGAGTGATAAATTCGTGTCCACTAGATCTAGTGAAAATCAAGGTGCACCTTCGTATAAACAGAAACATAATGAACTTAATGGCCATATAAAACACATACATACCCGGGTTTACACACATATTTCCATTTGATACAACATTGGTTCCAATATATTGTGTATGTTTTTTTTTATATTTTATTATGTGCCCCAGTGATTCTATTTTACTGATTTTTCTCTAGGCTGGAACCAATCAAGTCCCCATATAATGAATACTGGTTGATGGATTACAGGTGATCCTTTATACAGTAATAACAGGATGTTGTGAGATATTTATTATGTTTTATTGATATATTTATTGATATTATTGACCATCGGCACACCTGCGGAGTCAAGTTCCCCTTCGATGCCTTTTTCGGTACCAGTTACATAAAAGAAACCAGGTTTTCACTTTGAGATTGTGCACATTGCAAAAATTCATACCAAATCTATATTGATCTGAGACTTGACCCTTTTGTGTCAATGATAACATGTGTGCTGTTATTTATTATGTCTTATTGATATTTTATTATGTAACCCTACCCTTTTATTGGTTTCAGTGATTCATTGGCCCACCTGCTGAGTCAAGGCCCTACCTTTATTTTGGCTTTTCGGTACCACATTGTAAGAAACTCAGTAGGATTTCAATTTGAGATTAATTTCATTACAAAATTTACACATACCAAAATTATTTGGATCCAAGGCTTGACACCCCACCAGTATCAGTGATAACATGTTGTGCATTATTTATTATGTTTTATTGATATTTTATTATGTGACCTTGACCTTTTACGGATTTTATTGATTCACTGACCCACTCATTGAGGCAAGCCATACCTTTCAGTGCATTTGTCAAATAATAAGAACCCAGGCCTTTAAAACCAATCAGTACCATAACATTTGTTCACATTGAAGTTGATTTAATATATTTGCTATCCAAGGTGTAAACAAAATGTGTCTTGTGTGATTTTCTTTCTAAAAAGTAGTATTAATCAGTAATAAGTATGCAAGCGTCCTTTTCCGCATTGTTTCAAGGTGCGTATTGGCCCCGCTTCAATTATTCAAATTAAGTAGCCCAATTTTGGCACATTCACTTTGGTACACGCTACCGCTTTTGAGTACGCCCATCGTGTTTCGATACGCACATGTAAATATTATCCATTTATTGCGCTAGCTCTGCTCACTCACTCTGGATTGGCCAGGTTTCTGCACCTGACCCTAACCCCGCCTGCCAGACCGCATCGGACCAAATTCTGTTACATTGGTGTCAGAAGTGGGATCTTCCGGTGTGAGTCCAGGTCTAGGTTATTGTCATCATATTTGTTTAAGTCAACATGTGGTCTGACGACGAGAACGCTTGTCTGCTGGAAGACCACCAGCCACACCATTCGCCGGCGAATTCCTTTGTTACAAGGTCAAATGTGGAGAGTGAGTCGCCGTCTGCAGTGGATCCATTTGTATTAAGTCATGCTCACTCGTCGCCGTCTGCAGTGGATCCATTCGTATTAAGTCATGCTCAATCGTCGCCGCCTGGAGTGAATCCATTCTTAACACATTCACCATCGGTACCTGCTGCGGTTGTGAACAATCCATTCATGGCAGCGCCGGCGCCAGTAGTCCCCGTTGCCCATAGTCATAGAAAAACAAAGGAACCAGACCGTTTTGACGGCAGCAAACCTTGGAGAGAATATGAATCGCATTTCAGGGCCTGCTGGCAACTTAATGCGTGGACGGATAAGGAGGCTGCGGCTTACTTGGCAGCAAGTCTGCGCGAGATTCTGCATGCAAGGTACTACAGCCCGTCCCAGTTGACTATTACACGGGGCGCAGAAGGGCACTCACAATAGAAGAACTACTACAGCGGTTGGAAAAGCGGTATGGCCCCGGGAAGTTAGCAGACTCGTTTTTATTGCAGCTGAAGGGTCGGCGGAGGAGACCAAAGGAGACACTAAGAGAGCTTGGCGAGGCAGTGTCGGAGTTGGTGGACCAAGCATATCCTGAGGCGCCACCACACATGCGAGAAAGACTGGCGAAAGATCAGTTCAAAGAGGCAGTAGATGATGGGGAAATGCGATACGCTATACACCGGGCCCACTGCCAGACATTGGACGACGCAGTGGAGGCGGCCTTAGAGGCCAATCATTTATCGCCATGGAAGGGCGCCGCAAGCGAAGTGCGGTCCATCAAGTCAGCCAACCTGTACCAATGGCCACACCTGCGCCAGAGCCAGAACTGCCACAGGAGCAGCCGCCATGGACACAAGCCCAACCTGTACAGTGTTGCCAGTGTGGCCATGAAAGTCATGAGAGGTCACAAGCTCCACAGCAAGGTCCGCCAAACCAACAGCCACCGTGGATCCGAAGAGCACCGCGACCACCTATGGTGCAGAGTTACCAGTATGGCCATGAAGGTTATGAGAGATCACAAGCTCCACAGCGAGGTCCACCAAGTCAACAGCCACCGTGGATCCGAAGAGCACCGCGATCGTCTATGGTGCAGTGTTACCAGTGTGGTCAGGACGGCCATATCAGACCAAACTGTCCGCAGCGGCGTGTCACGTGTGCGGCAAAGAAGGACATGTAGGCCGTCGCTGTCCACAGCGTGGACCATGCTTTTGTGTGGGAATTATGGACATCTGCAGCCTGAATGTAATGAAACACAAATGCAGGGAAACCTGCCACAGCCGAATCAGGAGCCCGGGAGGAGGCTGTAGGGAGCGAAGGGCGACAGAAACCAATCAAAGTCAATACAACAATAAATTTGGGGGCGGGATTCTCGTAAGGGCTTTATTCGGGGTGAGTGGGGATTTTCTGGTAGACTCTGGGTCAGAGCGCACAGTGATCACGCCAGAGATGTATCACTCACTCCCCAAATCCTGCAGACCGGAACTCACCACGGACTGGGAGATTGTGCAAGCAGATGGGTCACCTTTGCAACACTTGGGATGTGCCCGGATGGATATACAAATAGGGCCAGTATGGAGGTGTGTCCTGGTAGTGGTGGCCAAACTGGAAGGTCCAGCACTCCTGGGAATGGATTTTCTACGGGCCACCAATGCCGGGATTGATGTCTGCAAAGCACAGCTGATGCTTGATGGTATCAAGATTCAGGGGAGATTCTCCCAGCGTTCTTTCTGTGGCAGAGTGGTCGTTAAGCAAACCACCCAAATACCCCCCGGAAGTGAAGCAATTGTGTAGGGAACATTGATCAAGCAGTCTGAAGAGGAGCCCAAAGGTCCTGCGGTGATAGAACCAAATCCTGTATTAAAGAAAGAAGTACTGGCTGCAGCATCTTTAGTCAACGCTGCTGATGCCACTTGGCCCATCCGAGTTTGTAACCTGAGCACTGAAGTGAGAGTGGTGAAGGAAGGAGTGGTGATAGGGAAGGTTGCAGCCGTGAAGGAAGAAGAGATTGGTCATGCTGATGGTGAAGGGTCTGGTGAGGATGAGTGCAGTAATGCAGTACCAGAGTATTTACAGGATCTTTGGGCAAGAAGTATTGTAGACCTGCCAAGGAAAGATCAGCAGCAGAAAGTGGCAAGACTGCTAAATGAATACCAAGATGTCTTCTCCAAGGACTAATATGATATTGGCGAATAAGATGGTGAAGCATCGTGATTGACACAAGAGGTGCCCAGCCAATCAGACAACCATTGCGACGATCTTCGCCACAACAAAGAGCAGAGACTGAAAGACAAGTGAAGAAGTTGCTGGACAGGAAGTTGATTCAACCCTCAGACAGCCCATGGAGTAGCCCAGTAGTACTTGTAAAGAAGAAAGATGGCACCCAGCGCCTGTGTTTGGATTATCGTAAATTAAACGAATGCACCGTCAAGGATGCGTATCCACTTCCCCGAATCGACGATTCACTCGACGCCTTAGGTGGAGCACGATTCTTTTCAACGCTGGATTTAGCAAGTGGCTACTGGCAAGTGGAGTTAGACCCAGATGCTAGAGCAAAGTCAGCCTTCTCTACTCCTAGTGGCTTGTATGAGTGGAACGTCCTTCCATTTGGATTATGCAACGCTCCATCAACATTCGAGAGACTGATGGAGAGAGTCCTTGCAGGACTCAGATGGGAAACACTGCTGGTGTACCTCGATGACATTATTGTGGTGGGCACAACTCTGGACGAATCAGTAGAGCGCCTGGCCACCGTGTTGCAGAGATTACGAGGAGCTAACCTGAAATTAAAACCCTCCAAGTGTCATCTCTTCCAGGAAGAAGTACATTATCTGGGTCATGTGGTCTCCGCGGCAGGAATACATACTGATCCTAAGAAGACAGCAGCAATCAGAGAGTGGCCAACACCAGTTACGACAACTGAAGTACGAAGTTTCTTAGGGACAGCGTCGTACTATAGACGATTTGTACGTGGGTTTGCAAATATCGCCAGACCATTGCACCGGCTGATAGAGAAGAGTTCAAAGTTTATATGGTCAGAAGATAGTGAGGAAGCATTTCAGAAGCTGAAGCAAGCTCTCATTAGTGCCCCAATCTTAGCGTATCCACGGGACGAAGGACAGATGATACTTGACACTGATGCTAGTGCATTCGCCATTGGTAGTGTGCTTTAGCTTTCGGGTCCAGGATGGACAAGAAAAAGTTATAGCATATGCTAGCCAGGCCCTGAAGAAGGAAGAGCAGAACTACTGCGTAACTCGTAAGGAGTTGCTGGCCATTGTGGACTCCGTGAAGAAATTCCGTCATTACTTAGCAGGGCGGAAGGTGAAAGTGCGAACTGATCATGGGTCGCTCCGATGGCTACTTCACTTCAAAAACCCAGAAGGACAGCTGGCTAGATGGTTAGAGTTTTTGTCCAACTTTGACATAGAACTAGAGTACAGACCAGGGCGTCAACACCAGAATGCAGACGGGCTATCAAGACGTCCCTGTCGCCAGTGTGCCAGATGGGAAGCACAGCATGCAGCGGAAGAAGAAGAGGCGAAAAAGATGGAGCTGCAAGATGATGAACAGAAACAAAACCCGTCAACTGGAGAAGCAAAGGTGATGACGAGCGAGATAGGTGTACAGACAGAAGACACTCTGCAAGTAAAGGATGCAGACGAACTTATGTATCTTGGGAGAATAAACATGATAGTAATCGGTCAGGAAGATACAAGCCATATCAATGAGGAAGATGATAATGAGTCTATGGGGTTTAGCCCACAGTTAACTGATGAGTGGAGCCTGCAAGAGATGTGCAGGGTAGATGCCACAGTGAAGAAAACAAAGGCTTGTGACCGATCTAAAGCAAACAACAGTAAACCTGCCCAAGAAGCAGTATGTCCAAGAAGTGTAGAGACAGGAAGTGCAAGAGTGAATGTTGTCACCGTGGAAGCAGAAATCAACCCAAATGACATCCGGGAAGCTCAGCTAAAAGATGAAACCATGGCTGATATTCTGAGATGGAAGGAACAGAATGCACCACGACCAGTATGGGAAGATGTCGCACCAGCTTCACCAGTCCTGAAAACCTACTGGGCGCAATGGGACCTGTTAGAGGTCAAAGGCGGCATACTTACCCGTCGATGGGAAGCAGATGATGGTAAATCAGCACAATGGCTTACTGTTCTACCTGTGGGACTCCGACCAACTGTTCTTCAAGAGTTACACATGTCCAACACAGCAGCACACTTCGGAGTGACCAAAACATTAGCCAGAGTAAAGACCAGATTCTACTGGAATGGCATGGCTAAAGATGTAAGATCCTGCATCCGACAATGCAAGACCTGTGCCCAGAAGAAGCAACCTGTGAGGAAAAAGAAGGCACCGTTACAAACAGTACCATGTTGGGGCCCAATGGAACGATCGCACTTGATATACTAGGTCCACTCCTGAAACTGACAATGGTAATGTGTACATTTTGGTCGTAGGGGACTACTTTACCAAATTTGTGGAGGCCTATGCGATCCCTGACCAGACAGCGGAGACCGTTGCTGATAAGTTGGTGCAAGAGTTCTGTCTGCGGTATGGGTTTCCCATGGAAATTCATAGTGACCAAGGGAGAAACTTCGAGAGCAAGGTCTTTCAGGAAGTGTGCAGATTAGGAGGTATGAAGAAAACTAGAACGACACCGTATAATCCCAAGTCGGATGGCTACATTGAGCGATTTAACCGGACCATGGTGAATGCGTTGGCAATGATGATCCAACCTATGCAGCGACAAAGAGATTGGGACACCTACCTTCCTTATTTCGGCTTTGCCTACAGATCTTGTGTGCAGGAGACTACTCAGGAATCACCAAATATGATGATGTTTGGTAGGGAGTTGAAGTGCCCACTAGACCTGATGTTTGATGGACCACCACATGAACAAGAATGTCAGACAGACTATGCTGAAGATTTGCGTGAGAAACTGAGAGAAGCCTATGAACGCGTCCGTCATGCCATACAGCTTGGGGCTCGGCGGCAAAAGAGGAATTATGACCGCAGTACGAAGCAACCAGAGTACTGGCGTAGGCCAGTTTGTTTGGCTCCATGAACCCCAACGGAAGCCGGGTATCTCCAAGAAGCTTAGCCTGCCATGGCAGGGCCCATACCAGATAGTCAGCGTTCTAGCAGATGTAGTACGGCGAATTCAGAAGACGCCCCGTTCCAAGCCCAAAGTAGTGCATGTGGACAGATTAAAGCCATACCTAGGACCACCACTCCAGCCTTGGAAATATGAGACTAAGGAGCAGTGGGAGGATCCGAGGAAAACACAAACAGCTGAAGCACAGAAAGAGCACATTAAAGAACCAGAAACTAGTGAAAACAGACTAGAAAACCAAGAAAATGAAGTTGTAGATACCCCCAGCAAAGAACCAGATTCTGATGAGCCTATCGGAAGTGCAGATAGCCAAGCAGAGCTGAAGAATGCCCCAAAGAGCAAAACCAAGAAGACTAGAAAAGAAAGTCCGTGTCAGAAGGCGTCAAGTAGCAGCCAGCAAGAAGTAGTAAAACTGGCAGAGCCAAGTCGCCGCAACCCAGAGAGGACAAGGAAGCCACCAGTTCGGTACCTGTAACCAAACTGTGTATCACCAATCAGATGTAAATATGAAGTAATTCTGATCAAGGAGCATCCACTGTGAACTAGTCAGTACCCCCTCTTGCCTGGTAGATGGGAAGTCATGCACTTTTCAAGGGTATAGAGCAGGGACATACAAGAAGAGAAATCTAGGCACATATGACATATAACTGCGGGACTGTAGAGTGATGTGAAGAGGACAATGTCTAACCTTGTCTAATGGATCCTTTTGGCCAGCCATTGCAAGATGATCCCAGTTTTATTAGACAAGCACTATCTGACATATTAACTCCTATTGTAATAGCCTCAGCAGAGACAATATGATGTCAACAGTACTATGTGTGCTGGCATTTTCTTACTAGACATAGGAATGTATTACTGTGGATGACTCCAGATGTTTTGTGAACCAATAAGATCATCGTATGCCAGCAGAGTAGATTGCAACCAGAGCAATATCCAGAAGTCAACAGAGGGAAGTCCAAATGACTATGTGTACGGAGTACCCGAGAAGAAGTAATCTCCCGAAGAGATTGTGACAGAGGTTCAACGAAGGATTCTGATGGATCTGTGTGATGGATACATGTATTACCCTGAAGACTCCCAAGGATGGATACTGTGAATACTGGACAGAATTGGCAATTACCAGCTGCACTAATTTTGTATATATATAGTGTAGGAAAACATACATGTAACTGAACCAAGTCAAGGAAAAAAAAAAAAATAGCAAGCCAGCCAGTGACAACCAAGCAAGCCAAGATGAGATCACCCTGATAGCCTCCTGTGTGGTGCCAATCTCGGTTGGATCGGAGGACAGGTCTGCTGACTTCGTGAGGTAGACCCTGTTTTCTTGTAGGTTGGGACCTTTCCGGGCCGTTGCTACTGCGTGCCACATGGGAGTGTTATTGTGCTGAGAATGAGGAAAAAAAAAAAAACCCTGCAGAAGCGGAGTTTACCATATGTTACAAAGCACTGATGTTAGGATTTTGAGAGAAATTAAAATACATGTATGGGCAGTAATTACAGAGACAGAAATTCAAGAGGCAGTAATTCTAGCGGAAGTAATTCAACAGTTCAAGTTATCTATGACAGGCTCGTGCTGACCAGGAAGGACCATTTTGCTCCCTGGCTCCGGTAGTCCCAGTACGACCCTGGAGAGTGATTATATATAGAGAGAGTAAATCATGTGACTAATATCAAGAGAAGTAGCAGACAAGTATAATCATGAGAGAAATCAGATGTAACAATCAGAAGAAATGGATCAAGTGTGAGTCAGTGAGAAATTTTGATGCCCATGACATCAGCTGCAGTATGCTACATGTAATTTATATACATGTAGAGGAATCAGTCAGTGTGCAATTCAGCAGAAGAGGGTGATGATGATGAATATTGCTGTAGAGAGTCATCAATGAACTAAAGCAAACATGATGTGACTTCCAAAGTTAAGAATGGTGTAGATGCATATATAGACATTTACCTGAAGATTACAAAGACATGAAGAATTTACTTTCACCTATGTTTACAAGTTGTGGATGTGATATTTCTTCGACAGAACTTTTGGTGTGATGATTTGGAAGTGCATTATTCTCAAATTTGCTGTTGACATGAGTTGTATCTACAGTGGAGGATAACTGGTGTCCAACTTGGTTATTTCCAGAGTGCGGAGTGCAGCGCTGGCTTGCGATGGTTATGCTCTGCGTTTTATTCGCGTAATTTCAAGTTTTATTAGTTTCCTTGTTCTATCTTCGCATTCTCATTTAGTTTACACCTTGGATAATCAGTGTTAATGTGTATTTTTGATCTATGCAATAATATTGATTCTTGAGATTGTGCATTCCAGGTCATGTTCATTCATTCATTCATACATTCATTCATTCATTCATTCATCCATTCATCATTCATACATCCGTCCATTCATTCATTCATTCACTCATTCATTCATTTTTCCATTCCACTCGTGCCTTCATTTCATTCATTTTGCCTGACATGAATATGTGCCTTTTGCTGTTATAACTAAAGTATCCAATGACAAAGATAATAATTTTGTATGCCATTATATACATGTTGTGTGCTATGCAGGTGGAAGGTGCTACATGTAATTATCTACATTCCATGTAATGTTTACCAAATTTGCCAGTGTCGTGATGTATATAAGGCAAAGGATGTTCAAGTCTATAGTTATGAATCAAAGGGAAAACCTTTTGTGCCAACAGTGAACGTTGTGTGCTGATCTTTACACTGAAAATAAATGCCACTGTTATGGACACATACCAAGGAGCGCTGTAAAGCAGCTATTAATTAATCTATGTACACTTGCATATATGTTACCTTTTTGTGCTGGCAGCGAACATTCAGTCTCCGAACTAACACATGAATATACATGTAATGCTACTGCTATGGACACATACAAAAAGAGCAATGTGGAACAGTTATATGTGTACACCCATTATGCCTGACAATTTGTCAGCGCTGGGACAGCGCTTCGAGGGAGACGGGGGTTGTGTGGCGGAATTGTATTTGCAATAATCCAACCCTTGTCATCAATAACATTACCTGATATCAACTATCACGGCTGTTTGTTTACATCTGGCAGTTTGTTGACATTCGACAATCACAGCCCGTGGGCTATCAATTATTTTTGCTCAGACAGCTCGTCACGGATTCGTTTGTTTTTCGCATTACTGGGAGAGTCTCGTTATGTAGATGTATGCGTGCATGAGCAGCGGTCTGTGTTACCGTATGAATGAACCAAGGTACCGACTGAACTTATGCCTAAGGGATCGTGGTTATTTTTACATGCGGCTGTGTTGAACTATGTGACCTTCGAGAGATTTAAATTGGGAGATGGCAGGATGAATTCTGGAGGAAGATTTTCTTCGATAAATTGAACATTTTGTGCAGTCATTTAGAGAGATTTGTCGTCTTCGCTGCATTCATATTGGTCATGAAAGTCATCAATCGCTGTGTGTGACCTTTGCCATGGATCTAGACTAGAAGTGGATAGATTTTTGCTGCCAAGATTCACAGATTTTCTTCGCTAAATGGAACATTTTGCGCAGTCATTGAGAGAGAGTTGTCGTTCTTCGCTGCAATTATGCTGATCACGAAAGTCATCAATCGCTGTGTGTTGTAGGTCATGCTGGTAAAACGCATTTATTTATAAATAAATACATGAAAGATGGGCCCATCTCCTAGTAAGCATACTGAGGGGAAATTATGAAATATGAAACTTGAGTGATAAATTCGTGTCCACTAGATCTAGTGAAAATCAAGGTGCACCTTCGTATAAACAGAAACATAATGAACTTAATGGCCATATAAAACACATACATACCCGGGTTTACACACATATTTCCATTTGATACAACATTGGTTCCAATATATTGTGTATGTTTTTTTTTATATTTTATTATGTGCCCCAGTGATTCTATTTTACTGATTTTTCTCTAGGCTGGAACCAATCAAGTCCCCATATAATGAATACTGGTTGATGGATTACAGGTGATCCTTTATACAGTAATAACAGGATGTTGTGAGATATTTATTATGTTTTATTGATATATTTATTGATATTATTGACCATCGGCACACCTGCGGAGTCAAGTTCCCCCTTTCGATGCCTTTTCGGTACCAGTTACATAAAAGAAACCAGGTTTTCACTTTGAGATTGTGCACATTGCAAAAATTCATACCAAATCTATATTGATCTGAGACTTGACCCTTTTGTGTCAATGATAACATGTGTGCTGTTATTTATTATGTCTTATTGATATTTTATTATGTAACCCTACCCTTTTATTGGTTTCAGTGATTCATTGGCCCACCTGCTGAGTCAAGGCCCTACCTTTATTTTGGCTTTTCGGTACCACATTGTAAGAAACTCAGTAGGATTTCAATTTGAGATTAATTTCATTACAAAATTTACACATACCAAAATTATTTGGATCCAAGGCTTGACACCCCACCAGTATCAGTGATAACATGTTGTGCATTATTTATTATGTTTTATTGATATTTTATTATGTGACCTTGACCTTTTACGGATTTTATTGATTCACTGACCCACTCATTGAGGCAAGCCATACCTTTCAGTGCATTTGTCAAATAATAAGAACCCAGGCCTTTAAAACCAATCAGTACCATAACATTTGTTCACATTGAAGTTGATTTAATATATTTGCTATCCAAGGTGTAAACAAAATGTGTCTTGTGTGATTTTCTTTCTAAAAAGTAGTATTAATCAGTAATAAGTATGCAAGCGTCCTTTTCCGCATTGTTTCAAGGTGCGTATTGGCCCCGCTTCAATTATTCAAATTAAGTAGCCCAATTTTGGCACATTCACTTTGGTACACGCGCTCGCTTTTGGTACGCCCATCGTGTTTCGATACGCACATGTAAATATTATCCATTTATTGCGCTAGCTCTGCTCACTCACTCTGGATTGGCCAGGTTTCTGCACCTGACCCTAACCCCGCCTGCCAGACCGCATCGGACCAAATTCTGTTACAATATAACTTACTATGATCTTTGAATTTACATTGTGCATCACTGCCTAAGTTTGGAAAGAAAAATAATCAAAGGTAAACTAAACAGTGTAGTCTTGATTACCATCTTGTTACAGAATATCCACTTGGTTGCCAAATGGTTGAGTACACTGGAAAAGAAGCTGGAAGCAACCAGTGAGGGTAGCCATCCTGACTACCGTGTGTACATGAGTGCTGAGCCTGCTGGTACACGGGAGTCTCACATGATTCCACAAGGAATCCTGGAATCTTCCATTAAGATAACCAATGAACCGCCAACAGGTAAGTGTCGTAAGATTGTTGCTAGGTGATGGCATATAGTCACACTATTAGGATACACTCAGGATTCCAATATTTGTTGTCAAAATTCTGTAATCGTTTGTGGTT